>NC_092371.1:174506054-174818971 GCF_030028105.1 Mobula birostris
AAACTCCAAGGCAGAGTACAAAGTAAATGGCAGGATACTTGGTAGTGTGGAGGAGCAGAGGGATCTCGGGGTACATGTCCACAGATCGCTGAAAGTTGCCTCACGGGTGGATAGGGTAGTTAAGAAAGCTTATGGGGTGTTAGCTTTCATAAGTCGAGGGATAGAGTTTAAGAGTCGCGATGTAATGATGCAGCTCTATAAAACTCTGGTTAGGCCACACTTGGAGTATTGTGTCCAGTTCTGGTCACCTCACTATAGGAAGGATGTGGAAGCATTTGGAAAGGGTACAGAGGAGATTTACCAGGATGCTGCCTGGTTTAGAAAGTAGGCATTATGATCAGAAAATAAGGGAGCTAGGGCGGAATAAGGGAGCTAGGGCTTTACTCTTTGTAGAGAAGGAGGATGAGAGGAGACATGATAGAGGTGTACAAGATAATAAGAGGAATAGATAGAGTGGATAGCCAGCGCCTCTTCCCCAGGGCACCACTGCTCAATACAAGAGGACATGGCTTTAAGGTAAGGGGTGGGAAGTTCAAGGGGGAATATTAGAGGAAGGTTTTTTACTCAGAGAATGGTTGGTGCGTGGAATGCACTGCCTGAGTCAGTGGTGGAGGCAGATGCACTAGTGAAGTTTAAGAGACTACTAGACAGGTATATGGAGGAATCTAAGGTGGGGACTTATATGGGAGGCAGGGTTTGAGGGTCGGCACAACATTGTGGGCCGAAGGGCCTGTACTGTGCTGTACTATTCTATGTTCTATGTTAAATGGCTGTTTGGGTAATGAGAAAGGCTTATTATTATTGTCACATATGAACAATAAAAACTAGCATGCTATTAATACAAAACGAATCATTACAAAAGTGCATTGAGGTTGCACAAAGTAAATCAATATCAGAGTGCAGAATAATGTGTTATATTTACAGAGGAAGTGCAGTGCAGGTAGATAGTAAGGTGAAAGATCATAACGAGGTATGTTGTGAGGTCAAGAGTCCATCTTATTGTCCTAGGGAACTATATAATAGTCTTATTAGAATGAGCTAGCTGCTGTCCTTAAGCCTCATCTTTGAGTCTTTGAACACCTTCTGAATCAGAGATGAGATGCTGCCACATTTTGTTAGTGGATGAATTCAGACTTCAAAGGTCAAAGGAAATTATTCTGAAAATACATTTATTTGAAGCAGAGGTTGAATGGTTCTTGATTATTTGGGGGAGAAACAGTAGAATTGGGTTGAGAGGGATAATAAATCAGCCATGATAAAATGGTGGAGCAGATTTGAAGGGCCAAATAGAATAATTTTGCTCTTGAGTCATTTGGTCTTGTGTCTGCATATACTACCCTGAGGTTCATTTTCTTGCAGGCATTCACAGTAAAACAAAGAAACACAGTAAAATCAATGAAAGACTACACATAGAGATTGACTAACACCTAATGTGCAGAAGAAGAAAACTGTGAAAATACAAAACAATATAATAAATAAATAAACTATATTAAAAACATGAGTTGTAGAGTCCTTGGAAGTGAGTCTATAGGTTGTAGAATCAGTTCAGTGTTGAGATGATGAAGTTATCCATGCTGGATTAGGAACCTGACTGTTAAAGGCTAGTAATTATTGCTGAACCTAGTGGTGTGGAACCTACGGTGCCTGTGCTTCCCGGTGGGAGAAGCAAAAGGACAGCTTGGCCTGATGGTGGTCTTTGTTGCTGCTTTTTTGCGATAGTGTTCCTTGTCGATGTGCTCAATGGTGGGGAAGGTTATTCCTATGATGGACTGGGCTGTTCTATTTTTTGTCGGCTTTTCTGTTCTTGGACATTTGTGTATCCATAGCAGGCCATGAAGCAACCAGTCTGGGTACTTTTGAAATATTGTGCTAAATTCTTTCTAATGTTTATAAACCTTAATTTCCAAGAAAAAGGATGGAATTGGAATTGGTAGATACAGTGAAAAGCTTTCCTTGCATACAGTCCATACAGGTCTATTCATCACACAGTGCATTGAGGTAGTACAAGGTAAAACAATAACAAAGAGCCAACTAATGTGTTACAATCACAGAGAAAGTGCAGTGCAGGTAAGCAATAATGTGTAAGGCGATAATGAGGTTGATGTGGCATCAATACACACGAAATGCTGGAGGAACTCAGCGTGTCAGTCAGAGTGTATGGGGAAGGATAAACAGTCAATGTTTCAGTCTGAGACTCTTCATCAGGACTCAGCCCAAAATGCTAACCCTTTACTCTTCTCCATAGACGCCACTTGACCTGCTGAGTTCCCTCATCATGTTGTTTGTTGCTCTGGATTTCCTGCATCTGCAGAATCTCATTTCTTATCACCTTTCAACAGACCATAAGAAATAGGATCAGAATATGCTATTTAGTTCATCAGATCTGCTCTGCTATTCCAACATGGCTGATTCATTATCTCTCACAACCTCATTCTCCTACCTTCTCCCCATAATCTTTGATGCCCTGACTAATCAAGAACTTATTAATCTCCGCTTTAAATATGCCCAATGACTTGACATCCACAGCTGTTGTTAGCAATGACGTCCACAGATTCGCCACTCTTTGGTTAAATAAATTCCTCTCATCTCCATTCTAAGTGGATGTCCTTTTATTCTGTGACTGTGCCCTCTGGGCCTACACTCCCCCACTAACAGGAAAAATCCTCTCCACAGCCACTCTATCTAGGCCTTTCAATATCTGGTAGATTTGAAGAAGATCCCTAAACTCCAAAGAGTATAGGCCCTGAGCTATGAAACACTCCTCATATGCTAACCCTTTCATTCCCAGGATAATTCCTCTGGACCCTCTCCTCTGCTAGCACATCTTGTGTTAGATAAGAAAGTCAATGGTCTTTTGACAGAAACTGTTGTTGCCATTTAGGACAGTCTTGAATATTCAAGATTCAAGATTGTTTACATAATTTTCAATACACAAATGTAAAGGGAACAAAATAATTGTTACTCCGGATCCAAAGCAGCATGAAACAGAGACAATAAGATAGAGGAATATAATAATAAAAAAGCAATGAATATAAATACATAAGGTGGCTTATATGCATAAATTAATTGTATGTCCACAAAGTGACACTAGGCACAGGAGTGTCTGAACAAAATGTAACTATGTAATGTAGAGACGATGTATGGGCTCTATATGTCTTGAAAAAAAAATCTGGCTCTGCTGCAATAGCAGGTGCTTTATTAAGTCGCAGTGGAGGGGCCCTGGCACTTGAACTGGTGCTGTGACTCAAAAGGGAAGTGGAGGGATGAGGACGGGGGTAGTGATGGGGATTCCATAGTTAGAAGAGTAGACTGAGATTCTCTGGGCATGAAAGAGACATCTGAATGGTATGATCCCTCCCAGTTGCCTGGATCAGGAATGTCTTGGATTGGGTCCCCGGCATTCTAAAGGAGGAGAGTGAGCAGCTAGAAGTCTTGGTACATATTGGCACCAATGACACATGGAGGAAATAGAAGGTGGTCCTGAAGACAGAATTTATGGAGTTTGGTAGAAAGCTGAAAAGCAGGACCTTCAAGGTAGCAATCTCTGAATTGCTGACTGTGCCACATGCCAGTGAGGTGAGGAATACAATGCTTTAGCAGATGAATGCATTCCTGAGAAACTGGTGCAGGAGGCTAGACTTCAGATTTCTGGATCATTGCAATCTTCTCTAGTGAAGGCATGACATATACAAAAGGAACTGATTACACTTGAACCCAAGGAACTCCAATGTCCTTGCTGTCTAGGTTTGCTAGATCTGTTGGGGAGGGTTTAAACTGAATTGGCAGGGGGATGGGAACCAGTGTGATAAAGCTGAGGTGGGGCAGTCGCTGTACAACTAGATGCAGTGTACAGTGAGAGTATTAGGAAGGACAGGCAGAGATGGAAAAATTACAGTCAGTGGAATGAGTTGCAGTGTAACATGACAATATCTAAAAGGGTGACGAATGTAGGACCAAAGGTGTTATATTAGAATGTATGCACAATAAGGTAGATGATTTTGTTGAGCATTTTGAGTCTGGTAGATATAGAACACAGAATAGTACAGCACAGTACAGGCCCTGCGGCCCACAATGTTGTACTTCCCATATAACCCCCCCCCACCTTAAATCCCTGCCTCCCATATAAACCCCCATCTTAAATTCCTCCATATACCTGTATAGTGGTCTCTTAAATTTCTGACAATTAATGTAAAATGCTTGCAAATATTCCTTGATGTTGGACAACTGATTCACAAGTCAGTAAGCTTTAGTTGGGAAATCAACTGACGCAAACATGTGGAAGTTGTAAAAGAAATTAAAGATTAGCTTTATTTGTCATGTGTACATCAAAACATACAGTGAAATGTGTCAGTTGCATCAAAACAAATCAGCAAGTATTGTGCTGGGAAACCCACAAGTGTCACTATGCTTCTGATGTCAGCACGGTATCTCCACAACATATGAACCCTACCCTATATGTCTTTTGTAATGTGAAGAGGAAACCAGAGCACTGGTAGAAATCCATGCGGTCACATGAAGTACATACAAACTCCTTACAGACAGTGGTGGGAGTCAAACCCCATTCTTACAATTTGGCTTCTAGAGTGATTGTGCTAACCACTACACTGTCATGCCACGTTAGTGAGTGGTTCCAGGCCATGTCACTTCTGGGGGGGCGGGACTGAGACAAGATATCAGCATGTGCAATAAATGATGCTGGCCCCAAGAAATTAAAAATCTGCAAACCAGCGAGCTGCAACAAGTCAAGGATAGTGCACGAGTAGATAAACTAATGTCCACAGATGCACGGTGGAGTGCAATCTGTCTGGTTGTGTCACATCTGATGCAAAGGCATCTGTGCACAGGATTGCACAAATTTACAGAGGGTGGTAAACACAGCCAGTTCCATTGTGGACACTAGCATCCTCACCAGCTTTCAAAAGTCATGCCTCAAGAAGGCAACATCCATCATTAAGGACCCTCACCATCTGGGACACGCCCTCTTCTTATTACTATCATCAGGGAGGAGGTACAGGAGCCTGAAGACATACACACAATGTTTTAGGAAGAGCTTCTTCCCTTCTGTAATCAAATTTCTGAATTGTCCATGAACCTATGAACACTGCCTCACTACTTTGCTCCATTTTTGCACTATTTATTCATTTTTCATATTTCCTGCTGTAACTTAGTTTTTTTTTACGACTTTGCAACATACTGCAGCTGTGTAACAGTAAATTTCATGACATATGTCAGAGATAATAAAGCTGATTCTGTTTCTTCATATATTGTAGATCTTGCTATATGGTAGGAGAAATGAAGGCTGTTGTTTTGTGAGACTGCTCTTGTGGCTACCATTTTGTGAACTGGTTTCCTGAACGAACTCTTGCTGGATTGAAGTGACAGAAAGTGGACATAATGATGGTCCTAAGGATGTTCTGTTATTTTTGTTGCTGTTATTTAGAGATAATCTAATAAATACATAAATAACTCGTCAAATTGTGCGTAGAATATACAAAAGTCTGAAAGCACATACCATTAAGCTCAAGGACAACTTCTGTCTCGCTGTTAAAAGACTATGGAATGATTTCCTGGGACGATAAATTAGATTTTTCACCTCAGTCTATCTATTAATCTCGTTACATATTCTAACCATACATTATGATAATCTAATAATCTATTATGACCTTGCACTTTGCTGTCTATCTGCAATGCACTTTCTCTGTAACTGTGAAACTTTATTCTGTACGCTGTTGTTGTTTTACTTTGTACTGCCAGAAAGAAAGAGACATGTAGGGGAAGAGGGAGGGAGAGAGGTAAATGGGTAAGAGAAAGAGGAGCAGAGGGAGAGAAGGATGGGTAGGGGAGTGGGAAAGGAAGAGGGAGGTGGAGAGGCAGGGGAGTGGAAGAGTGGGGGAGGAGGGCAGGAAGGGAGGGATCAAGGGGAAGGAAGAGGGAATGGAAGGGGCCAGGAGGAAAAGAATATGGAGAGGAGAAAGGGGGGAAACGGAATGGGGGAAAGGAGGAATAGAAAGAGAAAGAAGGGGAAAGGAGGAATAGAAAGAGAAAGGAGGAGAAGGAGGGCAGGAGGGAGGGGGACGGGGAGGAGAGGGAAATATGAAGAGAAGAATGGAGAGAGGGATGAATTGGAGGGGAAGAGAAGGGAAGAAGAGAGGGAGGGAGAGGGAATGGGAGGGAAGAATTAGAAGGGGGAAGAGAGTGGAAAATAAGAGGAAGGATGGAAGAGGGGATAGATGAGAGGGGGAGAGAGGAGAAGGGAGGAAGAGGAGGAGGAGGGATAAATTGGAGGGGGGGGAAGAGATGGAGAAGGGAGGGACCAGTGATGGAAAGAGAGTGGGAGGGGTGAGTGGGGGAGAGACGGGGAGAAAGTAATAGAAGAAGGGAGGAAGAGAGTAATTACAGGGGGAGGAAGAGGGAAAGGGGAGGAATTGGAGGGTGAGGAATAGAGAGAGAGGGGAAGGGTCAGGGAGGGAGAGAGGGAGACAGAGAGAGGGGGGAGAATAGGAGATGGGCACATTGTATAGGTCACCTGAATCTTCACAACCACCACTGCACACTGACTGGAGGTAACAGAAGTATTGGTTCAGACTGGCTCATCCCATCTCTTCAAACATCTGACATAATGACAACTCCCTCCATGGAACATTTTCTGTAGTAAATTAACCAGTGGATAATACCAGGCACAATGCATGATACAGGTGCCCACTCTCATTAATGGCCTACCTACGGCAATAAAAAGTTTCTGTCAGAAGCTGAAGTGGGATAACAGATCCCATGAAGCATTATTTTCCACATAGCTGAGATAGAAAGAAGGCATTTAATAGAGAGCAGGAAATGAAGTAAAACAATTGTGGGTGAAATGTCATAGAACATAGAACGGTACAGCACAGTACAGGCCCTTCAGCCCACAATGTTGTGCCGACCCTCAAACCCTGCCTCCCATATAAGCCCCCACCTTAAATTCCTCCATATACCTGTCTAGTAGTCTCTTAAACTTCACTAGTGTATCTGCCTCCATCACTGACTCAGGCAGTGCATTCCACACACCAACCACTCTCTGAGTAAAAAACCTTCCCCTAATATCCCCCTTGAACTTCCCACCCCTTACCTTAAAGCCATGTCCTCTTGTATTGAGCAGTGGTGCCCTGGGGACGAGGTGCTGGCTATCCACTCTCTGTTCCTCTTAATATCTTGTACAACTGTATCATGTCTCCTCTCATCATCCTCCTCTCCAAAGAGTAAAGCCCTAGCTCCCTTATTCTCTGATCATAATGCATACTCTCTAAACCAGGCAGCATCCTGGTAAATCTCCTCTGTACCCTTTCCAATGCTTCCACATCCTTCCTATAGTGAGGCAACCAGAACTGGACACAGAACTCCAAGTGTGCCCTAACCAGAGTTTTATAGAGCTGCATCATAACATCGTGACTCTTAAACTCTATCCCTCGACTTATTAAAGCTAACACCCCATAAGCTTTCTTAACTACCCTATCCACCTGTAAGGCAACTTTCAGGGATCTGTGGACATGTACCCCCAGATCCCTCTGCTCCTCCACACTACCAAGTATCCTGCCATTTGCTTTGTACTCTGCCTTGGAGTCTGTTCTTCCAAAGTGTACCACCTCACACTTCTCTGGGCTGAACTCCATCTGCCACTTCTCAGCCCACTTCTGCATCCTATCAATGTCTCTCTGCAATCTTCGACAGCCCTCTACACTATCTACAATACCACCAACATTTGTGTTGTCTGCAAACTTGCCAGCCCACCCTTCTACCCTCACATCCAGGTAGTTAATAAAAATCACGAAAAGTAGAGGTCCCAGAACAGATCCTTGTGGGACACCACTAGTCACAATCTGCCAATCTGAATGTATTCCCTCCACCACGACCCTCTGCTTTCTGCAGGCAAGCCAATTCTGAATCCACCTGGCCAAACTTCCTTGGATCCCATGCCTTCTGACTTTCTGAATTAGCCTACCATGTGGAACCTTGTCAAATGCCTTACTATAATCCATGTAGATCACATCCACTGCACTACCCTCATCTATGTGCCTGGTCACTTCCTCAAAGAATTCTATCAGGCTTGTTAGGCATGATCTGCCCTTCACAAAGCCATGCTGACTGTCCCTGATCAGACCATGATTCTCTAAATGCCCATAGATCCTATCTCTAAGAATCATTTCCAACAGCTTTCCGACCACAGGCGTAAGGCTCACTGGTCTATAATTATCCGGGCTATCTCTAGTACTATTTTTGAACAAGGGGACAACATTTGCCTCCCTCCAATCCTCCGGTACCAATCTCGTAGACAACGAGGACATAAAGATCCTAGCCAGAGGCTCAGCAATCTCTTCCCTCGCCTCCTGGAGAAGCCTGGGGAATATTCCGTCAGGCCCCACGGACTTATCCATTCTAATGTATTTTAACAACTCCAACACCTCCTCTGCCTTGATATCAACATGCTCCAGAACATCAACCTCACTCATATTGTCCTCACCATCATCAAGTTCCCTCTGGTGGATACAGAAGAGAAGTATTGTTTGAGGACCTTGCTCACTTCCACAGCCTCCAGGCATATGTTCCCACCTTTATCTCTAATCAGTCCTACCTTCACTCCTGTCATCCTTCTTCACATAATTGAAGAATGCCTTGGGGTTTTCCTTTACTCTATTCGCCAAGGCCTTCTCATGCCCCCTTCTTGCTCTCCTCAGCCCCTTCTTAAGCTCCTTTCTTGCTACCCTATATTCCTCAATAGATCCATCTGATCCCTGCTTCCTAAACCTCATGTATGCTGCCTTCTTCCACCTGACTAGATTTTCCACCTCACTTGTCACCCATGGTTCCTTCACCCTACCATTCTTTATCTTCCTCACCGGGACAAATGTATCCCTAACATCCTGCAAGAAGTGGTCACTGTCCCCCAGATGCTCACCCACTGAGAGATCTGTGACCTGACCCGGTTCGTTACCTAATACTAGATCTAGTATTGCATTCCCCCTAATTGGCCTGTCAACATACTGTGACAGGAATCCATCCTGGACACACTGAACAAACTCTGCCCCATCTAAACCATTGGAACTAATCAGGTGCCAATCAATATTGGGGAAGTTAAAGTCACCCACGATAACAACCCTGTTATCTTTGCACCTTTCCAAAATCTGCCTCTCAATCTGCTCCTCGGTATCTCTGCTGCACGAGGGGGCCTATAGAACACCCCCAATAGAGTAACTGCTCCCTTCCTGTTCCTGACTTCTACCCATACTGACTCAAAAGAGGATCCTGCTACATTACCCACCCTTTTTGTAGCTGTAATAGTATCTCTGACCAGTAATGCCACCCCTCCTCCCCTCCCCCCACCCATCCCTTTTAAAGCACTGAAATCCATCACCTTTGTTCCTGATGCTTCTTGCATTGAAGTACACACACTTTAGTCCTTCTACCTTTACACCCTTTATTCTGTTTCTCTTTCATCAAAGCCTCTTTATATGTTAGATCTGGCTTTACTCCATGCACTATACTTGCAGTTCTCGCATGACCTTTATCCTCCTCCACCTCACTATCTGCTCTAACACTCTGGTTCCCCTCCCCCTGTAAGTCTAGTTTAAACCCCCCGGAACAGCACTAGCAAACCTTCCCGCAAGAATGTTAGTCCCTCTCCGGTTCAAGTGCAACCTGTCCCGTGAGAACTGGTCCCATCTTCCCTGGAACCAGGCCCAATTGTCCAGAAACATGAATCCCTCCTTCCAGCACCAACTCCTTCGTCGCGTATTTAACTGCATTATCTTCCTATTTCTAGTCTTCTAGCATGTGGCATGGGTAGCAAACCTGAGATTGCAACCTTGGAGGTCCTGTCCTTCAACTTGCTCCTAACTCCCTCAATTCTCTTTGCAGGACCTCCTCCTTCTTCCTATCCACGACACTGTTCCCTACATGGACCATGACATCTAGCTGCTCACCCTCCCTCTTGAGAATACTGAGAACTCAATCCAATATATTGCGGACCCTGGCACCAGGGAGGCAACAGACCATCCGGGTTTCTCAATCTCTTCCACAGAACCTCTTATTTGTCCCCCTAACTGTTGAATCCCCTATCACTACTGCTCTTCTCTTTTCCCTCCTTCCTTTCTAAGCTGATGGTCCAGTCTTGGTGCCAGAGACGCATCCACTGCAACTTGTCCCTGGTAGGTCATCCCCACCAACAGTATCCAAAACAGCATACTTATTATTGATGGAAACGGCCACATTCTGTCTATTCCCCTTCCCTCTCCTAACAGTCACCCAGCTACCTGTCTCCTGACTTTTAGGGGTGCCTATCTCCCTGTAACTCCTGTCTATTTCTGCCTCTGCCTCACGAATGATCCGAAGTTCATCCAGCTCCAGCTCCAGTTCCCTAACTCGGTTTGTCAGGAGCTGCAGCTGGATGCACCTTGATGATGTAGTCATCAAGGACAATTGTGCCTGCCCTGACTTCCCACATCCTGCAAACGGAGCACTCGACTGCCATAACTGCTGCCTCTATTACCTACTCCTAAGTTAATGAAATATGATGTTGTGGGTATCACTGAGTCTTGGCTGAAGGAAGATCAGAGCTGGGAGCTTAACATCCAAAGATACACATTGTATCAAAAGGACAGGCAGGTAGGAGGAGAGGGTGGGGTGGCTCCATTGGTAAAAAAAAAAAAAATAAAATCAAGTTTTTAGAAACATGTGATATAGGATTGGAAGATATAGAGTCCTTGTGTGTAGAATTAAGAAACTGCAAGGGTAAAAAGACCCTGTTGGGAGATGTATACAGGCCACCAAACAGTAGCCAGGATTTGGCCCACAAATTAGAAAGGGAGATAGAAAACATACATCAAAAGGGGAATGTTATGATAATCATAGTGGATTTCAATATGCTGGTAGATTGGAAAAATGAGGATCATGCTGATTTTGAATCCCGAGAGAGAAAATTTGTATAATGCCTACTAGGTAGCTTTTCAGAGCAGCTTGTGGTTGAGCCCACTAGGGAAAGGGAATTGTGTATTGGGTGTTGTGTAATGAGCCTGATTTGATTAGGGAGCTTAAGGTAAAGCAACCCTAAGGAAATAGTGATCATACTATGAGAGAATTCGCCTGAAATTTGAGAGAGAAGATAAAGTTAGATTTATCAGTATTACAGTGGAGTAAAAGGAAATACAGAGGCTTGGGAGAGGAGCTGGCCAAAGTTGATTGGAAGGGGAGACCAGCAGGGATGGTGGCAGAACAGCAATGGCTGGAATTTTTGGAGCGATTGGGAAGTGCAGAACAGTTATGTCCCTAAGTAGTAGTATTTTAAGGGCAGGATAACACAGCCACAGCTGACAAGGAAGGTCAAAAATAAGATTAAAGCAAAAATAAAAGGATATAATAGAGCAAAAAACTCAGAGTTAAAGGATTAGGATGCTTTTGAAAACCAACAGTCGTTCATTTTTAAATTAGGAAAGCCATAAGGAGAGCAAAGGTGAAATATGAAGGTAAACTAGACAATGATATCTAAGAGGATACCATAAGTTTTTCTGGTGTATAAAGAGTTAAAGAGGGGCAAGAGTTGATATCGGAACACTAGAAAATGATGTTAGGTAGTAATGGGGGAACAAGTAATGGAGAAGCAGAGAACATGTTGAGAAACTAGTGCTGGGAGTTCTAATAAGATGAGCTCGGACAATCTAGAGAAACGGATAATGAGAGTGGAGCAGACTCCTTAATGACCATTCAAATGTTAATTTATATTGTTCAAAATCATGAATATGGAATTGAAGAATGATAAATCATTGAACCTGGGCTGGCTCTTTGAAGAAGCTGCGAATTAGTTCCTTTCTTCAGCTCCTTTTTCTGTCTTTTCATTATTTTACCTCTCTGGATGCAAGTCTAGTATTCTTTTGTAAAGTTACTGATAAATCTGCTTTCCACCAGACTTCTTCATGCACAGCATCCCAGATGATCATTACCCAGGTTTGGTTAATGGCTTCTCTCCCAATGAGAACCACTTCTCCTGATTCACTCTTCTGTCAAAGCTCTGCTAAAAGTTCAAAAGTTCAAAGTAAATTTATTATCAAAGTACATATATGCTACAATATACTATTTTGAGATTCACTTTCTTGCACAAATTCACAGTGGATCAGAAAAATACAGTAGAGTCAATGAAAAGTTACATAGAAACAAAGACTGACAAACAACCAATATGCAAAAAAGACAAAAATCAAATGAAAAAAAGTAAATAATACTAAGAACATGAGTTGTAAAAGCCTTGAAAATGAGTCCATGGGTTGTGGAATCAGTGCAGAGTTCAGATGAGTGAAGTTATCCATGTTGGTTTAGGGGCCTGATGAATATGAAAACTACTCGACCTTCCCTGCACCAAAAGGATGGCCCTGGCTTTCATGTACTTAGCAAAAAACATTTACCCACAGTAACTCTTTATTAGTGCCTGCTGCAACTTCCCCAAGGCTTGATGTCCTGTCCAACTATGGTAGTGAAGATTGAATACACTTTTCCAGGGGAGGTCTAAGTATCATGAAAGGTATTAGTTTAGCTTATCTTGCTTTTCTGCACTTAGTGGCCCCATCAATGCAAGCAACAATTCATTTGCTTTGTTAACAACTTCCACATTCTGTCTAGGAGCCATTAACAAAGAAAACACAGGAATTCTGCAGATGCTGGAAATTCAAGCAACACACATCACAGTTGCTGGTGAACGCAGCAGGCCAGGCAGCATCTGTAGGAAGAGGTGCAGTCGACGTTTCAGGCCGAGACCCTTCGTCAGGACTAACTGAAGGAAGATTGAGTAAGGGATTTGAAAGTTGGAGGGGGAGATCCAAAATGATAGGAGAAGACAGGAGGGGGAGGGATAGAGCCAAGAGCTGGACAGGTGATAGGCAAAAGGGGATACGAGAGGATCATGGGACAGGAGGTCCGGGAAGAAAGACAAGGGGTGGGGGGAACCCAGAGGATGGGCAAGAGGTATATTCAGAGGGACAGAGGGAGAAAAAGGAGAGTGAGAGAAAGAATGTGTGCATAAAAATAAGTAACAGATGGGGTACGAGGGGGAGGTGGGGCCTTAGCGTAAGTTAGAGAAGTCGATGTTCATGCCATCAGGTTGGAGGCTACCCAGACGGAATATAAGGTGTTGTTCCTCCAACCTGATGGTATGAACATCGACTTCTCTAACTTCCGCTAAGGCCCCACCTCCCCCTCGTACCCCATCTGTTACTTATTTTTATGCACACATTCTTTCTCTCACTCTCCTTTTTCTCCCTCTGTCCCTCTGAATATACCTCTTGGCCATCCTCTGTGTCCCCCCTCCCCCCTCCTTGTCTTTCTTCCCGGACCTCCTCTCCCATGATCCTCTCGTATCCCCTTTTGCCTATCACCTGTCCAGCTCTTGGCTCTATCCCTCCCCCTCCTGTCTTCTCCTTTCATTAACAAAGAAAGTTTTTTTTTGCTAGTAGAAATTAGTACAGTGATCAGGGTTTACAGAACTATTTACAACTTCAAATTAAAATATGGTTACCATCATCTACAAAATATTTATCCTTTAGATCCTTTTGCAATTGTACCATTTGTTTGCCCTCTCTGAATGACTAAACATAGAACAGTACAGCAAAGGATCAGGCTCTTTGGCCATTTTGTGCTGAACTAATTAAACTAGTAATGTGAAACTAACCTAGTTGCTTCTGTCTACATAAGGTCTGTATTGCTCCGCTTTCCGCACATACATGTCTCTACCTAAGAGAACCAGCTTCTATCATCTTTGCCTCCACTATCATCAAGGACCCTGAACAACTAGACCATGCTTTTTTCTTATTGTTGTTATGAGGCAGGGGTTACAGGTTCCATACCGCCAGGTTCAGGAATAGTGATTGCCATTCAACCATCGTGGTTCTTAACTTCATTCAGCTCAACAATGATCTGATTGCAAAACCTATACGCTGAATTTCAAGGACTTATTCTCAGCTTTATGTATGTATGTAGGTATTTATTTATTTTTGTGCTGTTTGTCTTTATGCTTAATGGTTATTTGTCAGTCTTTGTGTGTAGTTTTTCATTGATTCTATTGCATTTCTAAATGCCTGCAAGAAAATGAATTTCAAGGTAGTTTATGGTGACTTCTACATTGGTAATAAATTTACTTTGGACTTTTGAACTTACCTATTCCCTTCTGCCTACATAAGGTCCTATCCCTCAATTCCCTACACATTTATGTGCCCATCTAAGACAAACAGCCTCTATCATATTTTCCTCCACTGCCATTCCTGGCAGCATATTCCAGGCACCCACCACTCTCAGGGATATAGAAAATTAAACACTACAGCACAGTCCAGTCCAGGTCCTTTGTGCTGACCTTATGAAGATCAATCTTACCCTTCCATCTGCACAGCCCTTCATTTTTCTATCATCCATGTGCCAAAACTTGCCCTGCACATCTCCTTGGATTTAGTGCCTCTCACCTTTAATGCATGTCTTCTACTATGTAACATTTCAAATCTGGGTATGAGATTCAAGCTGTCTACTCTATCTGTGCCTCTCATGATCTAGTAAGCAACTATCTGCCTTTTAGCCAATATCACTCCAGAGAAAACAACCCAGGTTTGTCCAACCCCTCCTTATAACTCATACCCTTTGATTCAGATAGCATCCACAATTGTAAACACAAGATTCGCTAGATGCTGGGAATCTTGAGCAATGCACACAAAATGTTGGAGGAATTTGGGTTAGGCTGCATCTATTGACTAAGCAGTTGACATTTCTGGCTGAGACCTTTCATCAGGACTAGAAAGAAAGAGGGAGAAGCCAGAATGAGAATGTGGGGTGAGGGGAAGAAGTACAAGCCGTCAGGTGAAAGGTGAAACCAAGTGAGGGGGAAGGTGGGTGGTTGAGGAAGAGGGCATGAAGTAAGAAGCTGGGAGGGGATATGAGGAAGAGGTAAAGGGTTGAAGAAGAAGGAATCTGATTGAAAAGGGCAGTGAAGAAAGGGAAGGAAGAGGGGAACCAAAGAGAGGTGATGGGAAAGTCAGAAGGAAAGTCGTAAGAGAGGAATCAGAATCGGGTTTATTATCACCGGAAACATGAGGAATTCTACAGATGCTAGAAATTCAGGCAACACACATCAAAGTTGCTGGTGAACGCAGCAGACCAGGCAGCATCTCTAGGAAGTGGTACAGTCGACGTTTCAGGCCGAGACCCTTCGTCAGGACCTCGGCCTGAAACGTCGACCGTACCTCTTCCGAGAGATGCTGCCTGGCCTGCTGTGTTCACCAGCAACTTTGATGTGTGTTGCTTATTATCACTGGCATGTGTTGTGAAATTTGTTAACTTAGCAGCAGTTCAATGCAATACATGGTATAGAAAAAAAATAAATAAGTAAATTAATGATAGTATACATGTATTGAATTAATTAAAATGTGCAAAAGCAGAAATAATTATTTAAAAAGTGAGGTAGTGTTCAGGGGTTCAATGTACATTTACAAATTGGATGGGAGAAGGGAAGAAGCTGTTCCTGAATCAGTGAGTTAGTGCTTTCGGGCTTCTGTACCTCCTACCTGATGGTAAAAATGAGATAAGAGCATGCCCTGGGTGCTAGGTGTACTTAATGCTGAACGCTGCCTTTCTGAGACACCACTTTTTGAAGATTTCCTGGGTAATTTGTAGGCTATTACCCAAGCTGGAGCTGACTAAATTTACGGCCCTCTGCAGCTTCATTCGGTCCTGTGCAGTAGCCCCTCCATACCAAACAGTGATGCAGCCTGTCAGAATGTTCTCCTCAGTACATCTCTAGAAGTTATAAGAGTGTTTTTGTCGACATACCAAATCTCTTCAAACTCGTAATGAAGTATAGCCGCTGTCTTGCCTTTTTTATAACTGCATCGATATGTTGGGACCAAGTTAGGTCCTCAGAGATCTTGACACCCAAGAACTTGAAACTCTCCACTTCTGATCCCTCTATGAGGATTGGTGTGTGTTCCTTCATCTTACCCTTCCTGAAATCCACAATCAACTCTTTTGTCTTACTGATATTGAGTCCAAGGTTGTTACTACGACACCACTCCACAAGTTGGTATATCTCGCTCCTGTATGCCCTCTCATCTCCGTCTGAGATTCTATCAACAATAATTGGATCATCAGCAATGAGAGGTTGAAAATGTTCTCAAATACTCCCACCAGTTGGTTGGCACAAGTTTTCAGAGCCTTACCAGGTACTTCGTTGGGGCCTTGCACCTTGCGAGGGTTCACCCTGTTTAAAGACAGCCGAACATCGGCCTCCAGGACAGAAATCTCAAGGTCACCGGGTGCAGCAGGGATCTTCACAGCTGCAGTTACATTCTCCCTTTCAAAGTGGGCATAGAGGTGTTGAGTTCATTTGGTTGTGAAACATTGGTGCCATTCATGCTATTGGGTTTTGCTTTGTAGGACGTAATATCTTGCAAACCTTGCCAGAGTTTTTGTGCATCTGATGTCACCTCCAACCTCATTTGAAATTGTCTCTTCGCCCTTGAAATAGCCCCCTGCAACTCACACCCAGTTTCCTGGTACTGACCTGGGTTGCCAGACTTGAATGCCACAGATCTAGCCTTCAGCAGATGAAGTACTTCCTGGTTCATCCATGGATTTTGTACAGCGAGTCTTTGTAGGCACACACTCATCCACACAGGTTTTAATGAAGTCAGTAACAACTGCGGCATACTCAACCAGGTTCGAAGATGAACCCTTGAATATGGTCCAGTCCACCGATTCAAAGCAGTCCTGTAATATCTCCTGTGCTTCCCTTGTCCAAACCTACTGGGTCCTCACTACTGGTGCTTCAGTCTTCAGTCTCTGCCTATACTCAGGGAGTAGAAGTACAGCCAGGTGATCAGACTTCCTGAAGTGAGGGTGTGGAATAGCACAGTAGGCATTCTTGATGGTGGTGTAGCAATGGTGCAGCGTGTTGTTTCCTCTGGTATTGCAAGTGATCTGTTGATGGTAATTGTTTAGTGATTTCTTTCAGACTGGCCTGATCTAAAATCCCCCAAAACGATGGTGAAGTGTTAGGGTGCGCTATTGAATGAGAAATGGAAAAATAGAGATGACTTGGGGAGAAATTACAGCAACTTGGTGAAATAGATGTTCATGCCACCATGTAGGAGACTATATGGGCAGAATGAGCTGTTGCTCCTCCAGCCTACGTGTGATCTTATCATGTGAGTAGAGGAAGGATTGGACAGAGATAACAGTGTGGGAATGGGAAGTTGAATCTCACTCAGTTTCGATGTACATTTGGTAAATAATTGAATCTGAATCGATTTGAAATGGGCGGCCATCAGGAAATCCTGCCTTTTGTGGCAGGCGAAGCAAAGGTGCTCAATGAACTGGTCCCCCAATCTATGTCGTGTATCACCAATGTAGAGAAGTCTGCACCAGGAGCACTGGCTACAGTAGATGACTCTGACACACTCACACACGACGTATCGCCTCATCTGGAAGGACTGTATGAGGCCCTGCATGGTAGAGGGAGGAGGTGTAGAGGCCAGTGTAGCACTGGTCACACTTGCAATTCATCTTTACTCTATCCACCACACAGTTGGTTTGGTTTCATATCTGCGTGGTGATCTCATCGCACCAGTGGCTGTAAAGGTCATGGGCTGATGGGCCTATACTACTTTAGTTTTTCCTGAAATAATTTTGAGACACAACAACAAGCATTAAGTCCCAATAAAGGACCTCAGCCTGAAATGTCAACTATTTATTCTTTTTCCATATACGCTGCCTGACTTGCTGAGTTCCTTCAGCATTTTATGTGTTATACATTTGGCAAATATGCTGGCACAAAATCTTTATCCCGATCTACCTCAGAACTGGATGTACATATTTTCCCAGCTGCTTCAGTTTAGTTTCAACTGACCTTCAAACAAGATAGATTGGGTATGAGCCAGTCAAGGGGATTTCAGAAAAATTCTTTGGCAGTGTTTGCACAAAGTGTGGTTGGTAAAGTGTCATAAAGTTCAAAGTAAATTTATTAACAAAGTACATTTATGTCACTGTATGCTACCCTGAGATTAATTTTCCTGTGGGGCGTTCACAGTAGATACAAAGAAACACAATGGATTCAATGAAAAAAGCGTGACAAAGATGCACAAACAACCACCATGCAATAATCAAACATTTACTGGAATGTGACTCCTTTTCTGTGGTCCAGTTAAGACAAATCTAGGGGATTGTCATTAAACTTATAAGTAATTCAAATTTTTTTGCTTTTGTTACTTTCCTCAACTTTCTCATTCTAAAACAAGATTTCAAAAACCAACATAGATGTCAACTTGTCAAATAAAATTAATCTTCATGCATTGTTTGAAAGGAAAATTACTTCGTGACAATTCTGTTTTTGATTTTGGTGTAGCTTATCTAACATATCAACATTTTGGCCCAGATTTTGTGCTGGTGGTGATGAATCTGTTGGCATTCATCATCATTATGTTGTGAAATTGTCAATATTTGGATCTAGTGCCATTGCTGATAATAAAATAGCTAAAATAACTGGGCCCGGAGCACACACACACTTATGACTCAAACAGAATTTATTTTACTTGTGCACGAGGAGAACAGCAAGGCCTGTCACCACACGAGTTTTTAATACAGAATTTGCTTATCAGTTGTGGATATTGACCATTAGGTAAATTGTATCTTTGAATTCCGAATTTGCAAAATCAATGGCCATTCACAATTGGGATTTTAAAAGTCAATCGAAACTTCAGGTGGACAAATGATGATATTTTGAAATTTCAAAGAGAATTGTCTGTTTGGTTTGCTTTTGATTATTTATTCAGAGATGCAGCATAGTATAGGCCCTTTCAGCCCTTCGAGTCGCACCACCTAGCAAACCCGAATTTAACCCTAGCCTAAAAAAGGGACAATTTACATACTGCTTGTAGGTTAATTAACCCACAAGGGTATGTCTTTGGACTGTCGGAGGAAACTGAAGGACATGAAGGAAACCCTCCCACACATTCCATAGAAAAGATGTACAAACAGGTGATGTTGAAATTGAACTCTGAGCTTTAATGCCCCGAGCAATAATAGCATTGTGCTAACCAAAGTGCTACAGTGGAACCCTAGCCCATAGTTTCTGATCAGATCTTTACAGCTTGGTCTCTAAGTCAGTTTGGTGCAGATTCATTGAGTACAGGAATTGGTACATTATATGGCAGTTATATAAGGTTATTGACCATAAAACATAGGAGCCGAGTTAGGCCATTTGGCCCAATGATTCTGATGTACATTCCGTTATGGCTGATTTATTATCTCTCTCATTATCCATACTCTCCTGACTTTTCCCGGTAACTTTTGATGCCCTTACTAATCAAGAACCTATTAACCTCCATTTTAAATATACCCAATGACTTAACCTTCACAGCTGTCTGCTGCAATCAATTCCACAGTCATTGGCCAGATGACACTCAATTTTGGTCACACAGTCATTAGGAGAGGTGTGGTAAAACTGGAAAGACTGCAGAAAGGATTTACAAGGATGTTGTCTGGACTAGAATTGAAAGAGGTTGGCCAGGCTAGGTCTGTATTCCATGGGGTGTTGGAGAAAGAAAGGCAACCTTATTGTAGTGTTTAAGGATATGAAAAGCATATAGAAGGTGAATGGTAACAGTCTTTTCTCCAGGGTCGGGGAATCTAAAACTAGAGGGCACAAATTTAGGGTGAGAGGGAAAGATTTAGAAGAGACCTAAGGGACACTTTTCATGTAGAATGGTGAGTGTAGAACAAGACGGTTGAGATGGGTACAATAGAAACAGCAAGCACTTGGATAGGTACATGGACTGGCGGGACTTAGGGGAGTACAATAATAATAACTATTTATTTATAAACTTTTTCTACAGATGATGTAGCTCAAAGTTACAATGGCATAAAAGTGCAAACATGAAATAAAATTTAAGAAATAAAAATAAACATGGAAATAAAAGACGATTAGATGTTAGTTAAAACCAAGGTTAAATAAATAGGTTTTCGAGCTGCCATTTAAGTATCAATGGAGTCTATTATAGTTTTAGGTACTGAATTCCACACTTTAGGAGTGTTGTTTAATTATCTTTTGAGTCAGATAGTTTAAATTTAAGGGACCAGCAGAAGAAGGCCTGAGAGCTTGAGCAGGATTATAAAACAAAAACAATTCTGTAATGTACCCCAGTTCCAGACCATTGAGATTTTAAAAACAAGTGAACTTTAAAATCAATTCTGAAAGTTAAAGGAAGCAAATACAGAGTAGGTAGGAAGGGAGTGATATGTTCCCTCATCCTGGTTTTGGTTATGTCTAACAGCAGATCTCTGAATGAGTAGAAGTTTGTCAGTAGATTGGTTTATGGGCCAAATTCAGGATATTGGTACTAGCTTGAGTAGTCACTGTGGTTAGCAAGGACTGGAAAGGTCTGTAACAATTCTCTGACTCCATCCTAAACCCATGTGTCTTGTTTGCAGTAACAACCAAATAAACTGCTTCAACGCATTCCCAAAATTACATAGTCCACACATAAGACAAAAAATATTGTGGTGAAGTATTTAATTAGAATTTTAAATTAGGTTCAAAGGTGGGCAGCATTGCACAGGTGTGAGTACAGTCTTGTATCACAGGTTTTAATGGTAGAAAGGGAATACTCTTCATTGTAACAGGCCACTGCAATGGTAACTTTCATGTGCAATAAAATCAAAAGTTTAAAACCAGCTATAGATACTACTCTTTAAACAAGATTTCTTTTTTTACAGTATAGGGAAAATTACTTCTTTTACATAGTAAAAACACATTTATTTTAACACCTTTTTACCTACAATATTGTAAAAGGTCTGGCATATTTAATAATTTTACAAATTCCTCATTAAAAATATATCTCTGTACAAAAGGATCTCTTGCACCTACTTCAAGTTAACAGCAGTAGTGGAATGGTATAATGATAATGCCGCTGTTGCAATGGCATTGAAGTGATAGATAGGCATTTTTACAGCATTTTTTATGTTTTTACAAAATATTTTACACAGAAAACATTATTGCAACCAGCCTGAATAAAGGCAACACCTTTTTAAGATAAGGAGCAGCGTAAAACACAGAAGTAAATGGTCTTGTCTCAGAAAGTCTTCTCTGGGGTATTTTCAGCTTGAATTCAAATTGCCCATTTTCTCCATCATTTCTCTCAGACCTCTCTTCAACCCTCTCAAGGGAGCTGTACTCTCGGTATTTTCCAAAGAATGAATTGGGAGCTCATGTTTTTAATCAAAAATTGAACACTGCTGTACAGAGGTAGGAATGAGGATTTGAAAGGGTTCTGTTTTACAGTGTAAGATTTAGAGTTGCTGCTGTACAGCTGAGTCTGTCTTACTACCTAGAAAGAGGGTGCCATTTCAATGTGAATCTCATATTGCATGATTTCCCATTATGATCATACCATACAAATGATAACTTTAAAATCACAATGAAAAACATTTTTCAAACTTCCTTCTAATGATTCCTCTCTCCTTGCAGCAGAGTGTTGGATTTTGTGTTTTAATCACTGGAGAGTGCAGGAGAATCCTAATGCAATATGAAAGGGAAACATAATGAAAGAAATCCTAATAAAAAAAATCATATTCCCTTCCACCATCAAATTTTTGAACAGACAATGAACCAACCCATGAGAAGTAGCACAATATTTTGCTCTCTTTCTACAATACTTATGTTTTTATACTTATTGTAATTGATAGTACATTTTATGTACTGCACTGTCCTGCTGCCACAAAACAAATTTCATGTCATACTTCAGAGATAATAAATCAGATTCTGATTTTGAGAATTTGGCCATTGATGCCACTAGCCAATATGTCTGCCATTCTGCCTGATACTAACAGTATAATCAAGAAAGAACCTCAATAGTTCTACATCCTATTCTGGCTTTAGTCTACTAAATGTGTTTTCCACATCGGCTCTGACCAGATGTTTTCTCTCACCATAATTGCCTAAACTGTACTTTCAGTGATATTATGAGGTTTGCCTCCCCTAGCCATGTTACCTAGCATAATGCAAAACATAAAGTATATAGTATTCACCAATAAAAGTCCAAAGTAATCCAATTTGCATTCCAAAAAACAGTTATCACATCAATCTATAAACAGTACAGTTAATAATAGTATGTTGCATTAGGATTTCAAAGGGAAATTTATTTATAAGTCCAGTTGCAACCTATTGTTGCCTGCTTGGTTGTTTGCTTATTTATTTAATTAATTTAGAGAGACAAGCAGAATAGACTCTTCTGGACTTTTAAGCTGCACCACCCAGCAACCCATCGATTTAAGCCTAGCATAATGATGGGACAATTTACAATGACCTACTACCTGGTACTTCTCTGGATTATGGGAGGGAAGCAGATCACCTAGAGGGAGCGTACTAACTTGCTTAAGGAGGTTACCAGAATTGAATTCTGAACTCCAATGCTCCAAGCTGCAATAGCATCGCACTAACTGCTACACTTTTGTGGAATGATACTGTGAGGCTAGCTTTTGAACAAGCTAATGAATTTCTAAATGTAGAACATAGCACAGTATAAGCTCTTCAGCCCACAATGTTGTGCCGATCTTTTAACCTACTCTGAGATGAACCTAACCCTTCCCTCTTACATTACCCTCCATTTTTCTATCATCCTTGAGCCCATGAATTTTACCTTCAATGAATTTCAGCCTATGGCATCGTGCAACACATAATATGCAGACTTTAATAGGATAGAGTTCTGTGAATGGCAAAGTTTGCTTTGTGATTCTCGTTTTGTGCTGTTTAGTGGGAAACTGGTATATTTCTCCTGTAATAAACCAACACTTCAATTATGAAACCTGGTTACTGTTTGTCTCCACACCCAAAAATAAAGTAGTTTAGACTGTTGAGTAGAATAAGGATATAATGGAGAATATCAAGGGCTCAGTTTATCAGCATGCTGTATCATATGATTCAAATAGATGCTTTCATTTAGTTTTAAGAGCTTAACACGAATCTAAAATTATAGATGTGTCTATGATTACATTGTTGATGTGCATGCCAAGAAAATAGAGCAGGTTAGTTTGTAATAAGGCTTGTAGGGTATTAGTGAATATAGAACAGTACAATACAGGCCCTTTGGCCCTTGGTGTGTGCAAACCCTTTAGCCCATGGTACTTTGCTAACTCTTTAACCCACTCTAAGACCAATCTATCATTTCCCTCCAATGTAGCTCTCAATTTTTCTTTCAGCCATGTGCCTAAGAGTCTCTTAAAATGTCCCTACTGTATCTGCCTCTATTACCACCACTGGCATTGTGCTCCACATTCCTATCCTATACTTCCCCCTCAATACCTTAAAGTTATAACCCATTTGTTTGAGCCATATCCACCCAAGGAAAAAAGTGCTGGCTGTCTACTCTATCTAGGCCTCTTAACATCTTGTACATCTTTATCAAGTCACCTCTCATCCTTCTCTCCAAAGAGAAAAGCCCTAGCTCACTTAACTTATTCTCATTAGACTTGCCCTCTATTCCTGGCAGCATCCTGATAGATCTCCTCTGCATCCTCTCCAAAGCTTCCACATCCTTCCTATAATGTGGTGACCAGAATAGTACACAATACTCCAAATGTGCTGTAACCAGGATTTTATTGAGCTGCAATATTATCTCGCAGCTCTTGATCTCAGTCCCCTGACTTGTGAAGGATACACCTTCCCAGCCACCCAATAATTTTGAGGTATCTATGAACATGAGACCAAGGTCTCTCTGTTCCTCCACATTGTTAAGAATCCTGCAATTAACCCTATATTCTGCCTTCTGCTTTCAAGTTCAATCTTTCAAAGTGAATCACTTCAGTTCATGCATAACGAATCATTTCACTGGTGATAAAGAGATTAAAGAAGATTTGGTCTTTGCTTGACCTGGTAAGTATTTACAGTATTGTCTATTTTTGATTTCAGATTTCCAGCACCTGTAGTTATTTGCTTTTCAATACTTTGTCAGATGTTTAATCGTCTAAAGTTCAGACCGAATTTCTAAAGACATTTTCAAATTGGAAACCATATACAGAGAAGTCATAGAATACTACAGCAGAGAAACAGGCCCTTTGACCCACCTAGTCCATGCTGCCTAGTTCCATCAAACTGCACCCAAGACCATAGGGGTCTTCATGTCCTCCCACCCATGAACCCAATCGAGATTATCATTAACTTCCAGTTACTACTTCTCTTTTACCATCTCCTTTTCATCATGAAACCTTCCTTAGTTGATGCATGATGAACAAAGTTGTTTAAATTTTCCAGGTTTGTGCATTTGATTAAAATCTGACTAGCAAGCTGTATCAGTTATGCTGGTGACCTAGTGAACATGGTCAACTTTGATGCAACAACAATTTCACAAATAAATCTAGGGAGCCTTTATGATCCAAGTTATAAATATTTTCTAAATCACTATGTCCTTTATACCTCTGCCAGTCTAGTTATTAATCTGATCAGAAAACAGACAATGCATCTAATTATTAAAAAAGATGTCAAAGCCTATGTGATTTATTAGACCATAAGAGATATGAGCAGAATTAGGCCATTTAGCCCATCGTGTCTGCTCTACCATTCTATTATGGCTGATTTACTATCCCTCTCAACCTCATTCTCCTGCCTTCTCCCCATAACCTTAGGAGACCTGATTAGCCAAGATCCTGTCAATCTCTGCTTTAAATGCATCCAGCCATCTGTGGAGGAGAATTCCACAGATTCACTACCGTCTGGCCAAATAAATTCCTCCTCATCTCTGTTCAAAATGGATGTCCCTCCGTTGAGGCCATGTCCTCTGCTCCTAGTCTCCCCCACTATAGGAAATATTGTCTCCACATCAACTCTATTAAAATGACCTCAATAAACAAGACAAACACATAATGTTCTGTTTGTAAAATTGGTTTGTTTTAGCTAAATTTTGAAACAAGATATTTTATTTATAAGAGTAATCACCTCCTATTCCAATTGACATCTCACTGCAACAAAATCTTTGACTAACTTGTTCCGATAATGCATCTCACTTACTAAAGTTGGGATTGGCAATCAGATTGGATTTTTCAATGAGATGAAATAAAGGCAAATGATGATCAGAGTCTTGTAGAGACTACTCAGTATATTAATATCCAATGTTTATTATGAATAAAATGTCCTTAGAAGTTTGTCTCATTGTAACTTGTGTGGAGAGAAAGAAGTATTTTAAAAATGTCATTTCAGTCTATTATTGGGTTATGTAAATCCATTTAAGTAAACATCAGCAGTAATGTCTAAGCTTCTGTTAGACAGTGACTGCCCCGCTTCACCCCTCTTCTAGTTTACTATCACGTGGGCTTTGTCCACACCTTGGTAAAACTGATTATTTGTGTGTAATGAACACACAACATATTTTCTATTCATTGTGATGATTCATGATTTCTATGCTGTTATGATGAATGAGGCAGTGTTCCCTTTTAGTAGGTTGCTACTAAAGAAATCACAAATGCTTACTGTGATTCTTTTTCACAGTATGAAGTGGTTGTCAGTAAAGCTATGAGAATAGAGGTCAGAAGTGAAGGCACGCTCTTTGGATGAAGGTAACCTTGCCCAGAAAGAAAAGTATCCCCAATTTCCTCTTCAATACTGTGCAACATGCACACTTTCACCCCGAGACTTTAGGTTTATTTAACTGAATCATTTTCTGCTTCATACCCTATCTGTGCGTAGTTTGTCTGGAAAGAGCAGGCAACTGGGTCACTGGTTGCGTTTCATCTCCACATCAAGAATTGACAAGTACTGACTTTTATCCCCTCATGAGCGATCTTCTTCCATGAGGGTGGAGGACATTTTCTACCCACAAACTGGATGAATAGTTGAAGGTACAGTGTATCCCAATATCCACAGGGGAGTCTCAGCACCATCTCCGCTAAGGAACTCTCACCTTCTCCCTCTGCAACGCCTGAAATAAGCAACTGAAACAGACAATTTGAGGCAACAACTTTTCACACACTCTTTTCGGGAAAATAAAAGTATTTTCTTTTTCCTCTGGATATAATTTATAAAAGACCGTATTTATATAAGCTATTTGGACAACAGAATAGAATTTTGTTATTCACTTCAGCCTGTGGAGAGACAGAAAATACTAGTTGTTTGGAAATATAATACTGTATTAAAAATTCAGCTTTTTTTGGCTTTTAACAACTTATTCAAACAACAATATTCAATTGATTTCTTTTTCCTAGAGGAATCATTAAAAACTCTCAATTTTGTTTCCATATACAAGTATAATCTCAACGGAAACCAACTCTTTAAGAATGCATATCTGAAGGAAATAATATTGCAATGCTCTAATATCTATCCGCATTGGTAAGATTATGTGATGTTCAGCAATGGAAAATTAATTCTTATTAAAGCAAATTTTGCTGTTACGTACAATGGACAGTGTGGCAAAACCCTGTACTCTAATTAATGCCAGTATCCTGCTCATTCATTCATAATGCACTAGTGCAAAGAATTGTGCAGTAAGCTTTCCATATAATGAATGAAAATAATTCCAGCGCTGCCCTGCTTGAGGATGATGGTCTTTTCTTTTCGTGTGAATTAGGCAGCTGCAAATATTAGATTCATCTAGAGTCTGTTAGTATCGGTAATGGAATAAGTTTGTTCTCCTTGTCCATTTTCACCTCTTCTTGGAAGAATATGTAGTCAAAAAATAATCAGCTATTTGGGTAGGTTATGTCATCCAGATGCCTAACTCACATCTCCCCAAACAGATCTGCTATTTGGATTCAAAACAGGAAGATTCAAACCCATCCATGGTTTGGGTCCTTTCTGTGTTAGACATCTGAAGGAACTGCTTTGACTGTTTGTCTGAAAGGATTGTTCCAGCCAAAAGTAAGAGACTCCATTGCCTTGGTTTGTCCTATCAAAAGTTGTCAGAGTACCACTGCAGAGCAAGCAGTAAGACAGAGCGATGTGGTTGGGACATGGCACTGGAGTGGTTGCTGCTCACCGGGTAGAGGTATGGCTAATATCAGTTACTCAGCAGTCAAACTGATGGCTATACAACTGTACACACAGTGTTCAGTGTTGTGTCAAACCTCACAGCCTTTGCCTCGGTAGGTTTTAAGTTAGTATCATACATTGGATTTTCAAAAGAAGCCTGTCCATTTGTGTTTTCATGGCCAACATACCCATTATATTGTACTTTTGGTCTTGTTCTGGAAGGAATAGAAACAAAAATGTTACATTTCTTTTTTATATATCTCAAGTTCTTTAAAGAAAACTTTTAGAGGGAGAAAGAAAAATGTAATTTTTTTGTAGGAACTTGTAGTTATTTTTATACCTTACACAGTTCTGCTGCCACAAAACAACAAATTTCATGACATATGACAGTGATAATCCTGTTTTTGATTAGACGATGACAGAAAGGACTGATCATTTAGTAACAGGCCCCTCCAAAACAATTGCTATGGATCTGTTACCAGAGTCTATGAGATTATCACTTAACCTGGATCACCCTGTAATCTGACTAAATTCAGGAAAAATTACTAAGCCATCCCAATCCCAAAACTATAAGTCTCTCTGCTTGCAGTAGCATTGGCACCTACAGTTCAACAGTACATGTTAAAACCACTCTATTTATTTTTTGTTTAGTGGTGGTGAGTATCGCATTATCACTAGCATATGGATGAGGTTAACGTGAACAATATCTCTACTATGATAAAGCAACACCAACTTCGATGGATAGGTCTCGTCACCTAAGTGGCTAACTCACATCTCTCCCAGTTGAAGGAAGCGCAAGACCTGGTGGGCAAAGGAAATGCTTCAAAGACAACATCAAAATCACCCTGAAGGAATTCAACACTGCAACTGAAAACTAGGAAGATATTGTACTCAATAAATACACTGGAGGAAATATGTTCAAGATGGAGCTGTGCTACAAGAGAACGGCCTCCGCTGTGCCACAGGGAACAAGCAGCATCTGTGAAGGAGAGCCTGGCCAACCAAAATTCCTACCACAGTTACCCTTATTCTTGTCCACATTGCACCAAAATATGTGAAATGCAGATTAACCTCTACAGCCACCTGAGGACTCACCAATAGCCAACCCCTAAGGAGGATATCATACTCATCTCAAGTGATCACACTAAATTTAATTTTTGCTTAATGACCCTCTGGTGGCTCAACTGAGAACTATTAATTCCAACAGAGCAAGAATAGTCCTCCATTTATCTTGGAGTAAAAACAGGAAAATAAGAATTTTCAAGTTTCTTCATTTGTTCTATGATGGACAGAATAGCACAGGAGAGACAAGCTTAGTATAGCGCTGAGGTAGCCAGATATGCAATCAGTGCCCACTTTATTAGGTATAGGAGGTACCTAATAAAGTGACCACAGGGTGTTTTTCTATATATTCGTGGTCTTTTATTGCTGTAGCCCACTTACTCAAAGGTTCAACATGTCGTGTGTTCAGATATATTCGTCTGCACACCACTGTTGTAACACATGGTTATTTAAGTTATTGTGGCCTTCCTGTCAGCTTGAACCAGTCTAAGCATTCTCCTTTGTCCTTTCATTAACAAGGCCTTTATACCCACAGAACTGCTGCTCACTTGACTATTTAGTTTTCACACCATTCCCTGTAAACTCTGGAGATTGTTGTGCGTAAAAATCCCAGAAGATCACCAGTTTTTTGAGATACTCAAACTACCCCATCTGGCACCAATAATTATTCCATCATCAAAGTCACTTAGCTGAAATTTCTTTCCCATTCTAATGTTTGGTATTAACAACAAATGAACCTCTTTACCATGTCTATGTGTTTTTATGTATTGAGCTGCTGCCACATGATGGACTAATTATATACTTGCATTCATGAGCAGATGAGGAGGTGTACAGGAATACCTAACAAAGTGGCCACTGAGTGTACCTCATCTCAGTATTCCCTGGAAGAGGAGTGGGGGGGGGGGTGCAAAAAATGAGGCAACTTTGCCATGCTTGCTTGCAGTCAGGTGACCCCTGCATGAAGATGCACATGTGTGAAAATCATGTGAGGATGGTCTGGGCTCGTATGCGACGCCCCGCCACACGACTGTTTAATCTGCCACCACTCACCGTCTAGGCTCACACATGAAGAATGGCCACTTGGGCAAGGTGCTGGAAGGCTGCCGACGCCTATGGAAGCGTACCCCAGCATGAGTCACCGTCCTCGGGAGAGGATAGAAAAAAAAGCAGAAGATTGGGTGGGGAGGAAGAAGGAATTTACTGACAGAGCAACACAAAGTATGAACGGTAAAATATCGTACCGTGGAACAAAAAGCGCTTGATGCAAGTTACAGCACAGTATTAAAGCGACTCCTTTTAGAGTGATAGAAAAGTACAGCACGGAAACAGGTCCTTTGGCCCGTCTAGACCATACGGAACTATTATGCTGCCTTGGCCCATCAACCTTCACCCAGACAATAGTCCTCCATACCCCTCCCATCCATGTATCTATCCAGATTTCTCTTCTATGTTGAAATTAAATCCGAATCCAACACTTGCACTGGCAGCTCTTTCCACACTGAGAGCTCATTTCACCCTCTGAGTGAAGAAATTTCCCCCTCAGGCTCCCACTAAACATTTCACCTTTAACCCATGACCTCCAGGCCTCACCCAACGTCTGTGTGAAACGCCTTCATGCATTTACCCCATCTAAGCCCCTCATAATTTTGTATAGCTCTATCAAATCTCCCCTTATTCTCTGACACTCCCAGAAATAAAATCCTAACCTCTTTAACCTTTCCTTATAACTCAGGTCATCAAGACCCAGCACCACCCTTGTTAATTTTCTCTGTATTCCTTCAATCCTTTTGTTCTAGGTTCAGCTCTCAGTGAAGGGGGAAACATTGTTTAAGGTCAGTAAAACTGAACAATGATTAATCTTATTTGCATACCTTTATTATGTACAAGGGAGAGATCTTTACCCAGAAGGAACCCCAATCAAGCTGTGCCAAGTTGGACTCAATAGATATTTGGTGGATGTAGCAAGCAGAATTAATGTGTTACTTTAATTACCTGTAAAACACTTGGGCTGACTACAAATTCTCTTTCCCTGATCTATTTCATTTTTATTTTTTATTTAGAGATACAGCGTGGAATCGGTGCTTCCAGCCAGAGCTGTGCCTCCAGCAACCCACCAATTGAACCCTAGACTAATCACAGGACAACTTACAATGACCAATTAACCTACTAATCAGTACATCTTTGTACTACGGAAGGAAACCAGAGGACCAAGAGGAAACCCACATGCACAGGGGAAGAAATGTAGAAACTTGCAGAGGATGCCGGAACTAAACTCTGAACTTTGACACCCCGAGGTGTAATAGCAGCGTACTGACCACTATGCTAACATGGCCCCACAGTAAGTTTTCACTTCATGTGTTGTGACTCTGGTCTACCAGTTGTCACTTGCTACTTATCTGATGCAATATACCTACGATGCTGCTGCACGAACGCTTTTCATTGCAAATGTTCATAGCTGTACTTGTGCATATGGCAATCCACTCATTAAGGAAAGATATAGATTAAATTCATCTAACCTGCACAAGCAATAACTTTCTGAATTTAGAATTTAATATGCAAGCTTGGTTAACATAGCTTTGATTTTCTGCTATTTAAAATCAAATTTTACTTTTCAAACAAAATGAGTATCTTCAAATGTGAGGACAGCATAGAACAGGCTGATAGGTTGGAATATATCGGCATAAAGAGGATATACTGAAAAGTTTAAAAAAAAAGGACTGATAAGTCACCTGAGCATAACCAGATTTATCTCAGGTTACTACGGGAAGTGAGGGAAGAGATTGCTGCCCCTTTGTATTCTCACTGGCCCCAGGAAGAGTACCAGATGATTGGAGAATGGCAAATGCTATTCCTTTGTTTAAGAAAGGTAATGGGGGTAATCTTGGGAAGTACAGACCAAAGAGTCTTGTTTCACTGGTGAGCAAATTATTGAAATTTCTTAGAGACTTAATTAGAGCATTTGGAAAAGCATAGTCTGATTAGGGATAGTCAGCATGCCTTGTGATGTTGTGCCTCAGGAACATGATTAAATTCTGAGGAAGTGACATAACAAATTAATGAAGGTAGAGTTTTAGATGTGGTGTATGAGGGTTTTAGTAAGGAATGCTTCCCATGGTTGGGCCAATCAGAAGGTCAGGAAGAATGGGATCCAGGGAAACTTGGCTTTGAGGATTCAGAGTTGGCCTGTCCACAGAAGGCAGAGGATAGTAATAGATGGAAAGTTTTCTGCCTGGAGGTTGGTGACCAATGATGTTCCATAGGAATCTGTTCTGGAATTCCTGATATTTGTGATTTTTATAAAGGACTTGGATAAGGAAGTGGGAAGGTGGTTTTATAAGCTTGTAGGTAACATGGAGATTGGTGATTTTATGGTAGAATATAAGGTTATCATCGGGATATTAGCAGGAATTTGCCCTCTGTTGCTGCAAGCTAACAAATTAATGACACTTTATTATCTTCTGTTGGAGAACAGGCCAAAAGGCCTGTTTCTGTGCTGTAGTTTTACTATGGTTTCTTCTATGGTTTTTCTAAACTGAATGATGGTTATTACTCCATTACTTCTGCATCACCAGTAACTTAGGAGATCTTTGTTTCTTTTAAACTGCCGAGAAAAGAATAGAGTGCAGACAAACTCCTAAAGAATATTTGCAGGTAAATCTGATGGTAAGCCCGCAAGATTGGACTTTGTAGGTCTGTTGTTTAGCTTCTAATTATTCTCCTCGATCTAAATCAGATCAGCAAATTTGTGGATGACACCAAGACTGGGGAAGACTATCAAACCCTTCTTGAATGTGGTATCACAAGAAGGTAGAGTCATAAAGAAGCTTTTTGGACATTGGGCTTAATAAATCAGGGTAATGAGTAGAGAAACTGGGATTTTCTGTTGAAGATGCATAAGGCGATCATCAATTTGATAATGCGGTAAACTCGATCAGCAAATTTGCAAACGATGCTAAGATTGGAGGTGTAGTGAACAGCAAAGAAGGCTATTAAAGCTTGCAGTGGGATCTTGAAGCTAAAAAATGGGCTGAAAAGTGGCATATAGAATTTAATGCAGACAAGTGTGAAGTGTTGCACTTTGGCAGAACAAACCAAGGTATGACTTATTCAGTGAACATAGGGCATTGAGGAGAGTGGTAGAACAGAGGGATCTGGGAATACAGATCCATAATTTCTTGAAAGTGACATCACAGGTAGATAGGGTTGTAAAGACAGCTTTTGGCACATTGGCTTTCATAAATTAGAGTACTGCATACATGGGTTAGGATATATTGAAGATGTGTAAGACGTTGGTGATGCCTTATTTGGAATACTGTGTGCAGTTTTGGTCAACTACCCTCTGGAATTATATGAATAAGATTGAAAGAGTATTAAGAAAACATAGATGGTGCTGGGACTTGAAGACCTGAATTTTTGGGAAGGTCAACGTTTAGGACTTTGTTGCCTGGAGCATTGGAGAATGAGGGGAAATTTGATAGTTATATAAAATTATGAGGGGTATAGTTAGAATAAATAATTAGGATAAACTGAGGTTGGGTGAGACTAGAACTACAGGTCATAGGTTAACGGTGAAAGGTGCAATATTCAAGTGGAACATGAGAATGTCTTCACCCAGAGGATGACGAGAGTGTTACCTGCCAGCGAAAGTGGTAGATGCAGGTTCAATTGCACTATTTAAGGGAAGTTTGGATAAGTACTTGGATGAGTCGTATGGAGACCTATAGTCTAGATGGTGATAGATGGGACCAGGAAGAAAACTATGCTGCCAAGAGCTAGATGGGCTGAAGGATCTGTTTCTACGCTGTAATGATCTATGAGTCTAACCTACTTCATATTTAAAGTTAAATATTACATCACTTGAATCTGGCTAGAGTGAAGCATGACTCAGTGTTGACAGCTTTGATGATGGGGGGTTGTGCCATTGCTGGAATCTGGAACATGGTTTCTGTGTTACCTGGGGAACAGACCAAGTCTGTGTAACACTGCACTGAGGGTTCTGTAATTTTAGTGGGACCTACAGTGCATTGATTTCAAAGGCAAGAGTAGATGAAGTGATTTTGTTAATACTTATAATAAATTACTCTAACAGTTGTTAAACACCACTCTCATTCCAGAAACAGTGACTTTGCTCAGAGATACACAAATCTGTGAGGGTCTAGCATTGTTGGCTTTTCCCCATGATGTTGAACTAGAGGTCATAGGGTGAAAGGTGAAATATTTAAGGGGAATCTAAAAGGGAACTTCTTCACTCAGAAGGTGGTGTGAGTGTAGAGTGGTAGATGTGGATTTGATTGTAACCTTTGAGAGAAGTTTGGATAAGTACATGGTGGGGGGGGAGGTGTATGGAGGGATATGGTCCAGGTTCAGTAGATGGGGCTAGGCAAAAGATTAGTTCATCATGGACTAGATGGGCCAAAGGTCCAGTTTCTGTGCTGCAGTCAAGGCTTGGGCTTCTGCACTATCTCCCAATTATCCTGTGGAGGATTAGAGAAGGTGGTCGTTTGAAATGGCCAGCCTTAGATAAGGGATGTGGGGTCGACTGGCAGCAGTTCTGGAGAGTAAGCTCACTCTAGCCCAGTCTGGGAGACATGGGAGATGGCAGTTGTTGGAATCTTTACAACACACAAAACCCTGGAGAAACTCAGCAGGACAGGAAGCACCATAATGAAGAGCCTCAACCTGAAACATTAATTCTCCATTTCCCTCCATAGATGCTGCCTGATCTGCTGAGTTCCTCCAACATTTTGTGTGTTCCACTAGTCCGGTTCCAGTCTGCATGTGCAGTTTCTCATTTTAAGTATTGAAACCGAACTGTGTGGTGAGTACTGCTTCACTTACAAAGGACTGAAGTAAATCAAGGATCCACTGAATGAGATCTTATCAATTTCCTATTCTGATCAACTAAAGCAAGTGTTTTTGTCCTACCAAATATGTTTTTGATTCTTTTTGTTATTCTGTACAGAATATTTATTTGATTAAAAAAGGGTTAAGGTGAGTTGGAGGTTTGTTGTTGGACCAATCACATTGGCACTAACTAGCATGAATATTGTAGAAGGCACGATCATAACCATGTCTATGTTGTAACTCGAGCAGTATCACCAGATTAGCTTCCTCACGGGAGCAGGATGTAAATATTTCACCTGTGTTTGTAGAGGTAAAAAGCAAATCCTGCCAGGATGAGGGCAAAGAATGGAACCAGGATGGCAGCTGCTACAGAACTGCTGTTTGTGCCATAGTAATAGTTAGATTTGTCCCTGCCCAGTGAACCTCCTGGTGGCCCTGAAAGAGAAAGAAAGATACGTGTGTCAGATATCACAAGGTGACAGAGACAGGGAGGTGGTGGGAAGACCACAAGAGTAGGCTTAGGACATTTGGCCTATCAAGTCTGCTCCGCTATTTCATCATGGCTGATTTGTTATTTCTCTCAAACCCATTCTCCTGCCTTCTCCCTGTAACCTTTGACACCTTTTCTTGTCAAGAACCTATCAACCTCCACTTTACATATATGCCTGATGTCTTGGCCTCCTCAGTCATCTGTGATAATGAGCTCAACAGATTCACCACTCTACGGCAAAAAGGAATACCTCCTCCTCTCTGCTCTTAAGGGATAGCTCTCTGTCCTGAGGGTGTGCCCTCTGGTCCTAAACTCCCTTACAATTAGAAACATCTTCTCCACATTCACACTATCTATGCATTTCAACATTCAATGAGATCCCTCCTTATTCTTCTAAACTCCAGTGAGTACAGGCTCAGAGGCAAAAAAAAAAATGCTCTTTTAGGGGGAGAAAGTGCGTGAGTCAAAAGGGTGGAACAAAAGATACTTTAGCTATTGGCTAATATAAGGTGACATAGTTTTAAGAAAACATACACAAAGTGCTGGAAGGGTAGCAGGTCAGGCAACATATATGGAAATTACCCTTCTTCAGGACTGAGAAAGAAGTGGAAAGGTGTCAAATAAAAAGGTGGGAGAGGGGAAAGAAGCCAGCAGGAGGGTGATAGGTAAAGCTTGGTGGCCGGGAAAGGTCAAGGGCAGGAAAAGAAAGGATCTGATAGAGAGTGGACAATAGGAGAAAGGGAAGGAGGATGGGACCCAGGGGGATGTAATAGGTCAGAGTGGGAAATAGAGGTGGGGGGGGAATTTGTTCACCAGAAGAAGAAATCAATATTCACACCATCAAGTTGGAGAATACCCAGATGGAATATAAAGTGTTGCTTCTTCACACTGAGGGTGGCTTCATCTTGGTACAAGAGGAGGGATCAATCAACATATCAGAACAGGAATGGAAATTAGAATGAAAATGTTTGACCACTGGGGAGTCCTGCTTCTGGCGAATGGTGCAGAGGTGCTCGATGAAGCGGTCCTCCATTTTATGATGGGTCTCACCAATGTACAGGAGGCCTCATTGGGGGCAATAGACGACCCGAGCAGATTCAGAGGTGAGGTGTTGCCTCACCTGGAAGGACTGTTTGGGGCCCTGAATGGAGGTGAGGGAGGAGGTGAATGGGCAGGTGTAGCACTTTGGCCAGCTGCAGGGATAAATGTCGGGATGGAGATTAGTGGGGAGGGATGAATGCACAAGGAAATTGTGATGGGAGTGATCCCTGCAGAAAGCAGAGGGGATATGTTTAGAGATAGGATTCCTTTGGAGATGACAGAAGTTGTGGAGAATAATGTGTTGTTTGCGGAGGCTGATGAGGTGGTAGGTAAAGACGAGAGGAACTTTTGTCACTGTTAAGGCAGCAGGAAGACTGGGTGAGCACAGATGTATGGGAAATGGAGGAGATATGGGTGAGGACAGCATCAATAGTAGAGGGAAGGGAACCCCGTTCATTAAAGATAATGTCTCTGATGTCCTGGAATGGAAAGCTGCATCCTGTTAACAGATGCAGCAGAGGCAAAGAAACTGAGATAAGGGAATAGCATTTTTTACAGAAGGATGGGAAGCAGTATAGTTGAGATAACTGTGGATATTCATAGGTTTATAAAAGATGTTGGTTGACAGTCTGGCTCCAGAGAATGAGACAGAGAGATCAAGACAGTGGAGGGAGACATCAGAGATGAACCAAGTTAATTAAAGTATGATATGGAAGTTAGAAGCAATGTTGATAAAATTGACAAGCTCAGCATAGTTTTATGGTGATTGGAGGAAAGTATAGGGGAGATGTTTTTTATTCATTTACAGGTTGTGTGTGTCGCCAACTAAGCCAGCATTTATTGCCCGTCCCTAGTTGCCCTTGAGAAGGTCGTGATGAGCTGCCTTCTTGAACCTTTGCAGTTCCCGAGATATAGGAAGGCCCACAGTGCTGTTAGGGAGGGAATTCCATGATTTTGACCCAGTGACAATGAAGGAATGGCGATATATTTGCAAGTCAGGAGGGTGAGTGACTTAGAGGGGGATTTCCAAGTGGCGGTGTTCCCAGATTTCTGCTGTTCTCGTCCTTCTAGATGGTAGATGTCAAAGGTAAATTATTTTACGCAGAGAGTGGTGTGTGTGTGGATGCCGGTAGAGGTAGATCCACTAGGGACATCTTAGAGACTTTTAGACAGGCACATGGATAATCAAAAAAATGGAAGATTATGTAGAAGGGAAGGGTTAGATTGATCTTCGAGTAGATTAAAGGGTCAACACACCATCGAAACATGCAGTAAAATGTTTTACATCACCAACCAACACAATCCAAAAATGTGTTGGGGGCAGCCTGCAAGTGTTGCTGTGCTTCCACTGCCAATTTAGTGTGCCTTCAACTCACTAACACTAACTCAGTCATCTCTGGAAGGACACTGGAGCACTCAGAGGAAATCCACGTAGTCATGGGGTGAACATAAAAACACCTTACAAACAGTTGCAGGAATTGAACTGCAATGGCTGGTTCTACAAAGTGTTACTCTAGCCACTATGCTACATGCCGCCGGAGATGGAGAGGATAGAAGGGAGGAAGAGAAAGTTACTGTCACAAACCTTGTCTCTGAAAGCCAAACTGCCGAAAGTCTTTGCCTTGAACAAATCCCTGGTAGACAAACGTTCCTTCAGGATCAGCTGATACCTAAATGCAAGATTCAGTATTTTCAGTCTGCTTAGAGAACAGATAATGGCATCTTGTATAAAAGATCATTCTGAGGTCTTTTTCGTCATTATGTCTCATTGTCTCTCTCACAGAAAAGGATCACTTTCCATAGACAGCTGTTCAAAAACTGTTCCTTTGAAAAACATCCTCCCTTGACTAACGTTTTTTTTCTTTGGTACAAAAGGGGATGAGAAGTGACTTGATGGAAGTGTATAGGATGACAAAAGCATGGATAGAGTGGGCAGCCAGAGACTTTTTCTCAGGGTGGAAATAACTAGTACGAGGGGCATAATTCTAAGGTGATGGAAGGAAAGTAGAGTGGTGAATGCGTGGAGCGTGCAAGTCAGGGGCACTCGAGAGACTCTTAGACAGGCAGAGGTATGGGGGAGGGAGGGTTAGATTGATCTTTGAGTAGATTAAAGTGGCGGCACAACCTTGTGGGCCAAAGAGTCTGCACTGTGCTATGTTCTATGATTGTCAGCAAAGTGGGAACTGTAGCCACTGAACGGTGACAGCTTTTGTAAGGGTAGAAGATCATGGTGGACGTGTCCAACCCCCACCCCCATTCAAACCATTTTTTATACAAGCACCAGTGAGATTGTTCTGAACCAGCTGGTATGGAAATTGCAAGGCATCTGATCACAACACCCTACAAAGGATTATAAGGACGGCTGAAAGGATCATTTGGGTCTCTCTTGATACATCCACCATATTAATCAGGAGCACTACATACACAGGGCCTTTAGCATTGTCAATTATCTTTCTCATCTGTCCAGCAACCTCTCTGATCCACCCCCACCATCAGACAGGAGGTACATAGCATAGGACAAGAGCTATTTGGATGGGGAAATAGCTTCTTCTCCCAGGCCATGACACTACTGAGCTCCCTGCAACTACCCAGGTCTCACCTCATTGTATGAGGCTCCAGTAGTGTTAGTCTGTTTGCTTTTTATTTACTATTATTTGTGGTAATATTACTTGTTGTCCACCTATGTCTGAAAGAACATCGGGAACATCGTTTTGTTTAACTGTACACATACGTATGGTTGAATGATAATAAAGTTAAACTTTTAGAGTAGACAGCAATCAGGAGAGGAAAACTTGATGACTGTATTGAGAACATCCAGTCACTTCTACTATGGCCAGATTAATTCCCCACTGACTGTGATGTAATTAGACTTTAAAGAGAGACATTGATCCATTAAGAGACACAGCAGCATCTGCAGAGGAGGAGGATTCTTGACATTTCATATTGTGACTCTGCATTGAGGCTTCTTATTAAGAAAATCCTGTTTGCCTTTGATGGGATCCAATTGCAAAATAATTTAGCTACTGATTAGTTTGATGTAATGTTGTACTTACATGACCATCCAAAGCCCAGTTATCATTTCTGAACTTGCTTACAAAGATCTCAATAGGTCCTTTAATCTGATACACTTTTAAATAAAGTCGAGTCTCTTCTCTCTTGTAGATTCCTGCAAGCAAAAAGAACACAATAATTGGGTTTGATAGAACCACAGAACACTACAGTGCAGAAACAGCCCCTTCAGCCTATTTAGTTTGCACTGAACTTTTATTCTGCCTCATTCCAGCAACCTGCACCTAGACTATAGCCTTCCATACCCCTTGTGTCCATTTACCTATTTGAATTTTTCTTAACCCATGTCCATAACTTCTGCCAGTTTGATCCACACTGTAACCACTCTCTGAATGAAGAAGTTTCCTCTCAGGCTCCCCTTAGACATCCCATCTTTCACCCTAAATTCATGACCTCTAGTTATAGCTTCACCACAATCTCAGTTGAAAAATCCTGCATGCATTTATACGATGTCCCGCATTTATACTAGCAGTAAATTAAAGTGGATTCATTCATTTCTTAGTACCTTAATGTCATCAGACTTTAGTAATAGCCCTGATAAAGATGGTGGAATGCCTGTGCTGAATGTACTCTTTCTACATGGCTGTACCTTGGTGTCAACATCTCTGAGGGTCTATCCTGGGTCCAACATATTGATGCAATTACAAAGAAGGCAGGACAGTGGCTATATTTCATTAGAACTTTGAGTCTTGGCACTCTCAAATTTCTAGGAATGTACCTTGGAGACATTCTAACTGGTTATATCACCATCTGACATGGAGGGGCCACAGCACCAGATCCAAAAACGCTGCAGAAAGTTGTAAACTCAGCCAGCTACATCATGGGTGCTAGTCTCGCCAGCACTGAGGACATCTCGAAAGGCAGCATCCATCATTAAGGACTCCCATCACCCAGGACATGCCCTCTTCTCAATGCTACCATCAAAAAAGAGCTACAGGAATCTGAAGAGACACACTCAATGTTTCAGGAACAGCTTCTTTCCCTCCATCATCAGATTTCTGAATGGACAATGAACCCACGAACACTTGCTCACTATTTTTTTTCTTTTTGCTCTTTTTTTCTCTACTTACATAATTTTATATATACAGTAATATATATTATTGTGATTTAAAGTTTTTTATATTATGTATTGTGAAGTTCTGCCACAAAACAGCAAATTTTATGACACATGCCAATGATATTAAACCAATTCTAGTCTGATTCTCTCAGGAATTCTGGATAGGATTCATTTGTAAAGGAACACACAGGGAATGTTGTTTCAACACCTCTCTTATCCTCCTCAGTAAGTTGGATATAGCAGCTGAGTATTTACTTATTGCAGGTAGCACTGGGAATGAATGTTTATGGTGGAATGTATATCATTTACCTTTGCCCAACTTGGTGGTGTTTGATTAGATTGTTTAATTGTTATTTAACTTCCCATGTCGCCGTCTTGCTGCTGCTATCAGGAAGGTGGTACAGGACTGTCCGGACCTGCATCACCAGGTTCAGGAACTGTTATTACCCCTCAACCATTAGGTTCACTTGCCCCATCACTGAAATGTTCCCACTGAACGGGACTCACTGTCGAGGACTCTTCACCACAAGTTCTCCACATTTATTGTTTGTTTATTATTATTATTTTGGTCTCTTCCTTTTTGTATTTGCAATTTGCTTTTTTTGCACATTGGTTGTTGTCCACCCTGAGGGTGTGGTCTTTCCATTTGTGTTTCTTGTATTTAGTGTCATTGCCTACAAGAATACAAATCTCAGGGTTGTATATAGTGACATGCATGTACTTTGCGTACTTTGATTATAAATTTACTTTGAACTTTGATTGTGAAGCAACAAGTTTTATGCCTCTTTCCATGACTTCTGAGTGAATTTTGGATCAAAAGTATCAGCACCAACATTGTTGAACTTCTTTCCTGTTGCCACAGCTGCTCACATTATGACCTGTGTGGAAAGTATTCCATAATACTTGCACACAGCAGGAATTCTGGAGAGGCTGGAAATTCATATCAAAGATGCTGGTGAACGCAGCAGGCCAGGCAGCATCTCTAGGAAGAGGTACAGTCAACGTTTCAGGCCGAAACCCTTCGTCAGGACTAACTGAAGGAAGAGTTAGTAAGAGGTCTTCCCCTCCCACTTTCAAATCTCTTACTAACTCTTTCTTCAGTTAGTCCTGATGAAGGGTCTCAGCCTGAAACGTCGACTGTACCTCTTCCTAGAGATGCTGCCTAGCCTGCTGCGTTCACCAGCATCTTTGATGTGTGTTACCATAATACTTGCAAATGGTGGAAAACCTTCAGAGGTAAGTCACTTGCAAAGACATGCTGTCTCTGATCAGTTTTTGTAGCCATGGTAACCCCAGGATGTTGGTGATGGTGGAGAATTGAATAGCTGTAATTCTATCGACTGTCAAAGTTGAATGTTAGACTCTCTGATGTTGAATGTGCAAATATTACTTGTGGGAGCGTTTGATCTATTGAGTTGCAGATTAAACTGAACGTTGTGTCACAATTATGCCCAATGGAAGAGGTGAGAAGAAAGAACTTCCGGGGTGAGAGATGTCCTTGATTATACTGGCTGCATTACTGAGGCATCAAGGAGTGCAGAGAGATTCCATCAAAGGGACTAACCTTAAGGCAGTCATGCTAGATTTGCAGGGGGATGGGAACCTGAGTGCCAGAGCAGATAGTGAAGCAGGGGTGAAAATAAATGATATTAGAAGTTCATGCAAAGTCAAAAATAGAAGGGTTGTGTGTGGTGGTAATAATCTTCTGAAGTGTGTCTATTTCAATGCAAGGAATATTGTGGGGAAGGCTGATGAGCTGAGGGTGTGGATTGACACATGGAATTACGACATTATAGCTATTAGTGAAACTTGGCTGCAGGAGGGGCAGGACTGGCAGCTTAATATTCCAGGGGTTCGATGTTTCAGATGTGATAGAGGCAGAGGAATGAAGGGTGGGTGGGGGGGGGGGGGTGGGTGGCATTGCTAGTCAGGGAAAATGTTAAAGCAGTGCTCAGGCAGGACAGATTAGAGGGCTTGTCTACTGAGGCCATATGGGTGGAGCTGAGAAACAGGAAAGGTATGACCACATTAATGGGGTTGTATTATAGACCACCCAATAGCGAGAATTGGAGGAGCAAATCTGCAGAGAGATAGCAGACAACTGCAGGAAACAAATTTGTGATAGTAGGGGACTTCAATTTTCCATATTGATTGGGATTCCTATACTGTTAAAGGTCCAGATGGGTTAGAGTTTGTAAAACGTGTTCAGGAAAGTTTTCTAAATCAGTATATAGAGCTACCAGCTAGACAGGATGCAATATTAGATCTCCTATTAGGAAACGAGTTAGGACAGGTGACGGAAGTGTGTGTAGGGGAACACTTTGGTTCCAGTGATCATAACACCATTAGTTTCAACTTGATCATGGATAAAGATAGAGCCGGTCCTCAGGTTGAGTTTCTAAGCTGGAAAAAGGCCAAATTTGAAGAAATGAGAAAGGATGTAAAAAGTGTGGATTGGGACAGGTTGTTCTCTGGCAAGGATGTGATTGGTAAGTGGGAGGCCTTCAAAGGTGACATTTTGAGAGTGCAGAGTTTGTATGTTCCATGAAACCTATACAGATGGAAGAGGAGAAGGTACTTGCTGTCTTGAGGCAAATCAGAGTAGATCAATCCCCAGGACCTGACAGGGTATTCCGTCGGAACTTGAAGGAGACTAGTGTTGAAATTGCAGGGGTCCTGGCAGATATATTTAAAATGTCGGTATCTACGGGTGAGGTGCTGGAGGATTGGAAGATAGCTCATGTTGTTCCATTGTTTAAAAAAGGCTCTAAAAGTAATCCGGGAAATTATAGACTGGTAAATTTGACATCAGTAGGAGGTAAATTATTGGGAGGAGTACTAAGAGATAGGATCTACAAGTGTTTGGATAGACAGGGACTTATTAGGGAGAGTCAACATGGCTTTGTGCATGGTAGGTCATGTTTAACCAATCTATTGGAGTTTTTCAAGGAGGTTACCTGGAAAGTAGTGGATGTTGTCTACATGAACTTCAGTAAGGCCTTTGACAAGGTCGCGCATGGGAGGTTAGGAAAAATTAGTCACTCGGTATACATGGAGAGGTGGTAAATTGGATTAGACATTGGCTCAATGGAAAAAGCCAAAGAGTGGGAGTAGGGAATTGTTTCTCAGAGTGGAGGCCTGTGACTAGTGGTGTGCCACAGGGATCAGTGCTGGGTCCATTGTTATTTGTCATCTATATCAATGATCTGGATGATAATGTGGTAAATTAGATCAGCAAATTTGCTGATGATACAAAGATTGGAGGGGTAGTGGACAGTGAGGAAGGTTTTCAAAGCTTGCAGGGGGATTTGGACCAATTGGAAAAATGGGCTGAAAAATGGCAGATGGAGTTTAATAAAGACAAGTGTGAGGTATTGCACTTTTGAAGGACAAACCAAGGTAGAACATACAAGGTAAATGGTAGTGCACTGAGGAGTGCAGTAGAACAGAGGAATCTGGGAATACAGATACATAATTCCCCAGAAGTGGCATCACAGGTGGATAGGGTCATAAAGAGAACATTTAGTACATTGGTTTTATAAATTGAGTATAAGAGTTGGAATGTTATGGTGAGGTTGTAAAACGCATTGGTGAGGCCGAATTTGGAGTATTGTGTGCAGTTTTGGTCACCAAATTACAGGAAGGATATAAATAAGGTTGAAAGAGTGCAGAGAAGGTTTACAAGGATGTTGCCGGGACTTGAGAAACTCAGTTACAGAGAAAGGTTGAATAGGTTAGGACTTTATTCCCTGGAGCGTAGAAGAATGAGGGGAGAATAGATAGAGGTATATAAAATTATGATGGGTATAGACAGAGTGAATGCAAGCAGGCTTTTTCCACTGAGGCAAGGGGAGGGAAAAAAAGATGAAGGGGGAAAAGTTTAAAGGGAACATGGGGGGGGGCTTCTTCACGCTGGTGGGAATGTGGAATGAGCTGCCAGACGAAGGGGTGGTAAATGCGGGTTCACTTTTAACATTTAAGAAAAATTTGGACAGGTACATGGATGAGAGTTGGATGGAGGGATATGGTCCAGGTGCAGGTCAGTGGGACTAGGCAGAAAAATGGTTTGGCACGGCCAAGAATGGGCAAAGGGCCTGTTTCTGTGCTGTAATGTTCTATGTCCTGTCTGTGGGATGATTGACTTCTGCTAAGACCAATCGTCCTCTGTCAGAGGCAGAACTCCAACCATTGAAGCCACACTTGTCTAAATGGGGTGTAGTCCTGATGAAGGGTCTCAGCCCGAAACTCTGTTTATTCATTTCCATAGATGCTACCCGACTTCCAGAATCTCTTGTGTTTATGTAATACATTGTGATTGCTCTGTTGCTTCAGAACCTTTTACCACATTCCAAAAGTACCAGTGAAGAAAAATAGATCACCTGAAAATGAGATTGTACCAGCCATCCAACCAAGGACTCTCTGTTTCTCGCTGCCTCAGTGAAGCAGCCGGCATAATCAAAGACCCCTCCCACCCCAGACATTCTTACTTTTTGCCTCATCCATTGAACAGAAGTCCTTCAAGCTGAGGCAAAATTTCACCTGGAAGGCTGTTGGGTTCATTCTCCATATCCAGTGCATCTCCTCAACATTGCTGATACCCAGCATATATTGGGGCACCACTTCATCACGCACCTTCTTTCCATCCACAACAACAGGCAGGATTTCCCTGGGGCCGTACATTTTAATTCCAATTCCAATCCCCATTCTGAAATATCGGTGTCGCTTACTCTTAACCTTAGTTTCTGAAATTCTGTCGTTTGGACCAGGTCTTTGAAAAGCTCTGGTATTAAAAGTGCACCGGCAAAACCAAAACTGGGCAAGAATGAGTATTTGCTACTTGATACCAATTCACAAGCTACACCGCAGACATCCATCAACATCTCTTAAACTCACAGTAACAACCACCAAGAAAGACAAGGTAATGTAATGGTTAGTGTAATGCTATTATAGCCTCACTAACATGGGTTAATTTCTGCTACTGTCTGTAAGGAGTTTGTACGTTCTCTCTATGATAGCATGGGCTCCTCACGGTGCTCTGGTTTCCTCCCACATTCCAAAGTGGTATGTATTGGTAGGTTAATTGGTCACGTGGGTGTAAATGGACAGTGAGGGCTCATTGGGCTAAGACCTGCTATCGTCATATATTACCAAAGAAAAAAAAATAAATTTCCCCTCCAAATTGGCTTTCATTGTCACTTAAGAATACACTGCTGTGTCAAAATCCTGCAACAATTTCCCTCAACAGTACTATAAGACCTCTACTTTAAATTGTTGTAGTGAATCAAGATGGTGGCTTAGAATCATAGAATCAGCACCTCAAGCACAGTTAGGGGCAGACTGGAACTGCCGGTCCTGTTAATGATGCCTCAATCCTGGAAAAAGCCCAGCTTATTTTCTTTTGAACAATATAGAGATTCAGTTTTGGAAAGGTGTAATAATAAGAGGGTTGTGGTGTTGGGGATTTTAATTTACCTAATATTGGTTGGTACCTCATTAGTGCAAAAAGTTTAGATGGAGCGGAATTTACTAGGGGTGGCCAGGAGTAACTTCTGATACATGTAGACTAGCCGAATAAAGGAGAGGCTATACTGGATCTGGTACAAGGCAATGAACCTGGTCATGTGACAAATCTCTCCATGGGTGAGATTTTGGATGGTCAGACTTGAAGACAGAATACTGGGTTAAATGGTAGGATTCTTGGCAGTGTGGAGGAACAGAGGTATCTTGTGGTTCACAGCCATAGATCTCATGACGTTGCTGTATAGGACAATAGGATGTTTACGAAGGCCTTCATTAGGTGGGGGATTAAGTTAAAGAGCCATGAAGTAATGTTACAGCTCTAAAAAACTCTGGTTAGACCACATTTCAAATATTGTATTCAATTCTTGCCATTTCAGTATAGGTAAGACGCAAGAAATTTACAGAGAAGGCAGAGGAGATTTACTAGGATGCTGCCTGGAGTGAAGAGCATATATTAGGTTGAGTGATATAGGGCTTTGCTCCAAAGGGAAAAGGATGTGACTTGTTATACAGTGGCATGCAAAAGTTTGTGCATTCCTGGTCAAAATTTCTGTTACTGTGAACAACTAAGCAAGTAAAAGATGAACTGTTTTCCAAAAGGCATACAGTTAAAGATGACACATTTCTTTAATATTTTTAGCAAGAAAACTTCTTTATTTCCATCTTTTACAGTTTCAAAATAATGGACAAGGGCCTAAAGCAAAAGTTTGGGCACCCTGCATGGCAGTACTTAGTAACACCCCCTTTGGCAAGTATCACAGCTTGTAAACGCTTTTTGTAGCCAGATAAGAATCCTTCAATTCCTGGTTGGCGGATTTTTGCCCATTCTTCCTTGCAAAAGGCTTGTAGTTCTGTGAGATTCTTGGGCCATCTTGCATGCACTGCTCTTTTGCGGTCTATTCACAGATTCTCGATGATGTTTAGGTCAGGGGACTGTGAGGGCCATGGCAAAATCTTCAGCTTGTGCCTCTTGAGGTAGTCCATTGTGGACTTTGAGGTGTGTTTAGGTTCATTATCCTGTTATAGAAGCCAACCTCTTTTCATCTTCGGCTTTTTTTTTAACAGACAGTGTGATGTTTGCTTGCAGAATTTGCTGGTATTTAATTGAATTCATTCTTCCCTCTACCAGTAAATGTTCCCCGTGCCACTGGCTGCAACACAAGCCCAAAGCATGATTGATCCACCCCTGTGCTTAACAGTTGGAAGGGTGTTCTTTTCATGAAATTCTGCACCCTTTTTTCTCCAAACAGACCTTTGCTCATTGCAGCCAAAAAGTTCTATTCAAAAGGTTCAAAGGAATATCGAAACAAGCCTGATGCATTTTGGAAACAAGTCCTGTGGACTGATGAAGTTAAAATAAGACTTTTTGGCCGCAATGAACGGAGAAAAAAGGGTGCAGAATTGCATGAAAAGAACCCCTCTCCAACTGTTAAGCACAGGGGTGGATCGATCATGCTTTGGGCTTGTGTTGCAGCCAGTGGCACAGGGAACATTTCACTGGTAGAGGGAAGAATGGATTCAATTAAATACCAGCAAATTCTGGAAGCAAACATCACACTATCTGTATATTAAAAAAAAAGCCGAAGATGAAAAGAGGATGGCTTCTACAACAGGATAATAATCCTAAACACACCTCAAAATCCACAATGGACTACCTCAAGAGGCACAAGCTGAAGGTTTTGCCATGGCCCTCACAGTCCCCTGACCTAAACATCATTGAGAATCTGTCTATAGACCTCAAAAGAGCAGTACATGCAAGACGGCCCAAGAATCTCTCAGATCTAGAAGCCTTTTGCAAGGAAGAATGGGGGAAAGTCCCCCAACCAAGAATTGAATGATTCCTATCTGGCTACAAAAAGCGTTTACAAGCTGTGATACCTGCCAAAGGAGGTGTTTACTAAGTACTGCCATGCAGGGTGCCCAAACTTTTGCTTTGGGCCCTTTTCCTTTTTTGTTATTTTGAAACTGTAAAAGATGGAAATAAAAGTTTTCCAGCTTAAAATATTAAAGAAATGTGTCATCTTTAACTTTATGCCTTTTGGAAATCAGTTCATCTTTTACTCGCTTAGTTGTTCACAGTAACAGAAATTTTGACCAGGAGTGCCCAAATGTTTGCGTGCCACTGTAGATGTTAAAGATGATAAAAGATACAGATCAACTGGACAGACAGAGACTTTTTCCCAGGGCAAAAAGACTAATATGTGGGTTCATAATTTTATGGTGATTGGAAGAATGTATAGGAAGGGATTTTTTTTTTAACACAGTGCAAGTGATGCATTGCAAGGATTGTGTTAAAAGCAGATACATTACAGAAATTTAAGAGACTCTTAGATAAGTATATGGATGATAAAAAATGGAGGGCAATGTGGGTGGGGAGGGTTAGAAGCATGGAAGGGGTTATAAGATCAGCAAAACATCATGGACTGAAGCGCCTGTATATTCCACATCTGAATTTCCTGTCTGCTCTCGAGGTACAAAGCAATAAAACCTACCTGAGAGCTTTAGCTCCATGCTGCTGTGTTCAATGAAAGTAACATTCACTCGACCACTGGAAATATTAAAATAATTAACTGTTAACGTTGCTGGCTGTTTCTTTCCAAGGTATTCGTAGAAGCCCTTCCAAAGAGAATTACGGGCAAACACATCTGGAGGAACTGAAAGAAATAAAAGGATATTTTACATTTAAAAAAATCACAGACCGAGTTAGGGAGAAATCAAGAAACAAATATTTGTTCTACAAAAACATTGTTTACAGTTTTGTTGCCATAGATGATGGAAACAGATTCTTCAACCCAACAGGTCCATGCTAAGCAAGATTGTATATGCCAGGACCAAGAAATGGGCAGTAAAATCAGTGAACACTACTTACCCTGCAAAAAGTGCCATGGAGCTATTAAAGCAGAAACTGCATGTCATCTTTCCTTCCCCCAAACAGTTCAGCTAATCAGCCATTCCAGTTAGCCCCCACTCCCTTTATCAACTATCTCAGTGACTGCACTGCATAGTAAATGCATGCTGGTATTTATGCACAATTTATTCCAAATCCATGGTTTATCCTCTAACTTTATTTTTACATAATTCTCTATAATTGTTGAAATTCATTTTTTTGTTGCATGTCATGCCCTGACCAACAAATCACAGCAAATACGTGTAAAAGTATGTGATGAATAAATTTGATTCTTGATCCCCATCTGAACTAGTCCCATTTGCTGCATTTGTCCAATATCCCTAAAAGATATAGAAGCAGAATTAGGCTGTATGGCCCATCAAGTCTTCCCCACAATTCCACCATAGCTGATTTAGAATCCCTCTCAACCATATTCTGATTAATCAAGAAACTATCAACATTTGCCTTAGAGATACCTAATGACTTGGCCTGCATAGTAATATGTGGCAATGAATTCTATAGGTTCACTACCCTCAGGTTAAAGAAATGCTTCCTCCCCTCTGTTCAAAATGGACGTCCTTCTCTACTGAGTCTGTGCCCTCTGGTCCTACAAATGTAGATTCCCACCGTATAGGAAACAGTCTCTCCACTTCCTCTCTATCTAGGCACTCAATATTCAATAGCATTCCCCCATCCCATTCCTCTAAACTCCAATGTGTACAGGCCAAAGTCATCAAACACTTCTCATATGTTAATCCTCAGTGTTCTGGGATCCTTTTCTGGACCCTCTCCAATGTCAGCACATCTTTTCTTAGATTAGGGCTCAAAACTGCAATCTGACCAATGCCTTATAAAGCCTGAGTATTACATCCTTGCTTTTGTATTCTACTCAAGTCAAGTTTATTGTCATTTAACTATATACATGTATACCATCAAATGAGATAACATAAGACACAATAACTTAGTGAGACAAAATCTACAGATGAATCATGCATAAATAACAAACTAAGGTGCATAAATTAAATACTGTAAGGTACAGAACAGATTAACTAGTGATACTTTGAATGTGAGGCAGCAGGGAGTTCAGAAGCCTAACGGACTGAGGGAGGAAACTGTAAGAGGATGCTGGATGAGATCCTTGATAACACTAAGGGCCCTGCATATGCAGTAACTCTTGTTAAATGTTCCAGATGGATGACAGGGAGACCCCTATGATTCTCTCAACCATTCTGACAGTCCTTTGTAGGGACTTCTAGTCCAATACTTGGCTGCCCCCATATCAGATGGAGATGCACGTAGGCAGGACACTCAGTGGTGTTCCTGAGAAATGCAGTTAAAATGGGGTGGAAATGGTGAGGGGGGAGAGGGGAGCCTCGCTTGCCACAATCCCCTTAGGAAATGGAGGTGCTGCTTTTCCTCTTGAAATGAATGTCAACATTGCATTTGCTTTCCGAACCACCGATTTAACCTGCAAGTTACCAACTAAGGAATCCTGCACGAGGACTCCCAAGTTACTTTGCACCTCTGACTTTTGAATTTTCTCCTCATTTAGAAAATAATCTACACCTTTTCTCCTTCTACCAAAGAGCATGACCATACGCTTCCTTACACTATATTCCAACTGCCTCTTCTTTGCCTACCTAAGTCCTTCTGCAGGCACCATTCTTCCCAAACACCAGTTGTCCCTCAACTGATCTTTGCATTGTCCACAAACTCGGCCCCAAAGCCATCAATTCCTTCATCAAAATCAATGCAAAAAGCTGTCCCAACACTGAACCCTGCAGCACAGCACTTGTCACCAGCAGCCAACGAGTAAAGCCTCCCTTTATTCTGAATCTTTGCTTTCTGTCAGTCAGACAATCTTCTATCCATGCTCGTATCTTTCCTGTAATATCATGGGCTCCTATCTTGTTAAGCAGCCTCATGTGTGGCAACTTGTCAGATGCCTTCGGAACATCCAGGTAAACAATATACACTGACTCTGCTTTGTCTATCCTGCCTATTATTTCCTCAAAGAATTCCAACAGATTTCTCAGGCAAGATTTCCTCTTAAGAAAACCATTCTCACTTTGGCCTATTTTGTCAAGTGCCTCCAATTACCCCAAAACTTCATCCTTAATAATGGGCTTCAATATCATACCAAGCTGGCCTATATTTTTCCTTTCTTCTACCTCCCTCCCTTAAAAAATGGAGTGATATTTGCAACTTTCCAATCCTCCAGAACCATGCCAGAATCTTCTCATTCTTGAAAGATCATTACTAATTCCTCCACAATATCTTCAGCCTCCTCATTCAGAACCCTGGGTGTAGTCCATCTTGTCCAGGTGACGTATCTACCTTCAGACTTTTCAGCTTCCCAAACACCTTCTCCTTAGTAATAGGAACGACACTCATTTTTGCCCTCTGAGACTTTAGCATTTCTGGCAATCAGCTAGTGTCTTACACAGTGAAGACTGATGCAAAATACATATTAAATTTGCCATTTCTTTGTCCTCCATCACTAGCTCTCGTGTCATTTTCCAGCAGTCAAATAACCACTCTCATCTCTCCTTTACTCTTTATATATCTGAAAAACCTTTTTGTATCCTCTTTTATATTATTGGCTATCTTACCTTCATGTTTCATTTTTTCTCTTTATGGCTTTTAAAGTTGCCTTCAGTTGGTCTTTAACTTCCCACTAATTTTTGCTGTACTGTATACCCTTTCTTTTACTTTTATGCTGTCTTTGATTTCCTTTGTCAACCACAATTGGCTCATCCCCCCCCTTTAGAATACTACTCCATCTTTGGGATGTATCTCTCCTGCGCCTTCCAAATTGCTCACAGAAATTCCAGCCATTGATGTTCTTCTATAATCCCTGCTAGTGTCTCCTTCAATTAACTTTGGCCATCTCCTCTCTCACCCATCTTTCCTATCCATGTACCTTTTGTTAATACATCTTCACCATCACTTCCTCCGGCATTGCATTCCATATACTGACCACTCCATGTCAATAGAATAGAAAGGTACAGCACAGTACAGGCTCTTCAGCCCACAATGTTGTGCCAACCATCAAACCCTGCCTCCCATATAACCTCCCACCTTAAATTCCTCCATATACCTGTCTAGTAGTCCCTTAAACTTCACTAGTGTATCTGCCTCCACCACTGACTCAGGCAGTGCATTCCACGCACCAACCACTCTCTGAGTAAAAAACCTTCCTCTAATATCCCCCTTGAAATTCCCACCCCTTACTTTAAAGCCATGTCTCCTCTTGTATTGAGCAGTGGTGCCCTGGGGAAGAGGCGCTGGCTATCCACTCTATCTATTTCTCTTATTATCTTGTACACCTCTATCATGTCTCCTCTCATCCTCCTCCTCTCCAAAGAGTAAAGCCCTAGCTCCCTTAATCTCTGATCATAATGCCTACTTTCTAAACCAGGCAGCATCCTGGTAAATCTCCTCTGTACCCTTTCCAATGCTTCCACATCCTTCCTATAGTGAGGTGACCAGAACTGGACACAATACTCCAAGTGTGGCCTAACCAGAGTTTTATAGAGCTGCATCATTACATCGCGACTCTTAAACTCTATCCCTCGACTTATGAAAGCTAACACCCCATAAGCTTTCTTAACTACCCTATCCACCCGTGAGGCAACTTTCAGCGATCTGTGGACATGTACCCCGAGATCCCTCTGCTCCTCCACACTACCAAGTATCCTGCCATTTACTTTGTACTCTGCCTTGGAGTTTGTCCTTCCAAAGTGTACCACCTCACACTTCTCCGGGTTGAACTCCGTCTGCCACTTCTCAGCCCACTTCTGCATCCTATCAATGTCTCTCTGCAATCTTTGACAATCCTCTACACTATCTACAACACCATCAACCTTTGTGTTGTCTGCAAACTTGCCAACCCACCCTTCTACCCCCACATCCAGGTCGTTAATAAAAATCACGGAAAGTAGAGGTCCCAGAACTGATCCTTGTGGGACACCACTAGTCACAATCCTCCAATCTGAATGTACTCCCTCCACCACCACCCTCTGCCTTCTGCAGGCAAGCCAATTCTGAATCCACCTGGCCAAACTTCCTTGGATCCCATGCCTTCTGACTTTCTGAATTAGCCTACCATGTGGAACCTTGTCAAATGCCTTACTAAAATCCATGTAGATCACATCCACTGCACTACCCTCATCTATATGCCTGGTCACTTCCTCAAGGAACTCTATCAGGCTTGTTAGGCACGATCTGCCCTTCACAAAGCCATGCTGACTGTCCCTGATCAGACCATGATTCTCTAAATGCCCATAGATCCTATCTCTAAGAATCTTTTCCAACAGCTTTCCCACCACAGACGTAAGGCTCACTGGTCTATAATTACCTGGACTATCCCTACTACCTTTTTTGAACAAGGGGACAACATTCGCCTCCCTCCAATCCTCCGGTACCATTCCCGTGGACAACGAGGACATAAAGATCCTAGCCAGAGGCTCAGCAATCTCTTCTCTTGCCTCGTGGAGCAGCCTGGGGAATATTCCGTCAGGTCCCGGGGACTTATCCGTCCTAATGTATTTTAACATTAAAAGTTGCTGCTCAAGTTTCTATTAAATCTCTCCCCCTCACCTGAAGTCTATGCCCTCTAGTTCATAATTCCCCAATGCTGGAGCAGAGACTGCGCACATTCACTCTTCCCCTCATGATTTTATAAGCATACTTCCTAGCATTGAGGACATCTTCAAATGGTGATGCCTCAGAAAGGCAGCATCCATCATTAAGGATCCTTTATCCCAGTACATACCCCTTGTTACCATGAAGGAGGAGCTATTGGAGCCTGATGCCACGCACTCAATGTAAAAATGGGTTGTCAGTGCAGCAATACCCTGTCCGGGTGAAGAATCTCAACCCAAAACATCAATTGTCCATTCTCCTCCATAGAGTTGCCTGACTTACTGAGTTCTTCCTGCACCTTTTCAATACTGTTCTTATACTGTGCTTTCATTGAATTCCATTTACAAAAGGGAACTCAAAATAACTAAAACTAACCTTTTATTATAAATAAACACCATTACAGCAAATACTTAGTGCCTGAAATGCTATGTTTATCGATCTTAAAAATATACATTAAGTGTGAGGTGGTTCATTTTGGTAGGCCAAATATGATGGCAGAATATAGTATTAATGGTAAGACTCTTGGCAGTGTGGAGGATCAGAGGGATCGTGGGGTCCAAGTCCATAGGACACTCAAAGCAGCTGCACAGGTTGACTCTGTGGTTAAGGCGGCATACGGTGCATTGGCCTTCCTCAATTGTGGGATTGAGTTTAAGAGCTGAGAGGTAACGTTACAGCTATATAGGACCTTGGTGAGACCTCACTTGGAGTACTGTGCTCAGTTCTGGTCGCCTCACTACAGGAAGGATGTGGAAACTATCAAAAGGGTGCAGGGGAGATTTACAAGGATGTTGCCTGGATTGGGGAGCATGCCTTATGAGAATAGGTTGAGTGAACTTGGTCTTTTCTCTTTGGAGCAACGTAGGATGAGAGGTGACCCGATAGAGGTGTATAAGATGATGCGAGGCATTGATCGTGTGGATAGTCAGAGGCTTTTTCCCAGGGCTGGAATGGCTAACGAGTTTTAAGGTGCTTGGAAGTAGGTACAGAGGAGATGTCAGGGGTAATTTTTTTTACGCAGAGAGTGGTGAGTGTGTGGAATGTGCTGCCGGTGATGGTCATGGAGGCGGATACAATAGGATCTTTTAAAAGATTCCTGGATAGGTACATGGAGCTAAGAAAAATAGAGGGCTATGGGAAACCCAAGGTAATTTCTAAAGTAAGTACATGTTCAGCACAGCATTGTGGGCCGAAGGTCCTGTATTGCGCTGTAGTTTTTCCATGTTAATTATATTGTACTTATTAATTCTATACATTAGTAACATTAATGCTAAATATTAATAAGATTAAACTTATTAATGCTCTACATATTAATCTGAAAATTGTAACATTTTCATTTCGAGAGACCAATACTGGAGTTACTGGAGAAGCAAAAGCAACTGATGGGTTAAATAATCAGAAATAACCACCTACCTGGAGCCTTCGTCCTGTGGGATCCTGAATCAGTCTCTTTTGGTTTCCCGTTCATTTTGGGTCCAGCTGAAAAACAACAGCAAGATCATTAGGTCTTGTCAAATACAAGCATTAATTATTATTTGCTGAGCAGGGACAATTAAATCGAGGCCGACTGAGAGATAAGCGTTTTCATATTGCATATTGCTTTCATTAATGCAATTGGAACAGACAACTTTATTAATTGATGCAGAAAAATTGATGTGCATAGATTGTCTTTTGCACTTTGGTTGTTTGTCAGTATTTATTTGCGTGTAGTTTTTCATTGACTCTGTTGTATTTCTTCCACTATGAATGCCAGCAAGATAACAAATTTTAGGGTAGTATTTGGTGACATATGCAGACTTCGTTAATAAATTTACTTTGAAATTTTAATTATCTCCTTGTCTCATCTCTTTGTTACAAAACTTCAAATTCAAACGACTATAGTTCACTTGACCAGTCTTTTGCACTATATTAAGACTGATTTTTTTCCTCTCTTATTAATGTATCTTCACACCCCATGCCTACCACTCGCAGTCATGGAGTCATACAGCACAAAGACAAGCCTGAGATTTGTTACTTTTTGCATTTCATTAATCATTGTTAATCTTGTACTATCCACACCAGTGGTGTGTGAAAAGAGCTACTTTTTAAGCAGGGCAGTGATTGACATTTCAAAGGCAGAGTCTTGTGGCAAAATCTCTGAGTTGAGGAGCAACTGCTCAGCAAGAGGGATTGCGTTAACAGAATTGCCTTTCAGTCAGGTTTGCATTCAAGATTTAAAAAGCAGAGCTTTCAGTGAGTTTTCTCTGAGTTAGACAATCCACACCAGCCATGTGTAAAAAGAGCAAACTTTTAATCAGCATGGTGATCGAGATTTCAAAGGTAGAGTTTGCACAGGTGCAAGTGGAAATGCCAATCTTTTGGAGCATGCCAGTCTTTAGAGTGGCTTTGGCTTGTCAGGCTTAGGTGAGATCAGGCTTGGGTGAGGTAGATTGCCTTATAAGTTACTCTCTGGTTTCTTAATTGCTTATTCCTTATCTATTAGTGCACAGTATCATGAGACTGTCTCTCGGGACAGTGTTTTGTACTGTGTGTGGATGTGGGAAGTCTGGTAGACTGCCATTCTCCCACATAAACAAATCTGCAGCAAGTGTACCAAGCTGCAGCTCCTGAAAGAATGTATTAAGGAGCTGAAGCTTCAGCTTGATGACCTTCAACTCAAATGGGAGAATAAGGAGGTGACAGACAAGTGCTACATAGAGTTAGTTATCCCTAGGTTGCAGGAAACAGGTAACTGGGTGACTGTCAGGAGAAGGATGAAGAGTATTTGATGGCTTTGGACCATGGAAAGAGTGGTGACATAATTGAAGCTTATAAAATGGTGAAAGGTCTTGATAAGATGGATATGGAAAGGATGTTTCCAATGGTTGGCGAGTCTAAGACTAAAGAACATAGCCTCAGAAAGGAGGGCTATGCTTTTAGAACAAAGAGTAGGAAGAATTTCTTTAGCCAGAGAGTAGTGAATCTGTGGAATTCTTTGCCACAGGTAGCTGTGGAGGCCAATTCATTATGTATATTTAAAGCAGAGGTTGATAGTTTCTTGATTGGTCAGGGCTTCAAGGGATACAGGGAAAAGGTAGGAGACTGGTGCTGAGAGAAAATTTGGATCAGTTATGATGAAATGATCAGCGGGAGGAGAAAATGGCAGTGCGCAGCTCTCCGGTGAAAAATGATGTTGTATCTGTTAAATAGGGGCCATGGACAATTCTGATTTGATGGAGAATGGACGTGAAAGCACAGAGGAACATCTGGAGAAATTTCTGAAACGCCCGTTCGCTGCTGTTGTTACTGCGTGGTTGGGAATCTTTTGGAGGGTAGGCCTCAAAATCCCCGGCCTTGCCTGCGTTTGGCGACCGAGAAGGAGGTCGAATTGTTTGGCAGAGATGCCACTCAGTACTCGGTGTTGGAGAGCTGATCAGAGCTTGAAGTTTTTGGATGACTCCGAGTCGGATTGTGGTCGGCATGGCATGGAGAGTTTTTCTTCTTTCTCCCGTCTGCGTGAGATGTGAGACATCTGAGAAACTTTGAACTTTACTGTGCTCACGGACTTCTTCATCAAGTTATGGTATTGTTACACTGTTTGTAACTATATGTATAATTATATGGTTTTGTCAGTTTTTTCCAGTCTTGGTTTGTCCTGTGTTCTTCTGATATCACACCGGAGGAAATAATGTATCATTTCTTAATGCATGCATTACTAAATGACAATAAAAGAGGACTACGTGTCTTCATAATCTAAATAGCAGAGTATATGTGAATGGCCTAATTCTGCTCCTGTATCTTAGGGTCTAGTGCTCTTATCTTTAACAGGGACAATCTAAATTGAATACCTATAGTTAGTGTTACTGACTAAACTAAAATAAACTCTAAGTACCCCATCAATCAAGTGTGTTTGAAAACGTAATTACACATGGGAAAATACAACCAAGAGGGTGGGATTTTGTTAACTGCAGCTTAACTTGTTTAACGGACAGTATGTTACAATGCTAGAAGTTTAAGGGGAGATCTTCATTCAAATCAAATATTGTAAGACCTCAATAGAGTAGATGTGGCGAAGATGTTTCCTATAGTGGGGGAGTCTAGGACCAGCAGGCACTGCCTCAGAATAGAAGGACATCCATTTACAACAGAGATGAAGAAAAATGTCTTTAGCCAGTGGAAGGTAAATCTGTGGAATTCAATGCCACGACAGGAGCTTTAGTTAAGGTGTCAAAATTTATGGGGAGAAGGCAGAAGAGTGGGGTTGAGAGAGATAATGAATCATCCATGATGGAATGGCAGAACTACTTGATGGGATGAATTCTGCTCCTTTCTCATATGATCTAAGATCTCTACAGCTCACCCAAACACAGAGTGTGAAGAATGGAACAGCTGTATTATATAATTCAAGTATCCATGAGGAAAATGAATGTGCCATTTCAAACTATAACAAAATTAGTGGTGTTGCATAACACTTTACAGTGCAGGTGATCAGCGATAGGGATTCAATTCTTGCTTCTGTCTGTAAGGAGTTTGTATGTTCTCCTCAGTTTCCTCCAAGCGCTTTGATTTCCTCCCAGAATCCAAAAACGTATGGGTTAGTGTCAGTCAGCTGTGGGCATGCTATGTTGGCACTGAAAGAATGGCAACATTTGTGGGCTGTCCCCAGCACGTATTTGGACTGTGTTGGTCATTGATACAAACAATGCATTTCACTGTATATTTTGATGTACATGTGAGAAATTATGCTAATCTTTAACTTTATTGTCCGGTTCCTTAGAGGGGATGAGGCTTCCTTGTTACAGTTTCTGTAGTCTGGGGCAAGATGTTTTTCGACATAGCTTCGACTTCAACATCACCAAGAAAGCTGCAAAACTAGTTTAGTTTACATTTTGTGCCAGATGCCATCTTTGTAAAGGAAATGAAATTGCCTCGGAAAGGCAAGTGAAAATATTAATAGACTGATTTCCATTTAAATTGCACCCCCCCCCCCCCCCCGCAGACTTCATGAAAGAGCTTGTGTGGTGATTTGGTGCATAGAACTATACTCTCCTTATCAGCGACTTGCTGATAGGCAGTAAACTCCTCATTACAGATAAACCTCAAAGTAGTGCTTGGAATATGTCACGATATTTTCTGGGACACCTTGACAAAACTTTACCAACAATAAACCTGTATTTATATAGCATCTTTAACATGGTAAAACAATTCAAAGCACAGCAGACAAACCAGCAGCAAGAATATTTTATCCTAATGTTAAATGACTCAGACAGCTGTACTAGAACATTGCAGCACAGAATCAGGCCAGTCGGCCCATCTAGTCTGTTCTGAATTATTAGTTTGCCTAGTCCCATCGACCTGCACCTGGACCATAGCCCTCCATATCCCTCGCTTCCATTACTTCCAGTGGTAGCTCAAAAAACACTCTCATCAGCCTCTGAGTGAAGTCTTGCCTCATGTTCTCCTTAAACATTTCACCTTTCTCCCTTAACCCATGACCTCTAGTTCTTATCTCACCCAACCTCACTGGAAAAAGCCTGCTTCTACTTGCCATATCTATACCCTCATAATTCTGTATATCTCTGTCAAATTTCCCCTCATTCTCCTACTCTCTAGGGACTAAAGTCCTGACCTATTCAACCTTTTCCCATAACTCAGGTCCCCCAGTCCCAGCTAAATGCTCATAAATTTTCTCCGCACTCTTGAAGTCTTATTGAAATGTTTCCTGTAGGTAGGTGACCAGAACTACACACAATAGTCCAAATTAGGCCTCACCAATATCTTGTACAATTTCATCATAACATCCTCTCTCATGTACTCAATACTTTGATTTACATAGGCCATTTACATACTGTAAAGTTAGTACAAAAACAATTAGTTTCATACATTATGCCAAGGTCATAGAACTTTTAAAATAGGCTGTGAGGTGAAGTCATGCTGAAGGAGGTGCTGACACAGAAACACAAAAGGAATGGTGAATAAATGGACCACGTAATAACAGGCATTTGTTTGGGAGTTAAGGTGAACCCTGTGATCTAGTTGTCCACAACTCTTGCAGAGGCTCATAGAAACTTAACAAACAAGCAGTGTTGGAGTGAAACCCATTTACTCAGCGATTCAGGAACGGCTTCTTCCCATCCACCATTTCTGAACGGTCCATGAACCCATGCACACTACCTCACTATTTTTGTAATGCGCTACACAGTTGCTACAAAACAGTACATTCATGACATTAGTAAAAACATGGATGAAAGAACAATGGAGGGTTATGTGGGAGGGAGGGTGGGTTACAGTGATTGTAAAGTAGGTTAAAAGGTCAGCACAACATCAATGGCCCAACAGCCTGTATATTGCTGTACTGTTCTTATCAGAGAACAAAGGTCATTGTGCCTTGGGCAGTCTTGTTTTGAGCAGATGACTCACTTCTTTATTTACTGGTCCATCAGCAAGTTGTTACGGAATAAACTCACCTCGACATACCGGTGGCTTCCCTGACCATTTTCCATCGCTCTTGCATGCCCGGTGCTCTGATCCACCTGCCAGGTACAGCCCTGGCTGGCAGGTGTAAATCAAGGTGTATCCCATTGTTGGTAGTTCAATGGCTCTCACATCCACATTTACAGGGGTTTCTGGTTGTCGGCAGTTGTGAGCTTTGACAAAAATCAAAATAGCCAAAAATTATACAATAGAGCAAGAAGAATGCAGAAGAACACAAAAAAAAATCTAGAGCAGGAGTAGATCATCAAGTCCCTCAAGTCTGCCCTGCCATTCAAAGACCTTCTGATATAGAGGGGCCACTGTACAGGATCGGAAAAAGCTGCAGAAAGTTACAAATTCAGCCAGCTGCATCGTTGGTATTAGCATCCTCAGCATTAATGACACCTTCAAAAGTTGATGCCTCAAAAAGGAGGCACCAATCATTAAGGACCCCCATCACCCAGGACATGTTCTCTTCTCATTGCTACCATCAAGGCAGAGGTACAAGAGCCTGAAGGCACACACTCAACATTTTAGGAACAACTTCTTCACCGTCGCCAGCAGATTTATTTATCTATTTTTATTTAGAGAAACAGTGCAGTGTAGGCCCTTCCAGCCATTCGAGCCACACCGCCCCAAAATCCATGACAACTCTGATTAGACCCTAACCTAATCATGGAACAATTTACAATGACCAATTAACTGACCTGGCACGTCTTTGGACTGTGGGGAGGAAACTAAAGGACCCAGGGAAAACTCACGCATTCCACAGAGAGGACATACAGATGATGGCGGAAATGAATGCAGTATGTAGAACTGCTGTGCTACCATGATGCTTGTTGTTCATTTCTGAATGGACAATGAACCCATGTACATACACTACCTCACTATTTTTATTTCTTTTTGTACTACTTATATTATTATGTAATGCTGCTGAAAACAACATTATTTCATGACATATGCCAGTAATAGCAAACCTAATTCAAGTTCTGATACTATGGCTGATCTCTGCTACCCTCAGCTCCTCTGTGGCCAGGAGGGAGGTGGGGTATAGCTTATTTGTCTGCAGTTCAAGAGGTCTCTGGTTCAAATACGAGTGTCCCCCTTTATGGAGGGGAACACGTTAGCGTAAAGCTATTGCTGCAATATACAATGTTATGGGGCGTCCAGGAAGGGGTAGCAACTCTGGTGAAGGGGCTTGTCATGTCCATTAGGGGGCAGCTCACTCACTTTTAGTGCCCATTGGACACACCGCTTTTACCTGCAGCTCGAAGTAGCTATTTCATGCGACAGTGACCACTTCCCGATACACCGTTTCAACAGGCAGGCTAAACCAGATAAGGGTAGTTAACAGGCCTCGATGAGTTAGGGTCATGCCAGTCCTAGCGTGTGAAGTCAGCTCCAGTGGACTAGGCAGATGAGATCAACAGAGAGATTTAAGGGCCAGGAAGGAGGCTCTGCAATGCTCCATGGAGAGTGAAAGGCATGACAACGCACATAAGTAGTCATGGTCATCCATTACAACTAAGGAAGCCCTCAGTTATGATGACATTGTATATTGTACATCGTATACTGCTGAAGCCAGACTTCTGAGGTCAAAGGAATGGAACTGCCTCAGTGCAACTCTTTTTCTACTTTAAAAATTCTCCCCCACAAGTGGCCTCATGAAGTCCACATCATCTAAAGGCCCCAAGCAGAACTGGTCTCTGGGCAACAAAGGAGAGCTACAGCAGTGGCTCCACTACCAGTCTGGGACTATTTCCATGTCCTTATTGTGGATGTCCAAGTCACTCACATCTTGAACTCAACAGCCACCTTTGAATGGACAGCAGAGGAACTGTACAAAACTCTGTCAGCGTTAGATGTGACAGACCACTAACCAATCATTACAGTGCCAGCAACCCAGGTTCAAGTCTCATTGCTGTCTGTAAGGAATTTGTACATTCTCCCCATGACCACATGGGTTTCCTCTGGGTGCTCTGGTTTCCTCTCACATCCCAAAGATGTATGGGTTATAATTTGTAAATTGAGGCATGCTATGTTAGTGCCAGAAACATAGCAACACTTGTTGGCTGTCCCCAGTACATTATCACATTAAGTACATTAAGTTAGTCATTAACACAAACAGCACATATCACTCAATGTTTCAATGTACATGTGACAAATAAAGCTAAATGTTTTAATCTTTCATCTTTTTGTGCCAGTTGCCTGTCACTATCAATTCCTCAATCATTCAAGCTTTTATCTATCTCCAACTTAAATTTTTCTATTGACCTTGTGTTCACCACTATGGGAGAACTCCAAGGATTCACTACTTTCGGAAGGAAGAAGTTTTTATACGCCTCACTTTCAAAAGTCAGGCCCCATGTTTAGTAGCTTTATTAGACTAGATGAGCTTCTCTGGCACGTTTTATTGAAACATCAAAACATACAGTGAAATGCATTGTTTGCGTCAATGACCAATGCAGTCTGAGCTTGACTGTGCTGCAGGCTGCCCAATACAACCCTCACTGATTTAATATGATGCAAATGACACATTTAACTGCGTGTTTTGATATTGCAATGAACATATTATAAATACAGCTAATCTTATTTTCTTTCAGAATGTGCTGCGGGGCATATTTCTGAGTTGCCATATTTCAGACACCGATATGATATGTCCACAACTTACTAACTTGTAGATCTTTGCAATATATGTGGGAGGAAACTGGAGCACAAGGAGGAACCTCATAATGGTCATGAGGAAAATGTGCAAACTCCTTACAGACAACAACAGGAATTAAACACCAATAATCCTGTGTCCTTGTGACCTTGGCAGTATCAGGTTGGTGCATTCTCTGGACTATCGTGGGTTGTAATACTAATACTCCAATACACATGACAACCTGGTTCTAAACTTCAATTACCTTTACTTTTGGTACCTTTTGGAAAGTAAAAACCAACACTTGATGGTCAAAGTTCATCAGCCTACAGCTCCAACAACTTGCTCAGTACGTCTGCCTTAGAAATTGATCTTCCCCTCTGTCTATCTTTCCCTTCTGATTCCCAAATGCTCAAGATATCAAATATTTCACATCCAGATAAATACATTTAACATTGCCATTATAATGCTCTTAAAATACTTTGTGTAAAACCATAGTACTCAAATATGAAGCCTCTCAAGTATTTATTCTCAAACTTACTTCAGTTTCTGTTGAAATTTTTTGATGTTTTCACAAACACCAAGTGTATGACACAAACAATTAACGTTGGCACCTGTTATTTTATGATATATTTTGTGGTTTTTGAATTCACTATGGACTACAGGAAGGGGAGGTCAGGAGAATATACAGCAGTCCACATTCCTGGTGGAAAGAATGAGCAGCTTCAAGTTCCTGGGCATTAAAGTCTCAGACGATCTACCTTAGGGCCAAGATGCAATCCTAAAGAAAGCATGCAAGAAGTTCTACTTTGTTAGGAATTTGAGGAGATTTGGTTTGTCTCCAAAGACTCTAACAAATTTCTCCAGATACACAGTGAAGGGCATCTGATAGGTTGCATCATTGCCTGCTATGGAAGCTCCAATGTGTAGTATTGAAAGAGGGTGCAGAAGGTTGTACAGTCACAGGCACAACCTCTCCACCAGCAAGGGAATCTTCAAAAGAAGATAGTATCCATCATTAAGGACCCTCACCATCCAGAATGTGCCCTCTTCTCATTACTATTATCAGGGAGGATGTACAGGAGCATGAAGAGGCATACTCAACAATTCAAGAACATCTTCTAACCCTTTATAATCAAATTTCTGAATGGTCCATGAACACTATATCACCATTTCTCTATAGAATTATATCATTTTGTTTTATTGTAACTTATCATGGCTTTCTTTATGTTTGGCATTGTACTGCTGCCATAAAACAACATAAATAATAAATCTGATTCTGATTCTAATAAATTCCTGACTTTTGTTACAACAGTAGCAACATGAGATCACATGGTTTGTAAGCACGTGCAAGTGATAAGCTTTCCATTTTATTTTGCTGAGAAAGAGATATGGAGGTTCATTTCATTAATTTGTATCTAGTTTTCTATTTTTTCTGCTATCCAAATCAGCTGGTTCAGGGAAAAGTTTCTGGTGTTACTGACACAGTGGAACCTTTTTATATTCTGAAACTCACTTGCAAAGTATATGAGGTAAAATCTATGCTCGAGATGACGAGTTAAGAAATTGCTTATTGCACACCTGTGTCTGCGCTATTTCTAGCATGTTGGAAAAAATACACTTTAAGTTAAGCTAATGATTCATAGAGGTGGGCAGCACAGTAGTGTAACAGTTATGCTCTTAGGTTCATGATCTTCTGCTGGTGTAGTCCATCCAATTCAAGATCTGACATGTTGTGCTTTTAAAAAAACTTCTGCACACTACTGTTGTAACATGTGGTTATGTGAGTTACTGTCAGCTTTCTGTCAACTTAAACTAGTCTGGCTATTCTCCTCAGCCCTCTCTCATTAACAAGGTGCTTTTTGCCCATAGAACTGTTGCTCAGTGGATTTTTTTGGTTTCTTTTTTGCAACGTTCTCTGTAAACTCTAGAAACTGCTGTGTGTGAAAATCCCAGGAGATCATAAGTTTCTGAGATACTCAAACCACCCTGTCTGGCACCAACAATAATTCCATGGTCAAGGTCACTTAAATCACATTTCTATCCCTATCTGATGGTTGGTCTGAACAACAGCTGAACCATTTGACCATGCTTTTATGTATTGAGTTGCTGATTAAATAAATGCATTAATGAGCAGGTGTACCTAATAAAGTGGCCACTGAGTGCATTTAGTCATGTTAAAGAAAACCATTGCAGGCAAAAATCACAGCACGTCTTTAATAAAACTTACGAATGCATTCGGGATGTATACCACTCCAGGTTAAGTTGGCGAGGCAGGATCGTGTTGTGGAGCCTTGGATATGGTAACCTTTCCGACATTTGAAAAATACAGTGCTTCCCACCTGTAGGCCATAGAGTCTAGTCAATCCCAGGGAAATTAATTGTACAAATTTTATTTTATCACCTTTGGTATAACTTCTCACCTCATAGCCTTGTGAGCTGTTTTGTATTCCAAAGTGAGGAGTGCCTGGATCCGAACATATTGTGTGTGTTGGATCTTTATAAAAAGATGAAAACAGACAAAAATCATATTCATCATTCTAACCCTTACAGAAGGAACTTCAAGATTCAAGATTGTTGAATGGCATTTCCTGTACTCAAGTGTAAAGAAGAACAAAATAATTGTCCGGATAATCCGGATGCAATGCAACGCACAAAATAAACAATAAGATAAACAAAACAAAAATAGAAAAAAATATAAATACATAAAAAGGGTTATATACATAGATTGATTTACATCCATAATGTGACAGTACACACAGAAGTTACTGATAGGAAATGATACAGTAGAGGTAGTTGGGGGCAGGGAGGGATGGGTTAGTGGGTGAATGTAAAGGGGGTTGTAAGTGATGTGAGTTCTCCTGAAGATGATAACCATCTCCTTTGTCTTAGTTTAAGTTAGATACAAACTATTTTAAAAATGTACATTCCCTTTAATTTGTCCATGGAATTATTTTCATATTTTGAAACAAACAACTACCTTTGAACACAGGACTGACAAGGGACAAACAGTGGGAATAAAGGAGGCCTTTTCTGGTTGAGTGCCAAAGACTATTTGGTGTTCTGCAGGTGTCAGTGTTGGGAGCACATCTTTTCACATTATATGTCAATGATTTGGATGACAGAATTGCGGCCAAGTTCACAGATGATACAAAGATAACCGGAGAAGCAGGCAGTGTTGAGTAAGCAGGGAGACTGCAGAAGGAGTTGAACAGTTTAGAAGAATGGGCAAATACAGTGAATGGAAAGTTATGTAATTTGGTAGAAGGAATAAAGGCATAGACTATTTCATAAATGGTGAGCAAATACAAAATTTGGAGGTGCAAAGGTATAGGAGCCTGAAGACACACACTTAACATTTTCAGAACATCTTCTTTCCAACCGCCACCAGATTTCTGAATGAACAATGAGTCCATGAACACTTCCTCACTATTTTTTCTCTATTTTTGCACTACTTATTTAAATTAATTCATAATTTTGAATACCTCTATCAAATCTCCGCTCATTCTCCTGCATTTCAGGGAATAAAGTTCTAACCAATTTAATCTTTCCCTTTGATTCAGGTAATAAATTGAGTATTGAGGATTTAACTGTTCTGTGTCATTGAAGTTATTGTCCAAGCACCCATATGTTGAATCTGACAGGAAAAAAAGTTTAAAGTAGCAATAAATAAATAAATAATGAATAACTCGAAGCAAATGTTAAAGTCTTTTGAATTCTCAATTTCAAATCCATCCCAGAACGATCATAGTTCCATATTATTATAGCTTCCTGGACCGACATCACCAGGTTCAGGAACAGTTATTACCTCCTAACCAGAGGGGACAACTTCATTCAACTTAACTCACCCCAGAACTGAGCTGATTCTACAATCTATGGATTCACTCTTAAAGACCCTTCATATCATGTTCTCGATATTTATTACTTATTTAGTTATGATGTTTATTTTTTTACTTTTTCAGTTTGCACAGATTTTGTCTTTCACACATTGGTTGTTTGTCTATCCTGTTATGGGTAGTCTTTCATTGATTCTATTGTATTTCTTTGTATTTACTGTGAATGTCTGCAAGGAAATGAATCTCAGGGTTGCTTATGGTGTCAGACATATACTTCAATAATAAATTTACTTTGAACCTTGTTATTATGATATTTTTATTGCTAAGGCTGAAACAACTCAGTAGCATCTACAATCACAATAGATGAAGTGACCATACCAATGCAGGATGGCTGAATGCCACTCCAAAATCCGTCAGCTTGGCAAACTCTTCTGGACGACCCAACCAGCAGCAATGGAGTTCGGCAGTGGAAAGATACTTCAGATTTGTAGGTGAAACTCCGCCCTTCAATTTTCCCATTGACTGGTGTCCCTGGGTCACCACAGAAAATGGCTGTGGGAGAAGAAAACACCAACATCAGGTAGTATCTACAGAAGGCGCTGCCTCAGCATCCATCATCAAAGATACCCATTGTGGAGGTCATGCCATCTTCTCACACATCCTACACAGATGTACACATCTACTCAGACAGGAAATTTCACCAATGTCTCTACTTTTTGAGGAAGCTGAAGAGAGCTGGACTATGCACATCTATACTCATTTCATTCTACAGATACGCAGTGCGAGCTGCATAGTATGGAAATTGCAAGCTGCATGGCACGGAAACTGTGCTGCAACAGACAGGAAGGCTCTTCAAAACTGCCCAATGCATCACCGGCACCAACCAATGAAGGTCATCATGTTCTGTGGTCACTGAGTGTATGTGTTCTGCTGCTGCTGTAACCCAATCCACTTAAAGGTTTGACATGTTATAGGTTCAGAGATGTTCATCTGCACACTACCGTTGTAATAGATGGATCTTTGAGTTACTGTCAGCCTGGACCAGTCTGGTCATTCTCCTCAGACTTCACTCATTAACAGGGCAGTTTTGCCCACAGAACTGCTGCTCACTGGGTGGTTTTGTTTTTCACACCATTCTCTACAAATTCTAGAGACTGTCGTGCATGAAAATCCCAGAAATCAGCAGTTTCTGAGATAATCAAAACACACATTCTGGCATGAAAAATCATTCAACGGTCAATCTCTTAGATCACATTTCTTCACAATTTTCATGTTTGGTCCATCATGGGCACTAGCCTCACAGCATTGAGAACGTCTTCAAAAGATGATGTCTCAAAAAAGCAACATCCATCATTAAGGACACCCACCACACAGGGCATACTGTCTTCTCGTTACTACCATCAGGATGGAGGTACAAGAGAATGAAGACACAGAATCAATGTCTTAGGAACAACATCTTCCACTCCACTATCAGAATTCTGAAGTGCCATGAACCCATGAACATTATATCACTATATTTGCTCTCATTTTGCACTACTTATTTATTTTCTACAATATATATATTCCTGGTTATAATTTGTATTATATTTTAAGAATTGCACTGTACAGTTGTCACAAAACAACAAATTTCACAACATATGTCAGTGATAATAAACCTGATTCTGAAGTAGGAAATCTGTTTTAGCAAGGAGAAGGTGCAAAAACATATGGCGGACAGATTTTTGAGGGTGGTTTATGGCCATAACATAATAAAGGAGCAGGATTAGGCTACTCGGCCCATTGAGTCTTCCCCAACATTCCATCATGACTGATTTATTTTTCATCTCATCCCCATTCTCTTGTCTTCTACCCATAACCTTTGATGCCCTTACTAATTATATACCAATCAACCTCCGTTTTAGAAACCTAATGACTTAGCCTCCATAGCCATCTATGGCAATGAATTCCACAGATTCCACACCTTCTGACTAAGCAAATTCTTCCTCATCTGTGCTCTAATGGGGTACTTTTGTATTCTGAGTGTGTGCCCTCTTGTCCAAGACTCCCCAACTACAGGAAGTCTCTCATCCACAACTTCTCTAGGCCTTTCAATATTTGCTAGGTTTTACTAAGATTCCCCCCCCCCTCAACCCTCATTCTTATAAACTATAGCGAGTGCAGTCTCAGAGCCATCAAACATTCCTCATACCCTTTCATTCCCGGGATCTTGAGCCTAGCATACAATGGCATAAACTGGACTTAAACACAAGAGACTGTGCAGATGCTAGATATCCAGAGCAACACAAATAAAATGCTTGAGGAACTGGGCAGATCATGCAGCATGTTACCATCAGGTGGGAGGTACAGAAGCCTGAAGGCACACACTCAGCAATTCAGGACCAGCTTCTTCCCCTCTACCATCTGATTCCTAAATGGACATTGATACCTTGGACACTACTTCACTTTTTTAATATATATTATTACTGGTTTTTGCATGAGTTTTAATCTATTCAATATCATTATACTGTTATTTATTTATTATTATTATTATTTTGTTTTGTTTTTTATTCCTTCTGTATTTTGTATTGCATTGAACTGCTGCTGCTAAGTTAACAAGTTTCGCAACACATGATAATAAACCTGATTCTGATTCTGATCTATGGAGGGAAATAAACAGTTGATGTTTCTGGCTGAAATCCTTCGTCAGGACTTGAAAGGAAGGGAGGAGATGCCAGAATAAGAAAGTGGGAGGAGGAGGAGGAGTACAAACTAGGTGGGGATAAATGAAAGGGCAAAGTTCAACTCCAGAAAACAGGAGCTAGATGAAAGTGTAAGTGACTTCATCACAGCGTTGTATGCCCTGTCAGACAACTGTGCAAATGGAATTCTGAAAGATGAGCTCATTAGAGACAGGATTGTTGTTGGACTGCTAGTCACCAAATTGTCAGAGAGACTTCAGCTTCAGGCAAATCTCACACTATTATTGTGGTCAGGCAGACTGAAAAGTTCATCAGCAATAGGCAGAACTTAGGCATGAAAATGATGCTGAGGTGAAGCTAGTAGCTGTACAAAGGAGGGGTACAACAAAGTGCAGTCAGAAAGACTACAGAAAGAGGTGGCATTAGAGCTCAGCTCAAACAAAACAGACAAGCGAAACAAAGACCAGGTAAAATGTCCAACTGCAAGAGCTGTGGCAAGTCTCTATTCCACGCCAAAGAGCTCTGTCCAGAAAAAGGGAAATGCTACCAATGCAATAAACTTGGCCATTGTAAGAGCCAGAGAATTCTCAAAAGCATTTCTTCAGGAGGTCAAAGAAGACCATGATTCAGACAAAGAGAGAACTTTTCTTGGAGTTCTACATTCAAATAGATAAGGCGGATGTAGTGCAGTTAAGTTGCAAAATAAGGCAGTAACATTCAAAATGGACAATGGGGCAGATGTCACAGCCATCGTCGAATGTCTGTTCACAAAACTGGCGAATGAAACAAGCATTACGCTAAACCCAACAAAGGAAGTGCTCATGGAGCTAGAGAAACATAAGCTCAGTGTGAAAGGAATGTTTACTACTTCCATCTGTAAAAATGAGAAGCAGTTAAAAGAGGATGTCTATGTTGATCAGAATCTCTTCTCACCACAACTGGGACAACATGCTATTCAGAAGCTGAACCTCAATGCAAAGCTGGATTTGCTACACAATGTTCAGTGGCAGAAGAAGTACCCAGAGTTATTCACAGGCCTGGAGGTACTGAAACAAGAGTAATTTATCTAACTGAGGCCAAGAATGATGCTTTGACCACTGCAATCCCATTGATAACAGAGTCAAAGCTGAATTTGAATGAGTGGGGACACTAGACATCATAACTAGAGTGAATGAACCTACTGACTGGTGCGTGGGCATTGTTCCTGTTCCCAAGCGAGATGGCATGGTGAGGATCTGTGATGATCTAACAAAATTGAGTAATGCAGAGAGGCAGAAGTTTACTCTGTACTCTGTTGAGCACACATTTAGTAGGCAGGGTGGGGCAAATTTCTTCAACAAGCTAGGTGCACTGCCCCTGAGAAACGCTGTCTCATTCTGCTCTGCAGAGCTGATGTATGGTTAGAATGAAATAAAGTTTTTTGAATCTTTGAATCTTGAATGCAGATGCAGGGTCCTGAAAGATCTGTTTAACCTGAGTCACAGAACCTCACAACCTTTATCAGACCATATGGAGCTAAGCCTTCAAGAGACACCCTTTTGGCATTTCATCGGCTTCCAAACTCTTTCAGATGAGGATGAACAATTTTTTGGAGGGACTGGAATGAACAGTCTGCCACATGGACAATATACTCACCTTCAGAGGCTCAAGTGAAGAACACGATAAAAGAGTGGAAGCTACCTTGGAGAAACTGAAACAGGCTGGAATCACCCTGAACAAACAAAATTCAAATTTGTTAAGTTTGAGGTGATGTTCTTTGGCCTTCAACTGTTCTCAGAGGGAGTGCAACCAGATCCAGGCAGACTGACAGGGGTCTGGAACATGGACCAACCTATGAAGGTATCTGAGATCAGCAGGTTCCTTAGCATGGTAGACCAGTTTAAAAGTTCATTCCAGATTTGGCAGAGAAAACAAAGCCACTTTGTGACCTCCACTCTCACAGAAATGTTTGGACTCGAGACACACCACAGGTGAAGTCATCACTTAAAGCAGAGCTTATCTCTCTGCCAATATTGGCATTCTTTGATCCAAAGAAAGCAACCAAAGTCTCAGCAGAAGCCTCTTTCTTGGGCCTAGGGGGAGTGCTCATGTAACACTGCATTGGTGTATGGAAACCAGTGGCATATGTATCAAGACCACTGACTTCTACTGAACAAGGTTACGAACAAATTGAAAAGGAGACACTGGCTCTCATGTGGGCTTGTGAACATTTCAGCTGCAAATTGATGGGCACTGAACTCCTGTTTGAAATAGACCACAAGCCACTTGTCAGCCTCCTCAGATCAAAACACTTAGATGACTTACCTCAGCATCTGAAAAGATTCAGAATGAGGCTTATGCAATATCATTATGATATTGAACATATCTCCGGCATATTTTTCACAACACCAGACATTCAGTGGAGGATGCCATGAAGATAGAAGCTGATTCCATCCTCATGGAAGATACCAACATCTACTTAGCTGAGGTTCATGAAAGGTTTTCCTGCATCACAGAGTAAAGTGGATGAAATTCATGCTGAGTTGAATAAGGACCAAATCTATAGCAAGGTTATGCAATACTGTGAACATGAATGACCGCTGTTCCAAGGGGAGCTCACAAACTCAGACCTTGCTGGCTTGCAAGAGACACACTCACCATTCTTGATGGTTTGCTGCCTAAGGGCTCCAGACTCAACATTCCTGATTCTATGCATGCCAAAATCATCAGTTAAATCCACCGAGGACTTCAAGGCATCAAAAAAATGTTGCCTAAGAGCAAGGCAGTCCATGTGATGGGCTGTTCTGAGCACCCAGCTGAGAAATTAAGTGAAGCAACGTGAAGCATGCAGAAAATAGGACAAAAATCACGTTGAACCTTTCTAGCCCATAGAATTCCCAGACTTTATATAGCAAATTGTAGGCACAGACACCTTCCAGTTGAAAAGAGATGGAATGTTGAGATGTCCAAGCTGTCCTCTACATCCTCAGCAGCACCTGAAAGCTGTATTTGGTCACCACGGAATACCAGAGACACTTGTGTCAGACAAGTATCCTCAATTCAGTTGCTCAGAATCCGAAGCCTTTGCAAGGAACTATGAGTTCAAACACCAGATAGGCAGTCCACAGTCTCCACAGGCAAATGGAGAAGTGGAAAGAGCAGTGCAAACTGTTAGGAATCTCCTACTGGAGGCAAAAGACCCTTACAAAACACTGCTAGTATATCGCTCCACTTCTCTTCTGAATGGCTACAGTCCATCAGAGCTGTTAATGGGCCAGAGACCGAGAACAAACCTATCTTTTCTACCTTCCATTCTCCAACCTCACTTACCAGACTCAGACAAAGTGAAAAATTTTGAGATAACACAGTGTGAGAAAATAGAGAGCATGCAGGATCTCATAGACACAGAGCAAATTCCTTGTGGTTGCTCAGGAGTGGTGAAGCTGTTTGGATTTCAGATCAACTCACCAAAGTAACAATATTCCGGCAGCATGCACCATGACTGTTGGTGATTAGAACATCGCAAGGTGAAATCAGGCTGAACTGGCACATGCTCATTCGCCTTTAAAGTCCACAAAAGTTAGAGAAAGAAATAGTGACCTAATCTTTATAAATGAGGACCACTTACCTGAGGTGGACACACCTGTTCAGGAATCTCCATCAGCTCTAACTATTCCAGAGACCTATACCAGATCATGTTGTTTAGCTGTCCCACAACTGGGAAATACTCCATAACCTAATAGTGTATTGCAAGTGACTAAAGAGGCAGAATAATCCTCTCACTTTGTCGAAGTGTTCAGGTAGTCTACCCAGACCTACATTAGATATAGTGTTTTTTTTATAAAAGAGTTCTGATGCTGAAAACATTAACAAATTGAGACCTTTCATAGACAAAAAGAAATTGGTGGAAAAAGGAGGAATGCAAAGAAAATGAGAGATATTTGAAAACAAAGGGAAAGATGATTATAATGTTGACAATTCTTTTTTATGTTTATGTAAGGAGCATAAGTTACATACTAGGTAATATGAACTGAATCAATCAATTTTTAATTTTTTTTAATTTATTCATTTACACGATGTGGGTGTCACCAGCTAAGCCAGCATCTATTGCCCATCCCTAGTTGTGCTTGAGAAGTGCTGATGAATTGCCTTCTTGACCCGCTGCAGTCTCTGAGGTATAGGTACACCCACAGTACTGTTAGGGAGGGAGTTCCATGATTTTGACCCAACAACAATGAGGGAACAGCGATATGTTTCCAAGTCAGAATGGTGAGTGACCTGGAGGAGGTTTTCCAAGTGGTGGTGTTCCCAGGCATCTGCTGTTCTCATCCTTCTAGATGGTAGTGGTCGTGGGTCTGGAAGGTGTTGCCTCGGAAACTTTGATATGTTTTTGCAATGCATCTTGTAGATAGTACGCACTGCTGCAACTATTTGTCGATGGTGGAGGGATTCGATGCTAGTGGAAGGGGTTTCAATCAAGTGGGCTGCCTTGTACTGGATGGTGTTAAGCTTCTTGAGCGTTGATGGAGCTGCACTCATCCAGAGGACTGGTGAGTATTCCATTACACTTCTGATCTGAGCTTTGTAGATGGTGGACAGGCTTTGGGGAGTCTGGAGGTGTGTAACTTGTCACAGAATTCCTAGCTTTTGACCTGCTCTGGTAGCCATGAAGTTTATATGGCTAGACCTGTTCAGTTTCCTGTCCATGGTAACCAATTTCAATGGCAATAGTCAATTTCAATGTCTATAACTTCAATGCAGTCCTATGGACAAAAAGTACATACCTGGATTTTTTTTTTGAAGGGAAGATGTAGTGATAGTTAATAGTGTTGCTCCTATGCCACTCAATTAGCCGCTCCCACGGGGGAGGATTTCACATACTATACAACCAAGGCTATTAATAAAGTTCAGTTGAGTATCCTGCATGCTGGTGTTCTGGTGTGCTCTACACTATCCCTCAATAACAAACACAACAGGAGGAGGGGGATAATTACCGGAAGTTAGAGAAATCGATGTTCATGCCATTAGGTTGGAGGCTAACCAAATGGAATATGACGTGTTGCTCCTCCAAACTAAGATTGGTCTCATCATGGCAGTAGAGGAGGTCATGGTCTGACATGTCGGAATGGGAATGGGGATTAGAATTAAAGAAGTTGGCCACTGAGAAATCCGGTATTTTGCAGACAGAGTGATGGTGCTCGACACAATGGTCTCCCATTGTATGCCAGGTCTCACTGATGTAGAGGACGCCCCATCGAGAGCACCGGACACAGTAGATGACCCCAACAGATTCGCAGGTGAAGTGTTCCTTCATCTGGAAGGACCAGATATGGCAGACTGCCCGAAATTAGACGACTAATTCTTTACAAGCACACAACATAAGTGCCAAATATTCCCAATGAAGGATCACATAGATAAAGAATGACATCTGAATGTCATTGTATACATTTGAGGTACCCACAACAAAAAAGCATTGACAACGGTTTGGAACAAGATTAATGGTGTAAGTCAAAGTAAAGTGGAGCAGATATACTCAGTTGCCACATTATGTTCTGTGGTCACTGAGTGTATGTGTTCTGCTGCTGCTGTAACCCAATCTACTTCAAGGTTTGACATGTTATATGTTCAGAGATGTTCATCTGCACACTACTGTTGTAATAGATGGATCTTTGAGTTACTGTCAGCCTGGACCAGTCTGGTCATTCTCCTCAGATTTCACTCATTAACAGGGCATTTTTGCCCACAGAATTGCTGCTCACTGGGTGGTTTTGTTTTTCACACCATTCTCTATAAATTCTAGAGACTGTCGTGCATGAAAATCCCAGAAATCAGCAGTTTCTGAGATAATCAAAACACACCTTCTGGCATGAAGAATCATTCAATGGTCAATCTCTTAGATCACATTTCTTCACAATTTTCATGTTTGGTCCAAACAACAACTGAACCTCTTGACTATGTCTGCATGCTTTTATGAACTGAATTGCTGCTACATGATTGGCTGATCAGATAATTACATTAATAAGCAGGTGTACAGGTGCCCTTAATAAAGTGGTCACTGAGTGTGTGTTGAAGTCAACTAAAAAAAACAGTAGATCAATAAACACTATCTTATTATGGGAACAACTTGCAATTACTTTAAATTATTGGCACTATGATAAAGAGATTTGTTTGTTGGGTGAAGATTATGTATTCAGCACATAAGTTACCCGTCAGGTTGTGTGGTTTGATGTCACATTGTAATATTTTAGACCAGTTAAATTTTTTCATACTTGTTAACAGAGCAGAATGGATTAATTTCCTTGTGGAATACTATTTGCTGCATCTCTGTGAAGGAATCCAGAGATACTGCCTGACTTGGCTCCAACCCCACAGAATAACACTTTGCCAGATGGCATTTGATGTGTCGAACTCCACTCCTGAACTCACACTTGAGTCTGCCTGCAGTGTCCAAATCAAGAATTGAATTGAATTGACTTTATTTCTTACATCCTTCACATACACGAGGAGTAAAAATCTTTACACTATGTCTCTGTCGGAACGTGCAATATGCAAATTATAGTAATTTGTAATAAATAGTATGTACAGTAAGATATACAACAGAACAGTCAATATAGCTTAGAGAACAATCAATATAGGGCTAATTTCATATCCAACAATAACAATACACAATCTGCTGGAGGAACTCAATGGGTCAAACAGCAACTGTGGAGGAGCAAAAGGAATTGCTGACATTCTGGGCTGAAATTCTGCATCAGGCTGAGAGTGGAGAGGAGAGGTGGACAATGTTAAGGGGAGAACTTGAATGGTGAGACAGGAATACAGGGTGACAGGTGGACTGAGGTAGAGTTGGGGGACCGTAGAAGGTGGAGGAGAGATGGAGACAAAGGTAATATTGAGAGGCAGTTGCAGTGAGATGGAGGAGGGGAAGGATGAAGATTGGAGACAGCTGCTGGAGGGAGATAAGGAGAAACACAAGGGCTACTGGTGCTGGAAGCTGATAACTAAAGGAGGTGATAATGGTTGAGGTGTGTGGCAGATGGAATTATAACCAGATTTTGGGGGGGGGGGGGGGCAATTGAAATCTGTGGGTGACATTTCCTTCCCTCCCACAGACCCTTCCTGAATAGACTCCAACCTTATGTCAAAGGTTCAAAGGTGCAATTTAAATGTCAGAGAAATGTATACAATATATATCCTGAAATGCTTTTTCTTCACAACCATCCACGAAAACAGAGGAGTGCCCCAAAGAATGAATGACAGTTAAATGTTAGAACCCCAAAGTCCCCCCCGCTCCCCCCTCCCATGCGTAAGTGGCGGCGAACAACAATTCCCCCTCCCCCCCACTAGCAACAAAAAAGCATCGGCATGAACATCACTTCTGAGTCACGAACATCAATTTCGCCTTTCAGTATTCCCACCCCCTCCACTTCCCTCTTTTTCTATTCCCCACTCTAGCCTCTTACATCTTCTCACCCGCCTATCACCTCCCCAAGATGCTCCTCCTCTTTCCCTTTCTCCCATGTCCTACTCTCCCTTCTTATCTAATTCCTTCCTCTTCAGCCCTTTACTTTTCCCACCAACCTGGCTTCATGTGCCACCTTCCAGCTATCCGTCCATTCCACCCACCTTTTCATTATGACCTCTCCCCGCTTCCTTTCCAGTCCTGAAGAAGGGTCTCAACCTGACAAGTTGACTGTTTATTCATTTCCAAAGATGCTGTTTCACCTGCTGAGTTCTTCCAGCATTTTGTTTGTGTTACTTTGGATCTCCAGCATCTGTAGAATCTCTAGTGCTTATGATTTGCAGCCTATTTTGTTGAACATTCAGCACCATTCCTCAGTATTTGAGGTCAGTTTACTGGAGTGAATCAGCTTGTCTGTTGTGGGAAATCATAAGTCTGATAGATAACTTTTAGAAACTAAGATAAATTACAATTTGTACAATTGCTGACAAGATCCATATGTAGCACAGAGCTTTAAGACAGAGCAAATCTTATGATGTGTTTTATAATTGTGAGTTTGTCCTGCCCATTGTGCTTGCTTCAAAAAAGGTTGTGCTATTCTTGACTGGGGTGTACAGGCTTTTCAGGGATGGCTGGCTTTCTGTGACGGTATCCATTCTGGGGCAGCTTACTCAATCTTGGTCTCAGCTCTCACCTGTGGCTCCAAGAAGCTGTTTGCGTTTAACTGTGGCCACACCCCAGTACACCGCTTTGACAGGTGGGCTAAACCAGGTGAGGTTAGCTGGAGGGCCCCATGTGCTGGTGAGATAGGGATATACCTGTCCTAGCATGCAAAGCCAGGTCTGGCGGACTGGCAGCATGAGATCAATAGTGAGATCCAATGGCCAGGAAGGGGGATCTGCAATGCTTCATGGAGAACAAAGGGCATGACAAGGCACAGAGGAAGTCATGGTCATCCACTGCAACCAAGGAAGACCCCAGTTGTTATAACTGCAGGTAGTTCTTGGACCAGATCTTCTGAGGTCAAGAGAGTGGAAATGCCCCAGTGCAATGGCTTTTGCACTTTAAAAGTTTTTCTGTACAGGTTTCCTGTCGTAGTCAGATACGATGGACAACCACTACTATTTTGGGCTGCACACAAACATATAGATAATACTAATAATTTGTATACAGCTCAAGGGCAATCCCAGAAATCAATCAAAACTGAAGACACTGGAGACTGCCGATGCTGGAATCTAGATTAATAAACAATCTGCTGGAGGAATAAGTGGGTCGAGCAGCATCTGTAGTGGGGAAATGGAACTGTCGAGATTGCTGGTTGAAATCCTGCATCAGGAATAAAGCTGGAACAGGTGAGTTATATTGTCTCTGGTAAATATATACATAAAGTTAATGAAAGGGAAGTAAGGTAGGCTTGAAAAATTGCATCTGTAGACTCAACCAGCTCTACGATAGGCACAAGCCTCCCCAACCATCAAGAACACCTTAAAGAGATGGTGACTCATATCGGCGTCATCCATCATTATGAACTTTCACTATCCAGGACACACCCTCTTCTCATTTCTACCAAAAGGGGAGGAATTCAGGTGTCTGAATATCCATACTGAACAATCCAAGAACAGTGTTTCCTCTTCCACCATCAGATTTCCAAAAGGTTCATGAACACAATTCCCCTATACCTGTTTTGCACTCTGTAATTTATTGTTTGTAACTTAGTGATTTTTGTTTTGCACTCTACTGCTGCCAGAAGCTACACACTTCACACATACGTCAGTGATAATAAACCTGATACTGATTCTGTTGGTTTGATGCACTTTGAACACATCCTAAAAGAAAGCTCTTTCATTAATCACAGCTATTTCACTGTTTAAAAAAAAATATCCTATGGAATATGCCATCCATAAACTCTGGCACACTTTGAATATCAAAATATTGTTTCCAAAATGTGGGCGGGAGGGGGTGGGGAGAGTCTAAGACGAGAGAGAATAACCTCTGAACAGAGAGATGTCCATTTAGAACAGAGATGAGGAGGAATTATTTTCTTTAGCCAGAGAGTGGTAAATCTGTGGTATTCATTGCCACAGATGGCTGTGATGCCAAGTTGTTGGGTATATTTAAAGTGGAGGTCAATAGGCTCTTGACTGGTAAAGGTTTTTAAGGTTAAGGAGAGAAGGCAAGAATGGGGTTGAGAGGGAAAATAAATCAGTCCTGATTGAATGGCAGATCAGGCTCGATAGGCCGAATGGCCTAATTCTGCTCCTATGTCTTATGGTGGTATAGGCACAATCAGAGCGATGTAGGAACTTGCATTTGCTGACGTATCCCTGTGAAACTGTAACCAGTGTAAGCCATGTCCACGATGGGAAAAAAGATTAGTAAAACTGACACATAAATAATTCCCATTGTCAGCAAGCAGGCCATTTCCATGTTATGCACACTTTAAATTACAATTTTAAAAAATAAAATGGTCTCTGTTTAATTTTGCAAGAAAGCATATTGCCGTTTCATCAGCTCCCTGAAAAATATTACCCATTCAGTCATGTTTTGGAGAGTAAGCCCCATACTTATCATACCTTAGGATGCAACAAAGTTCTGTAGTAAGAAATAAAACAGTCTTCTTATAAATTAGCCATAAATCAAGGTAAGTAATGTAGATCTTGTTAAAAAAAAGAGAGTAAAATAAATCACTATACAATCTACACTTTGGCAGTCTGTTCATTTAAAATTCAGAAACGAAACTGCCAATAATATCTACAACCAAGGATTACGATGCAAGTCATGCACTGTAATGATTTTCCATTAACTGTATATCTCACGCAGCTGTGCTTGAAGAATTAGCAAACAGCAGATAAATTTCAATTTTAAATGATATGCAATAAAATCATTATTAGGTGCACATTTCTCTATTAGTAAGGACAACAAATATATGAAATACCAGCTGGATTGAAAATGACTTCCATACTTTGGAGGGTGGGTGGGGGTATGTGATAAGAATGATGGGGAATAAAGATGCAAGGAGTTTATATTATTAATTGTAGAATTCTTCATTACCATATAATGATACTGAAAAGTGAAGTTTAAGGAATTGTTTAACAGTTTCATTGCAAAATAAAAATGGAGCTAAGTTGAAACTGAGTTAAAACAGCTCAAGAAAGTTGATAGAGACTTACGCAAGCATTGTGGGACCTCCCCTCTCCAAATACCATTTCCTTCACAGGTCAGAATAGCTGGCAAAGAAAGTTGATATCCTTCAGAGCAGGTGTAGCTGATGCTGGAGCCCCATCTGAAATCGGATCCCTGTACACGCCCATGGAGCACACGGGGTGGCTGTGTGCAAGTGATAACTTTATTGTAAAGGGAGCAAGAGAGTACATTGAATTAATAAATAGAAGGATCTGCAAATATGTTTCCTTACACATAGAGTCATAGAGCACCACAGCACAGAAACAGGCCCTCTTCAACCCATCTAGTCCATGCCAAACGTTTTACTCTGTTTAGTCCCATTGACCCAACATCTGGACCATCGCGCTCCATTTCATTCACCTCTGTGTGCCTATCCAAACTTCTCTCCAGTGTTGCAGTCAAAGCCATATCCACTAATTCCATTATCAGCTCGTTCCACAAATTCTGAGTGAAGAAATTACCCCTCAGGTTCTCATTATATACTTCACCTATCGTCCTTAACCTATCACCTCTAGTTCTAGTCTCACTCAACCTTGGTGGGAAAAATAGCTTGTTTGCATTTTCCCTTATCTACACCCCTTATAATTCTGTATACCTCAATATAACTCTCCTAGTTCTTCTACTCTACAGGGAATAAAGTCCTAATCGATTCAACCTTTCCCGATAACTCAGGTCCTCAACATCTTTGTAACTTTCTCTGTACTCCTTCAATCTATAGATATCTTTTATCTAGTTATATGGTCAGAACTGCACACAAAACCCAAAATTTGACCTCACCAATGTCTCATACAAATTCACATTATATCCCAAAACTGGTACTGTGATGGATGTTCCAGGGGTAAGGTCAACAAAGCGGTGGTCACAGGAGGCTGAGGAGCGACTACAGGAATGCTTTGTGTCATATTCAAGGACTCATCAGTGGATCTGAATGAATATACCACGATTGTCACAGACTTCATAAAAGCAGTCGTCTTTGCATGTGACTCCACAAAATCATTCAGCGTTTTCCCTAACAAGAAGCCCTAGATGAACCATGAGATCTGCAGTCTGTTGAGGGCCAGATCAATGGCATTCAGGTCTGGTAACCAAGCTAAATACAAGAAGTCCAGGTACGATCTCTGCAAAGCCATCTCATGTGAGAAATGGCAATTCTGGACCTAACTTGAATCACTAAAGGATATAGCAGGGGATTGAATGCTATCACCTCCTACAAAGTGAAACCAAGTGACACAGGTGACATAGAGGCTTCACTTCTAGATAAGTTCAATGCCTTATATGCTCTCCTTCACCATCAAAACATTAAGTACCTTCATGAACTCCCACTGACCCCGTGATTTCAGTCTCTGAGGCTGACATAGAAGCTTCCTGCAAGAGAATGACCCATAGAAAACATCCAGCCCAAACAGGGTATATGGCCAAGAACTAGAGACCTGTGTTGATCAGTTGGCTGGATCAGTCACCGATATTTTTAACCTCTTGCTTTGGTAGTCTGAGGTACGCACCTGCTTCAAGCAAACTGCAATTCCACTGGTGCCTAAGAAGGATGTGGTTACCTGCCTCAATGACTATCATCCAGTGGCAATTACACCCACAGTGATGAAATGCTTTAAGAGGTTGGTGATGAAATATATCAACTCCTGCCTCAGAAGTGACTTGGATCCTCTCCAATTTGCCTACTGGACCAACAAGTCAACAGCAGATACAATTTCATTGGCTCTTCACTCAGCCCTAAAACCTGAACAGTGAAGATGTGTAAATCAGAGTGCTCTTCACTCACTACAGCTCGGCATTCAATAATATCATCTCCTCAAAACTAATTAATAAGCTTCAAATCCCAGGCCTCAATACTTCCTTGTGTAACTGTATCCTCAGTTTCCTCACTTGCAGACCCCACTCAGTTTGGATTGGCAACAACATCTACTCGACAATCTCCATCAGCACACATGCGCCACAAGACTGTATACTTAGCACCCTTCTCTAATTGCATTAATTCTTGTGAATGTGAGGCGAGGTACAGCACCAATGCCATATTTAAGTTTGCCAAAAACACCACTGTTGTTAGCTGAATGGTGGCAAATTAGCATATAAGAGGGAAATTAGGTATCTTCCACAATAATCTCTCACGGTGTCAGCACGGCCAAGAACTGATCATTGACATCAAGAGGAGAAAACCCGAGGTCCATGAGCCAGTTCTCAAGTTCAGTAACTTTAAATTCCTCTGTGTTATCACTTCAGAGGATCTGTCTTGGGTTCAGCACATAAATGCCATTATGAAAAATGCATTGCAGTGCCTCTACTTTCTGAGAAGTTGGTGAAGATTTTGCATGTCATCTAAAACTTTGACAAACTTCTATAGATGTGCGGTGGAGAGTATATTGACTGGTTGCATCATGGCCTTGTATGGAAAAACCATTTCCCTTGCACAGAAAAGCTTACAAAAATAGTAGGTACACCTCAGTATGTTACAAGTAAACCCGGCTCACTATTGAGCACATCTACATGGGGCACCATCACAGGAAAGCAGCATCCATCATCAATGACCCCTGCATCCAGGCCATTCTCTCTTCTTGCTGCTGCCATCAAGAAGAAGGTGTAGGAGCCTCAGGACCCACACCACCAGGTTCAGGAGCCTCAGGACCCACACCACCAGGTTCAGGAATAGTTATTACCCTTCAGCCATCACGCTCCTGAATCAGAAGGAATAACTTCACTCAACTGAACTGAATGCACCTTCAAGGACTCTTGATCTTATGTTCTTGATATTCATTGCTTATTTTTTTAATATATTTTTTCTCTTTCTTTTTGCATTTGCACAGTTGTATTTTTTTGCACATTGGTTGTTGTCTGCAGTATTATTAGGTGTGGTCTTCCATTAATTCTATGGTGTTCCTTATACTTACTATGATTGCCTGCAAGAAAAGGAATCACAGGGCTAAATATGGTGACATAAAAGTGTATGTACTTTGATAATATATTAACTTTGAACTTTGATTCAGGGTTTCTTTTTTTTTTTGCCAAACTCAACTTTCTATACAGCAGCGGTAAGCTTCTAAAGATCAAACACAAAAAGGAGAAAATCTGCAGATGCTGAAAATCCAAGCAACACGTACAAGATGCTGGTGGAACTCAGCAGGCCAGGCAGCATCTATGGAAAAGATGTACAGTCGACGTTTTGGCCCCAAACGTCGAGTGCACTCTTTTCCATTGATGCTGCCTGGCCTGCTAAGTTCCTCCAGCATTTTGTGTGTGTTGTAATGATCGAACAGTTGTTCTTGGGTAAGTTAAACTGACAACCAATATTGCTTTTTCAGCTTGCTGTCATAAATGGGAGCCAGTGTTCTGTTTTAATGTAACTGGCAAGTAATAATAAATTTGAAGTTAAAAGGAGTTTTACAAACAAGCACTCTCTTTAGAGCTACATACTTGCTGGCCCACTACACCCGGGTTTATTGTTCAAGGGGTGCATTGTAAAACAATGGGTTATGTTAATTGGGGTTGTTTCAAACTAGGCAATGTTGGCTAAGTTATTTAGTTCAAGGAAGCTTGCACACCAGATTGATAGTATATTTCTTTTGTATCAGATGGCTGATGTGTTAATAGTTGGAAGGGAGTCAGCTTCACAGCATTAATTGTTGGTAACTGGGATCTCTGTTTCTTAGAAGTTTTAGAAGCTTAAATGTATGCATCTGAGAAATACCACGTGTGTGAAGTCAGCCATGTGGCAAAGAAACAACATAAATGTGGAGAACAGTCAGGCTAGCTAGGACTGCTCCATGACTATCTGAAGAACGATAGAGCAAGAATGGGATGAACTAGAATCAATTTCTCTGCCTTCCATTTCTGCGACAGATGGTTTGTTCACCTGTGTCTCATGGGTATATCTTTTTAGCTTAAAGGATTTGTACTTATGTTTTGGAAATCCTTTGTGTTTTAGAAATGGTTTGTAATTTGGAAATCTTTTACAAGATAGATATTCCCTTTGAGTTTTAAATGTGTTTTACGAATGTTGTTTGAATTTAAACGTGTATCACTAAAAATAAATTAACTGTGTTTAAACTGTTAGATGGAAGTATATCCTCCTCAGTCAGAAGCAGGGACCTACCACTCAAATAATGGTTATTAGCAGCTAATCTCACTGTGGAGAATAAACAGGGAAGTGAACTAGTCTTTGAAGATTGGGTAGTTTCAGTATAACCTCCCTTTAGTGAGATTACCCATGGCTATTTATATCCGAAAGGGCTTAAAGTCTTCATTTGAGTTCAGAACTTCACGGTCAGCAAACTCAACACTACCACAGTACTCATGAATGCTACTTGTGAGATGCTTCACTGGCAAACTGCAGCCATAGAACCTGCATGGTGAAGATCCTTTTATATATTTTATTTAGGGATACAGCATGGTGACAGACCCTCCCTCCCAACAAGCCCACGTCACCCAATTACATCCAAATGACCAAATAACCGACTAACCCGTACATCTTTGGAATGTGGGAGGAAATTGGAGCACCTGGAAGAAACCTACACAGTCACAGAGAGAACATACAAACTCCTCACAGAGAGCAATGGAATTGCATCCGGGTGACTGGCGCTGTAAAGTGTTACACTGATCTCTATGCTACCCTGCCATCCTAATATTCTTCTCAATATTCAAAATCTGTTTTAATCTTATTATCCAGCATAAAGTATTTAATTTCTACAAGCAACTGAGGAGACAAACAAATCTCTAAAGTTATTCTTGATGGTGATTATACAAGAACAGTTACATGCTAAATTTCTGCGGTGCTTTTGTTCTAGAACATTCTGTGCAAATTGTACTTGGAGCATCATAGAATCATGACAGCACAGAAATACGCCCTTCACCCCACCTAGTCTATGCCGAATGATCATTATACTGTTACCATAGTAATCATCACAGCACTATAACAACATGTATTTGATTATACTAAATATCTTAATTAAGTTGACCCCAACCTTGATTATATTTGCTGTTGGTTCCATATTGGACTACAACGGTGGTCTTCTTTGCACATCAGCTTATCTCTGGGCTTCTTCACATCGTGTGAGAGATGTCAGAGATGAAGTAAAGGATCTGATCCCTCACGTCACGACTGGACACAGTACCAAATGTTAGAATGTCTTCAGCTACAGGACTGAATTCTCCACCAGACATGGCTGCTGTGCATGGCAGTGCCCCACCCATCTGAAGAGATTGGTTCACTTTTCAGGCAGCAAGGTAATGTAATGGTTAACAAAACGCTTTACAATGTCAGCGATCAGAGTTCAAACAATGCACTTCACCGTATATTTTGTTGCTTTGAAGTACATTTGACAAATAAAGTTCATCTAATCTTTGATTGGAAAGGAGGATACAGGGAAGCTTCAGTCCTGATAAATGATCTCAGCCCAAAATATTGACTGTTTATTCCTTTCTATAGATGCTGCCTGACCAGCTGTTTTCCTTCGGCATTTTGTGTGCATTACTCAGGATTTCCAGCATCTGCAGAATTTCCAGTGGTACTGGTAAACTTATTATACAGGTACATACAAACACTCTCCCACATTCAATTATTCTTTCTGAACATGTCCTACTTCCTGTCTGACTGCTCGCTGTGTGTGTTCCATTCATTACCATTCAGACAAGTCATCTGTGTTAGGAATCACTCACCTCTGCTAAGTGGCTGAAATTATCTCATTTCTCTTCAAATGCACTTTTCAATGACAGCTTCCATTCCACTGTTATCAGACTCTTGAACCAACCTTTCATACTCTAAAAGGTGACTCTTTCTCTCTCAAACTACCTCGTTGTGGCCCTTGTACCTTATTTGTAACTACAGCACTTCATTCTGTTTTCTTTAACACTACCTCGATGTACTTACGTATGAATGATCTGACTGGATAACACACAATCAAGAGCTTTTCATGGTACATGTGACAATAATAAACCAATACCAAAGCCAAGGATTAAAACAATACTGTCAATCTCACATCCAAACATAAAAAGGCATATCAGCATTTCTACTTCATTCGGCATTTGAGGAGATTCTGTCTGTAATCAAGGACTCTAACAAATTTCTATAAATGTACGATGGAGAGCATTCTGACAGGTTGCATCGCCAGCTGGTATGGAGGCTCCAATGCACAGGATTGTAAGAGGCTGCAAGGAATTTCTAGACTCAGTCAATTCCATTTTGGACACAACCAGCCCCACTATCAAGGACAGCTTCAAGAGGCAGCATCTTTCATTTAGTAGGGTAAAAGCTTTACAGTTACAAATAAAGTGCTGGGGCTTTCTCATCCAAGTACCTATCCAAAATTCCCTTAAATGCCACTGTTGAACTTGTACCCACCACTTATGCTGGCAACTCGTTCCACACTCGCAGTACCTACTGAGTGAAGACCCCTCAGTTTCCCTTTAAGTATTTCACCCTTCACACTAAATCTATGAACTCTAGTTCTAGTATCATCCAGTCTGAAGGGGAGAAAAGGCTGCTTGCATTCACCCCAGCTATACCATTCATAAGACCATAAAGACCGTAAGATATAGGAACCAAATTAGGCCAACTAGCTCATTGAGACTGCTCCACCATTTCATCATGGCTGATCCATTTTCCTCTCAGCCCCAGTCTCCTGCTTTCTCCACATATCCCTTCATGCCCTCACTAATCAAGAATCTATCAACCTCTGCCTTAAATATACTCATTGACTTAGCCTTCACAGCCGCCTGTGACAACAAATTCCACATATTCACCATCTTCTGACTTAAGAAATTCTTTTTCATCTCTATTCAAAATGGATATCCTTCTATTCTGAAGCTGTGTCCTCTGGTCTTAGACTCCTCTCTCATAAGAAATATCTTCTCTACATCCACTCTATTGAGTCCTTTCAATTTTCACAAACAAGAGAAAATCTGCAGATACTGGAAATCCAAGCAACACACCTAAAATGCTGGAGGAACTCAGCAGGTCAGGCACCATCTATGGAAAAGGGTATAGTCGACGTTTTGGGCTGAGACCCCTCATCAGGACTGGAGGGAAAATAAAGATGAGGATCGAGGGTTAGAAGGTGGGGAGAGGGGAGGAAGAAACACAAGGTGATAGGTGAAACCTGGAGGGGGGAGTGACAATGTAAAGAGCAGGAAAGTTGATTGGTGAAAGATATACAGGGGTGGAGAAGTAGGGATCTGATATGAGAGGACAGAAAGCCAAGGAAGAAAGAAAAGGGGGAAGAGCACCAGAGAGAGATGATAGAGATGATTGGCAAGTAAGGAGATAAGGTGGTGAGAGAGGGAAAAGGGAATGGAGAATGGTGAAGTGGCGGGGGGGGGTACTACCAGAAGTTCAAGAAATCGGTGTTCAGATTGGAGGCTACCCAGACGGAATATAAGGTGTTGCTCCTTCAACCTGAGTGTGGCCTCATCACAACAGTAGAGGAAGCTATAGACTGACATGTCGGAATGGGAATGGGAAGTTGAATTAAAATGGGTGGCAACTGGGAGATTCCACTTTTTCTGCTTTCGAGAATTCGATAGATTTCAATGAGATCCCCCCCCTCATTCCTCTGAATTCCAGTGAGTACAGGCCCAGAGCAATCAAACGCTCCTCATATGATAAGTGTTTTAATCCCGGAATCATTTTCGTAAACCTCCTTTGAGTATCAGCCTATCCTTTCTTAGATAAAACTGCTCACAATACTCCAAGTAAGGCATCACCAGTGCTTAATAAAGCCTCAACATTACATCCTCACTTTTACATTCTCGTCCTCTCAAAATGAATGCTAACATTGCATTTGCCTTCCTCACCACTGACTCAACCTGCAAATTAACCTTCATAACAACAGCTCCGTAAAGGGCAATGGAAGCTGCCTACCTCAAAATAACTCCAAGAAAATAGAAACCATAGAAACCATAGAAACTACAGCACAGAAACAGGCCCTTTGGCCCTTCTTGGCTGTGCTGAACCATTTTCTGCCTAGTCCCACTGACCTGCACACAGACCATATCTCTCCATACACCTCCCATCCATGTATCTGTCCAATTTATTCTTAAATGTTAAAAAAGAACCCGCATTTACCACCTCGTCTGGCAGCTCATTCCATACTCCCACCACTCTCTGTGTGAAGAAGCCCCCCCTAAAGTTCCCTTTAAACTTTTCCCCCCTCACCCTTAACCCATGTCCTCTGGTTTTTTTTCTCCCCTTGCCTCAGTGGAAAAAGCCTGCTTGCATTCACTCTATCTATACCCATCATAATTTTATATACCTCTATCAAATCTCCCCTCATTCTTCTACGCTCCAGGGAATAAAGTCCTAACCTATTCAACCTTTCTCTGTAACTGAGTTTCTCAAGTCCCAGCAACATCCTTGTAAACCTTCTCTGCACTCTTCCAACCTTATTTATATCCTTCCTGTAATTTGGTGACCAAAACTGAACACAATACTCCAGATTCGGCCTCACCAATGCCTTATACAACCTCATCATAACATTCCAGCTCTTATACTCAATACTTCGATTAATAAAGGCCAATGTACCAAAAGCTCTCTTTACGACCCTATCTACCTGTGATGACACTTTTAGGGAATTTTGTATCTGTATTCCCAGATCCCTCTGTTCCACTGCACTCCTCAGTGCCTTATCATTAACCCTGTATGTTCTACGTTGGTTTGTCCTTCCAACGTGCAATACCTCACACTTGTCAGTATTAAACTCCATCTGCCATTTTTCAGCCCATTTTTCCAGCTGGTCCAAGTCCCTCTGCAGGCTTTGAAAAACCTTCCTCACTGTCTACTACACTTCCAATCTTTGTATCATCAGCAAACTTGCTGATCCAATTTACCACATTATCATCCAGATCATTGATATAGATGACAAATAACAATGGACCCAGCACTGATCCCTGTGGCACACCACTAGTCACAGGCCTCCACTCAGAGAAGCAATTCTCTACCACCACTCTCTGGCTTCTTCCATCGAGCCAATGTCTAACCCAATTTACCACCTCTCCATGTATACCTAGCGACTGAATTTTCCTAACCTCCCATGCGGGACCTTGTCAAAGGCCTTACTGAGGTCCATGTAGACAATATCCACTACCTTCCCTTCATCCACTTTCCTGGTAACCTCCTCGAAAAACTCCAACAGATTGGTCAAACATGACCTACCACGCACAAAGCCATGTTGACTCTCCCTAATAAGCCCCTGTCTATCCAAATGCTTGTAGATTCTGTCTCTTAGTACTCCCTCCAATAACTTACCTACTACTGACGTTAAACTCACCGGCCTATAATTTCCCAGATTACTTTTCGATCCTTTTTTAAACAACGGAACAACATGAGCCACTCTCCAATCCTCCGGCACTTCACCCGTAGACAGCGACATTTTAAATATTTATTTAAATTTTGGACAGCCAGATCGAGCCATTCAACTGGACTCCCTCACTCAGCACTCCTAAGGACATCCTGTTTGTAGGTCAGATTGCAGCTGGAGTATTGTGGCCAGTTTTGGGCCCCTTATCTAAGAAAGGATACACTGGCATTCGAGACTGTCCATTGGAGGTTCATGCCAATGATCCTGGAAATAAAAGGATTAACGAAAGAGATACATTTGTTGTCTCTGGATCTGTGCTCACTGGAGTCTGGATGAATGAGGGGATGATCTCATCGAAACCTATCAAATATTGAAAGGTATAGACAGAATAGACATGGAGAAGAGGTCTCCTATAGTGGGGAAGTCTAGGACCAGAGGACACAGCCTCAGAATACAAAAACTTCCCTTAACAGAAATGAGGAGGAGTTTCTTTAGCCAGCAGGTGGTGATTCTGCGGAATTCATTGCAATAAATGACTGTGGAGGCCAAGTCATTGGGTACATTTAAAGTGAAGCTTGATGAGGTTCTTGATTAGTAAGGGCATCAAAGATTAAGGGGAGAAAGCAGGAGAATGGTTTTGGTAGAGACAATAAATCAGCCATGATGGAATGGCAGAGCAGACTAGATGGACCAGATCACCTAATTCTGCTCCTGTGTCTTATGGTCTTATTATTAATTAATGCTATTATATCCCACAATGACCAATCTACCGTATCCTGCTTCCTGACTGGTTTGTTAATTTACTGTTTAAAAAAAAATCCTGAATATACTCTATGAGCTGGTTCTCAAGCCTCATTAATTATCCAACTAATGTCACCTACAATTATTACAATATGTTTCTTGTAAGACTCCATTATTTGCTGACTTAAGCTCTGAACTATGATATCTCAGATGGCTGGTTTCTTTTCCCAGAGGGTATGCATTTAAACTGAGAGAGAATAAGTTCAAAGGAGATATGCAGGGCAAGATTTTTTTACATAAAGCGTAATGGGTGCCTGGAATGCATTACCGGGGTTGGAGGTGGAGGCAGATATGCTGGAGGTGCTTAAGAGGCTCTTAGAGAAGCAGCTGAATGTGCAGGGAATGGCGGAATATGGGCATTGTATAGGTAGAAAGTATTAGTTCAGTTTGGCATTTAATGACTAGTTTAATTAGTTTGGTTAAATGTCATGGGCCAAGTGGCCTCTTCCAGTGCTGAAGACATATACCCAGTGTTTCAGAAACAGCCTCTCAAACCCTTCACTGCCAGACCCTTGAAAGCTCCACAACCCATGAACGCTACCAGACCATTCCTCGCTTCCACTATCTACACGTTTGTTTATTGTAACTTATTCTCAGTGGCCAATTTATTAGATACAGGAGTGGCATGCAGTGTGGTCTTCTGCTGCTATAGCCCATCCAATTCAAGGATGAATGTGGTGTTCATTCAGAGATGCTCTTCTGCACACTACTGTGGTAACACATGGTTATTTATATTACCATCACCTTCCTGTCAGCGTGAACCAATCGGTCATCCTCCTCTGAGCTCTCATTGACAAAATGCTTTAGCCCACAGAACTGCTTCTCAATGGATGTTTTTATTTTGTTTTTCACACTTTTTTCTGTAAACTCTGGAGACTGATAACCCTGTCCTGATGAAGGGCAGAAATATCCCACCACAGATGCTGCTAGCCTGCTGGGTTCCTCCAGCATTTTGTAGCGACTGTTGTGCATAAAATCCCAGGAGATCAATAGTCTTTGAGATACCCAAACCATCCTGTCTGACACCAACAATCATTCCATGGTCAAAGTCACCATTTTGATGTTTGATCTGAACATCAATTGAACATCTTGATCATGCCTGCATGTTTTTATGCATTGAGTTGTTGGCACGTGATTGGCTGATTAGATATTTGCATTTACAAGCAAATGTACGGGTGTTCCTAATAAAGCAGCCACTATGTGTATGCTGGTTGTTTTCCAGGGGCAGCAGGAAGTGTCGAAAGAATCACTGAAGGGGAGTCTAGTGTCTCTGATATATTGAGCTGTGCCCACAACTCCCTACAGTTTCTTGTTGTCTTGGACAAAGCAGTTGCTGTACCAACTAGTGATTCTTTCTATGGTGCATCAGTAAAAAAATTGTTAAGATTTATCAGGGACCTGCCAAGTTTCCTTAGAGTAACCATGGATTAACATTAGGTCAGATCTTAAATTTGACTATGATTTAATATATACCTAATCAGTAAATTAATTGGATTTTATAGATGGTGCAGAATGAGTCTAAGGGGTCTTAACTTATCTTTGAAATGGAATGTCTTACAAGACTCATTGGAAGCAGCATGTCCTTCCAAATCTAGAGTTTACATAAGCTCTGACCCCATCACACTCTCAGGCAAGTGAACAAGAAATATTCCAGCACCATGAACTAACTCAGTACTTCTGTCTTCATTTGCCAAAAGTGGTGAAGTAAATTAAAAGAATCAAATGAAGAGCGTATCTGAATTTCGGAAGTATGCATTAACCAGATGTACAAATGTATCTAATAAAGTTTCCACTGAGTGTATTTCAACATCTAGTTGACCATTACACTTGTAAAAGGGATGATCACTTAAGCAGAGTACAGAAGGCTGCAGATCATTGTAAAATAGTTTCAGTTAACTGCTTTACAAAGGGATAGGACAAGCAGCAAATAAATCCCAGAATTTAGTAACTTATCTCTATATCTTAACGGAGAGAAGGCAGATATCATTGCTATTTTACTTAGGGGAATGTATCTTTAATATCATAGTCAAACAAACCTACCCATGGACCTTACCTGCTGCATAAGTAGTAAGTAATAAGTAATAATTGGTTTCTGGTTTATTCCATGAATACTGATTGGTCCTTACATTGTCAGTGAAATCTCCAAGTACTAATTCCACAATAACCCTGTCATATCAAGGACAGTCATGCTGCTGTCATCAAATCTGTAAATTTATGGTTCGTCAAAGTCCTCAAATAATTTAGAATTACAGATGCAATGTTTCTGGGGAGCATTGGAACTCACATCTACTTACCTGCCATTATATCTCTCTCAATCCATTCCCTCTCCAGTAAACCATCTAATTGTCTCCTAAACCCATTTAAGCTGCCTGCTTGACTATCGGTTCCCTAGCAACACATTCCACAGCATTAGTATATTACAAGTGAAAAATTCTATTTGGCATCTCTCCTTGCTCTGGAACGACTAAATTTTAATTTGCTTTCCTTCGCATTTAACCTCTTTGACATGATAAGCAATGTGCAACAACCATCTCTTTCAGAATGCCAATTAGTTAACTTTGAAGTTCTTTCTCCCAAAAGTAAATAAGGCACAAGCTCTTTTATCATTTGTCACAAGTCCCTGATGTAATGTTTCACTGGCGACCATCATTAACTTCTCATTGGCTGCGAAACAGAAAATCTAGGAGAGGAAAGGAAGATCAGCAATCGTTTGTATCCAGGCACACAGAACTCAAACCAGGAATGTTAGTTGACGTTGAAAAAGCCACTCAGTGAGATCAGATCTTGGGTTCCATTTCCCCTAGTTGATCTCTGAAAGTCAGATACTCTGCTTCACCTACAGGCATCAAAGAGTCATAGAGTACAATAACACAGAAACAGGCCCCTCAGCCCATTCAGTCTGTGCTGAACTGTTACTCTGCCTTATCCCATTAAAATGCACCTGAATCACAGCTCTGCATACCCCTCTCATTCATGTACTTATCAAAACTTCTAGTAAATATTGAAATCAAACCCGCATCTACCACCTCTGTTAGTAGCTCGTTCCACATTCTCACTACCCTCTGAGTGAAGAAGGTCCCACTCATGTTCCCAATAAATATTTCACATTTCATTCTTAACCTTTAACCTCTAGTTATAGTTTCAAACAAGCTCAGTGGAAAAAGCTTGCTTGGATTTACCCTACCTATATCCTTTTTTCCTATTGCATTTCTCTATAAGCTCTCCCTCCCCTAATTCTCCTGCAACGCCAAGGAATAAAGTCCTAACCTATTCAACCTTTCCCTATAACTCGGATCCTCAAGTCCCAGCAACGTCCTTGTATATTTTCTTTGCACTCTTCCTTATTATCTTTCCTGTGGGTGAGTGACCAGAAGTGTAAATAATAGTCAATTCCAGTTAATTGGGATGCATTAGAACCCACACATTTTAGCCTAATTAAGCAGACACCCCAATTAGCTTAAGTTTCATGGAAGTAATTAAAAAGTTAAACATAAGAAAAAAATTAAGTAACAAATTATGTATTTAAATTAAATACAGAACAAATTAGAACCTCACCAGCAGTACTACAGCATTATAAAACTGTGTATTAGTTCCTAATAATTATCAACAGAGGAATTCATCCTGCGTACGCAATGAAGAAAATCAACAGACAGACCCCTATTGCAGATAATATACTGTCTTCATACAATGCTATCAGCAATTGGATCCTCTAAATCTTCATGTTCATTGTAACATTCAAGAGGATTGTCAGTACCTTCAAATTACAGTATTCATAGTCCTAACTTGAAGTAGTAAAATTGTTTCATTTACATTCCCAGCCGTTTATATCTCCAAGCCTGAATTGTTGAAACTACAGTGAGTAAAACAGTTCAGAATTGTTTTATTGCCTATTTATCACCAATTGTCAGTGACAAAATTCACTGCTTTTTGAACACCATCACACACTATTTAAAATCTATTTGTTCCAAGCACAGTGCAGCATCTGCCAGCCATACAAGTGCATGACTGACACTAATGAGAACCTGTACAGCAACAATCTCCTAACCTAAGTAAGCAGCAGAGTATTCCAAACAAATGAAGAGAATCCCGGCATTTTTTTCCAATTTGTTTTAATTTTTTTTTTAAAAGAGTTGTCCCAGATAAATGGCTGCCCTGATTAGCCGATGGCCCAATTCACCAAAACCCACTGTACTCCAAGTTTGGCCTCACCAACATCTTATACAAATTATACATAACATCCAAACTCCTGAACTCAGTACTTTGATTTATGAAGGCCAAGGTACCAAAAGCTCTCTTTATGACCTTATCTACCTGAGACAGCACTCTAAAGGAATTATGGATCTGTATTCTCAGATCTCTCTGTTCCATTGCACTCCTCTGTGCCCTGTGTCACAAGTAGCTCACTGTGAAGGTCCTACCCTGATTTGTCCCCCCAAAGTGCAACACCTTTCATGTGTCTGCATTGAATTCCAAATGCCATTTTCCCACCTATTTTTCCAGCTGGTCCAGATCCCTTTGCAAGCTTTGACAGCCTTCCTCATTGTCCACTATGTCCCAATTTGGTGACATCCGCAAATATGCTGATCTAGTTTACCACGTTATCACCCAGATGGTTGATATAGATGACAAACGTCAACGGACCCAGCACCAATCGGCACGGTACATGACTAGTCAGAGGTTCCAGAGAGGCAACCAGCAAATATCATTCTCTGATTTCTCCCACGAAGCCTATGTCAAATCTAATTTACTACTTCATCTTTAATGCAAAGCTACTGAATCTTCTTGAACAACCTCCTGTGAGGGACCTTATCAAAGGCTAATATGACCCTATCTGTCTTTGACACCACTTTCAAAGAATTATGGATTTATATTCCCAGATCCCTCTGTTCTACTGCACTCCTCAATGCCCTACCAATCTCTATGTAAGTTGTGATCAATAAATAGTTAGACAAATCAGCCTCATTCTCTGGGCAGCTTAACCTCAAAGTTAAAGTTCAAAGTAAATTTACTACCAAAGTATGTATATGTCACCATATACTATGCCAATAAACAATTTCTTCAATGCATTTTCAAGAAAGTAAAGAAATGCAATAAAATATATGAATAAAACTATACATAAAGACTCACAAACTGGCTGCTCAAATACACCAAGACTACTTGTACAATATAAATTATTGACACATATAGAACCAATGAATGGAGACTAACTAACTGTGCAGGTTAGAACATAGAACAGTGAACACTTCAGTACAGTACAGGCCCTTTGGCTCATTATGTTGTGTTGACCTTTTAACCTACTCTAAGATTAATCTAACCCTTGCCTCCTACATAACCCTCCAATTTTTAATCATCCATGTGCAAAGAATGCTCATATGTTTTTCACAATGTCCATTCGTGATGGATCAGGTGATTGCTGTTCATACCTTTACAGGCAGGTTTGGTCTGATTCCAAGAACCATTCTTCATGCAGCGGAGAGTGGAAGATGAAGCAGTTTCCATCCAGAAGCCTGGGTTGCACTGATATATCACTGTCTTATTATAGGTGAAGTCATTTCCCAGATGAATGCTATTAGCTAATGCACCTGGGTCACCACAGTCAATAACTGCAATTAATCATAGATAGGAAAAAAAAGACAACAATTAACAAATTACAACAACAGTCTTCTTTTCCTCATTAAAGACAAGATGGTTATATTTACTGTTCAATAAAATCATAAATGTAATGCTGGTAGATTGGAAGATTATGATTTCATGATTATTGTCCCATGATCAGGCTTCTCAAATTTCTTTCAGGAGCTGATGAAGGGTCTTGGCATAAAATGTTGACTGGTTATTCCCCTCCACAGATGCTACCTGACTGCTGTGTTCCTCTAGGCTTTTGTGTGTATTGCTCCGGGATTCAGGTTATCTGTAGAATCTCTTGTGTTTACAAGTCATTCCTCTTCCCCTTCTTTTTTATTCTGACCTCTACTCCCTTCCTTTTCAGTTGTGAGGAAGGTTTCTGTTCCAAAACTTTGACCGTTTATTCCTCTCCACAAATGCTGCCTGACCTGCTGAGTTCCTCCAGCCTTGAGTGTATTGCTCTAGATTTCCAGCATCTGTAGAATCTCTAGTGTTTAAGCATGTACCAAGAGCAGCTTCTATCCCACTGTTATAAGACTATTGAATGGACTTCTTATCCAATAAAGTTGAATTCCTGATTTCACACTCTACCTTACCAAAGCTTTGCACCATATTATCTACTTCTCTGTAAGTATGACACTACACTCAGTGGTCACATTATTAGATACACCTGTACTCCTGTTCATTCATGCAAATAGTTAATCAGCCAGTCATGTGGCAACAACTCAATGCATAAAAGCATGAAGGCATGGTCAGACGGTTCAGTTGTTGTTCAGACCAAACATTAGAATGACTTTGTGACTTCGACTGTGGATTGAATATTGGTTTGTGTATCGCAGGAACTGATCTCCTGAGATTTTCGCACACAACAATTTTTAGAGTTTACAGAGAATGGTGTGAAACACAGAAAAAAAACATCCAGTCTGTGGCATTTCTATGGATGAAAACACATTGTTAATGACAGAGGTCGGAGAATGGCCAGACATGTTCAAGCTGACAGGAAAGCAACAGTAACCATGCATTACAACGCTGGTGTGCAGAACAGCATTTCTGACTGCACAACATGTCTCACCTTGAACTGGATGGGTTATAGCAGAAGTCTACATTAGGTTCCGCTCCTGTACCTATTAATGTGATCACTGCTTGTATATGCTGTATTCAGTTAATACCTTTTCCTTTGTACTGTGTATCAGCTTACTTATGTTTTGAAAAGATGTGTATGGGAGACATAAAAAAAGTCTTTCACTGTATCTCGGTACATGTGACAATCATAAAGTGATTAGGAGTTGTTACTATTAGTTTTAATTAAATGAGGAGAGTGCAGTCATACAATAACGACAGTGTGCAGTCAATTGTCCCTATCTACCTCCCTATCAAGCACCCAATGGGACCAACTGACGGAATGCTTCATGCAATCTTTCATTTTGTTTGTTCTCTGGAGTCTATGCTGCAAATTAAAATCATGATTTGAGAATTATACAACAATGTTAAAATTTCATTATGAAACACTGGTTCTGAATACAAGGGAAGATATGAAGCAAAGTTAAGTTTACCACTTCTAACTTTCAAATAATTACAGAACAGATGAAGCAAGTTTAATTCTTGTTTTTCTTGAGGGTCATGTCTCACTTAATTTAAATAATGTGAAGCAAAGATGAATATATAATCAAAGTTCAAAGTAAATTTATTATTAAAGTACTTATGTGTTACCATATACTACCTTGTGATTCATTTTCTTGCAGGTATTCTCAGTAGAACAAAGAAATACAATAGAATCAATGAAAAACAACACACAAAGTTTGACCAACCAACACACATCAAAGTTGCTGGTGAATGCAGCAGGCCAGGCAGCATCTCTAGGAAGAGGTACAGTCGACGTTTCGGGCCGAGACCCTTCGTCAGGACTAACTGAAGGAAGAGCTAGTAAGAGATTTGAAAATGGGAGGGGGAGGGGTCACAAAGTTTGACAGTCTGTGCAAATAAAATAAATAAATAAATAGATAAATAATTCTGAGAACATGAGTTGGACACCCCTTGAAAGTAAGTCCATAGGTTGTGAAATCAGTCCAGTGTGGAGCTGAGTGAAGTTGTACACATTTGTTAAGGAGCCTGATGATTGAGGAATAATATCTGCTCCTCAACCTGGTGATGTGGAACCTAAGGCTTTTATACCTCCTTCTGGATGGTAGCAGTGAGAAGATAACATGGCCCAGATAGTGGGGGCTCCTGATGATAGATGCTGCTTATTTTTGGTAAATGTGCTCAGTGGTGAGGGGAGGGGGCTTTTCCTGTGATGGACTGGTCTATACCTTCTGCTTTTTATGGGTTTTTCCATTCTTAGGCATTTGTGTTTCCAAATCAGGCCATGATACAACCAGTCAGGATAACAGTGATAAGAGTGCATCTTACTGAATGTTATCTATGTTTTCTAGTGCCATTTATTGTCTCTCTTTTCAATTCCTTAGATCATCTCTCTATCATAATATATTTTTATTTGTTTGGATTCCTCAGATAGTGTCTTCACCTTTCACCAATGCCGTGATTCATTTTTCACACTATTGTGTGTGTGTTTTTTAAGCTGCATTTTTTTTTCTTTCGACCATATTGATAATGGATTCTAAAAAGTGAGATTCTAAATCAAGACTCCACTCATTTCATTCAGTTGGATTAGTTTGGTTGTGAAAAATTATAGTCCTTCTTTCTTGTTTAATCACAAGGATTTTATCTCAGGCTATCTAAGGCTATTCTTCTCATTAAAACAAACTAGGGCAAACAGCCCTACATGTCAATCTTTCTGACCTCTATTGTCATATTTCTATACCGTTGCCTGTGATGAGCACCACAATTCATTATTTTCTAATCCAGTTACAGCAAAATGGAATAGGCTCTATCTATGCTTCTCTCTGCCTCAGTAAAACAGCCAATTTAATCAAATACCCTTCTTACCCTGAACATTCACCCTTCTCGCCTCTCCCATCGGGTAGAAGATACAAAAGCCTATAAGAATGTACCACCAGACTCAAGGACAACTTCTACCCCATTGTTAAGAATACTGAATGGTTCACTAGTACAATAAGATGGACTCCTGACACACCACAATCTACCTTATTATGATCATGCATTTTACTTCTAACTGTAACATTTCATTCTCCATTCTATTATAGCTTTTCCTTTGTTCTATCTTATTCCACACTTTCACAATCCTTTGAGTGAAGAACTTCCCTATTGTGTTCCCTTCAAACATTTCATTTTTCATTCTTAACCCATAACCACTAGTTGTAGCCTCAGAGGAAAAAGAAAAATCTGAGTGTGGCTTTACTGTATCTATACTCCTCATAATTGTGTACCTCTATCAATTTTCTTCCCATCTTCTACATTCTAGAGAATAGAGTCCTAACCTATTCAACCTTTCTTTATAACTCAGGTCCTCATGTTCTAGCCACCTCCTTGTAAATTTTCTCAGCACTCTTTCAATCTTATTTATTTCTTAATTGTAGGTAGGGAACCAAAACTGCACACATTACTCCAAATTAGGCCTTAACGTCATCTTATACAATTTCAACATAACTTCCCAACTCTTGTACTCAATGCATTGATTTATGAAGGCCTATGTGCCAACAGCTGTCTTTATAACCCTATCTAACTGTGACGCCACTTCCAAGGAATTATGGATCTGTATTCTTAGATTACTCTTCTGCTCGTCTGCACTTCTCAATGCCCTACTGCTCACCATGTAAGACCTACCCTGGATGATCTCCCAAAGTGCGAACTCTGACACTGTCTGCATTAAATTCCATCTGCCATTTTTCTATCTGGTCCAGATCCCCCTGCAAGCTTTGATAGTCTTTCTTGCTATCCACTGCACCCACAATTTTGGAGTCATCCTCAAATTTGCTGATCCGGTTTACCACATTATCATCTGAATCATTAATATAGATGACAAACAACAAAGGACCCAGCACTGATCCCTGCAGAACACCACTAGTCATGGGCCTATAGTCAGAAAAGCAATCATCTACTACCACTTTCTGGCTTCTCCCATGAAGCTAATGTCTAATCCAATTTCCTACCAAGCTACTGAAAAATGTTTTCCAACCTCCCATACAGGACCTTGCTAAAGGCCATCTAGACATCATCCTCTGCTTTGTCTTCAAATTTGCTGGTAACTTCCTCAAAAAACTCTACAAAATTGGTTAGATATGACTTATCATGTACAAAGCCATATTGACTATCTCTAATCAGTCCTTGTCTATTCAAATACTTGTGGAATTAAAATGTGTGGCCACTGGGAGATCCTGCTTTCTCTGGCGGACAGAGCGTAGGTGTTCAGCGAAATGGTCTCCCAGCCTACGTCGGGTCTCGCCAATACATAGAAGGCCGCATCCGCATCGCACCTACGCTCTGTCCGCCAGAGAAAGCAGGATCTCCCAGTGGCCACACATTTTAATTCCACGTCCCATTCCCATTCTGATATGTCTATCCACGGCCTCCTCTGCTGTCAAGATGAAGCCACACTCAGATTGAAGGAACAACACCTTATATTCCGTCTGGGTAGCCTCCAACCTGATGGCATGAACGTTGACTTCTCTAACTTCCGTTAATGCCCCACCTCCCCTTCATACCCCATCCGTTATTTATTTATTATTATTATTATTTTTTTCTCTCTCTTTTTCTCCCTCTGTCCCTCTCATTATTCTCCTTGCCCATCCTCTGGGCTTCCCCCCTCCCCCTTTCTTTCTCCCTAGGCCTCCCGTCCCATGATCCTCTCATATCCCTTTTGGCAATCACCTGTCCAGCTCTTAGCTCCATCCCTCCCCCACCTGTCTTTTCCTATCATTTCGGATCTCCCCCTCCCCATCCCACTTTCAAATCTCTTACCAGCTCTTCTTTCAGTTAGTCCTGACGAAGGGTCTCGGCCCGAAACGTCGACTGTACCTCTTCCTATAGGTGCTGCCTGGCCTGCTGCGTTCACCAGCAATTTTTATGTGTGTTGCTTGAAGTTCCAGCATCTGCAGATTTCCTCATGTTTGCAGTTAGAATATCTTCAAATCACTTTCCCACTACTGATGTCAGGTTCACCTGCTTATAATTTCATGGCTTATTCCTACAGCCTTTCATAAATGACAAAACAACCTTAGCTATCCTATAATCCTCTGGCACCTCACCAGTGGCTAAGTATGTTTTAAATATGTCTGCTAGGACCCTTGCATTTTCTACACAAACCTCGCACAGGGTAAGAGGAAACACCTTGTTAGGTCCTGGGTATCTATCTACCCTAATTTGTCTTACAGAAAATACCTCCTTTTCCTCTGTAATCTGTATGGGTTTCATGAACTCACTGCTGCTTTGACTCTGTGTCTATCTCTCTAGTAAATATAGATGCAAAAAACAAATGAGAAAATCTGCTGATGCTGGAAATCCAAGCAAAACACACAAAGTACTGAAGGAACTCAGTTGGCCAGGCAGCATCTATGGAAAATAGTACAGTCGGCATTTTGGGCTGAGATCCTTCAGCAGGACCGGAGAAAAGAAGATGAGGGGTAGATTTAAAAGGTGGGGGAAGGGGAGAGAGAAACACAAGGTGATAAATGGCTGTAGTAGTGGGTCTGGGTAGCAGGCACATGGTTGAAGAGTCGGAGAGCAGCAACTATCACAGGGGGAGAAGTGAGAGAAGGTTTCACTGAACTCCTGTCGAAGGGAAGATTTAAACGTCTTCAGGGTAGGCATCCCTGGAAGAGTCTTTGCAGTCTAGTAATCCAATCACAAACAATCTCAAAAAAATCCATTTGAGATCTCCCCCCACCCCCCACATCTCTTTCAGCTCCACGCTTAGATTACCACTGCCACCCTGATCTTCCAGTGGAGCTATTTGGTCACTTGCTGTCCTTTTACTCTCAATATACATATCTGTCGAAGCCCTTAGGATTCTCCTTCACCTTGTCTGCTAGAGCAACCACGTCTTATTTTAAACCTCCTGATTTTCTTCTTAAGTGTTCCGTTGCATTTCTTATACTCCTCAAGTACATCATTTGTTCCTACCTGCCAATACCTGCTCTGCACCTTCTTCTTTTACTTACCCAGGGCCCCAATATCTCTTGAAAACCAGGAACATGCAAACATTGTACTGTCAAAATTTCACTTCTGAAGGTTTCTCATTTTCCAAGTACACTTTTGCCAGAAAACAACCCTATTCTAATCCACACTTGCCAGATCCTTTCTGATACAATCAAAATTGACCTTTCTCCAATTTAGAATCTCAACCCGAGGACCAGACCTATCCTTTTCCATAATTACCTTGAAACTTATGGCATTATGATGACTAGATGCAAAGCTTTCCCTTACACAAACTTCTGTCACCTGCTCTATCTCACTCCCTAATAGGAGATCAAATATCACACTGTCTCTAGTTGGGATTTCTTTCAGTTGATTAAGGAAACTTTTCTGAACACATTTCACAAACTCTTTCCCATTCAGCCCTTTAACAGTATGGGAATCCCAGTCAATACAGTATGTGGAAAATTAAAATCATCTAATATCACAGCTATGTGTTTCTTGCAACAGTCATCGATCTCACTACAAATTTCCTCCTGTAAATCCCGCAAATTCTTAAGTAGTCAATATTATACAGTAATCCCTTTAATATGGTCATACATTTCTTATGCCTCAATTCTACCCATAAAGCCTGACTCCACAAGCTCTACAGTCTGTCCTGACTGAGCACTGCCATGACATTTTCCCCGACTAGTCATGTCATCTCTGCTCCCTTTAATTCTTCCTGCGCTATCATATCTAATTCCACGTAACCCCAGAACAATGAGCGGCCAGTCATGACTGTCCTACAACAAAATCACTAATGGCTTCAACGTCATCATGCTGATCCATGCCCTGAGCTCCACTGCCTTTTCTATAATACTCCTTGCATTGAAATATCCACTGCATTGCTCAGAACATCAGTCCCATCGTGCTCAACCTTTTGCGTACTGCAGAAGGGTCTCGGCCCAAAACATCAACTGTACTCTTCTCCGTAGATGCCACCTGGCCTGCGAGTTCCTCCAGCATTTTTTGTGTGTTGTATGTAGGCTTAACAACATCTTTCTCCACAACTTCTACTCTATCAGTTCTGGTGACCTGGTTCCTATCCGCCTGCAACTCTAGTTAAAACCCCTGTGCAGCACAAACAACCTTCTTGCTAGGATATTAGACCCCTCCAGTTCAAGTGCAAACTGAACTATATCTAGGTGCATATAAATGACATATATCATATGATATATGAATATTTGTATTAATCATGTATGACATATTATAATGTTATGTTTCTGAAATATGTTCAGATACAATAATGCATAAATTTTAAAATGTACAGCATTTTAAATATATATATATATATAAATTTAAAATATATATACCTATATGGTTTAGAAAGTATGCATTATGATCAGAGATTAAGGGAGCTAGGGCTTTACTCTTTGGAGAGAAGGAGGATGAGAGGAGACATGATAGAGGTGTACAAGATAATAAGGGGAATAGATAGAGTGGATAGCCAGCGCCTCTTCCCCAGGGCAGCACTGCTCAATACAAGAGGACATGGCTTTAAGGTAAGGGGTGGGAAGTTCAAGGGGGATATTAGAGGAAGACTTTTTACTCAGAGAGTGGTGGGGCGTGGAATGCACTGCCTGAGTCAGTGGTGGATGCAGATACACTAGTGAAGTTTAAGAGACTATTAGACAGGTATATGGAGGAATCTAAGGTGGGGGCTTATATGGGAGGCAAGGTTTGAGGGTCGGCACAACATTGTGGGCCGAAGGGCCTGTATTGTGCTGTACTGTTCTATGTTCTATATTATATGTGAATATATTTTGTAAAATAATAGAAATACTTTAAATAAATATGAATAATAAAACTAGTAATAAAATAATAACAATAATTTAAAAATAAGCAAATAAATAATGGTTAGAATAAGAATAAATACACAAACTTGGATCACGCTTGGGGATAGAAGAAGGAATGAGGCAGGATGGGAATATGGGCATTTTTAATGTGCCTTATGCATTTTCATTTGCAGCGCCAACCTGTGCAATCAGGCGCTGATCCTGTCCACGTTCCATTTGCGGTACAGTGCCGTGTTGTGAGCCCAGATGTTTTATAACCTTCCCGGCAGGCATAAGTTATGGAGCTGGAGAAGAGAATACCGTCGCTGTAAACTATTCTCGCATTTTCTGGTGTACCAGGATTCCCACATGACACAGCTACAACAGATGGAAGGAAGGTATTAGTATCCAGGCAGCAATGACATTGAGAGCACTTCAAGGTACAAGCATGTCCTTTGGGAAGTTGCAACTTCGAGGATGATGTAGGTGAAACAATTTATCCTACACCTGTAGTGTTGAGAGCATCATTTAACAATTTAAAATATTGACAAAAAATCTAATTTCTATTCATGAGCTGTTGGCTTCTCTGTATGTTACCACCCCTCCAACAGATATTCTGAATGAACTATCTCTCAGTATCTAACTCTTCATTCATCTAATTTGAAATTCTTCCTTAGACACTTAGTGGCCGCTTTATTAGGTACACCTGTACACCTGATTATTAATGGAAATATATAATCAGTTGATCATGTTGCAGCAACTCTATGCATAAAAGCATGCAGACATGGTCAAGAAGTTCAGTTGTTGTCCAGACTAAACATTAAAGTGGGGAAGAAATGTAATCTAAGTGATTTTGACTGTGGAATGATTGTTGGTGCCAGGCAGGGTGGTTTGAGTATCACAGAAACTGCTGATCTCCTGGGACTCACTTTCAACAGTCTCTTCATTTTTAAATCTTTTTATTAATATATAATCTTCTACAGCTATAAAATACAGAAATTCAACAAATTAGTATATGTAATTAATAAAGCTGATGGAAAAAACTTATGTATGCTAATTAAAAAATTAATAAAAGGAAAAGAAGGAAAAAAGAGAACCCCAGCTAACTAAAAAAAAAACCCACTAACTATAAAACAGAAAGGGAAAAAAAAACATTAGGAACCAACTCCTGGAGCAATACGTCTCACAATCATTTATATATATATAAAAGAAGAAAAAGAAAACCACCACCAAATCACATTTATATAACATAAAATTGGAAAGAAACCATATAAATTGATTCAAATTAAATGATAATATTTAGCAAAAGAGCCCCACCTTCTCTCAAAATCAAATCGGGGATCAAAAGTTCTACTTCTAATTTTTTCTAAACTAAGACATAACATTACTTGGGAAAACCATTGAGTTATTGCAGGAGCGGAGGTATCTTTCCACTTCAATAAAATAGCTCTTCTTGCTAACAATGTAACAAATGCAATTACATGTTGGTTTGAAAATGAAATACCCTGAATGCGATGCGGAACTATTCCAAATAGAACAGTCAATGTATTAGGTTGTAAATTAATTTTCAAAGCTTTAGAAATTGTAGAAAATAAGGATTTCCAAAAAGATTTCAATGAGGGACATGACCAGAACATATGTGACAAAGTAGCTACTTCATTTTTGCACCTATCACAATAATTATCCATATTAGGAAATATTTTGGATAGCCTCTCCTATGTTAAATAATAACGGTGAACAATTTTAAGCTGAATTAAACAACGATTGGCACATATCGAAGAAGAATTAACCATTTTCAGAACTCACAACCAATCTTCATTAATAAAAGTCATATTAAGTTCTCTCTCCCAATCTTGTTTAATCTTGTTTTTTTAAAGAACTGCTCGGGGAGAAGGGTCTGCAACTGCGCAGGCGCGTGACGTAGCGCGCCAAGGTTTAAAAAGGGAAAGTTTCAGTGGTTCTTGTTTCAGTCGAAGCAAGTAGCTGAAGAACTGAGCGGAAGAATTTCGGGTCGAAAAAGTCGTTTTTTTTTAAAGAACTGCTTGGGGAGAAGGGTCTGCACTGCGCAGGCGCGTGACGTAGCGAGCCAAGGTTTAAAAAGCAGACCACCATATACAGCGGCCATCGTTGTAGCGGCCGTCGTCGGAGTGGACTGAGTCAGAGTGGGGCGGCTTTGGCTCAAACAGGCTTCGGTGAGAACAGGCACAGGCCAGGGTAGGTTCCAGTAAGTTTTTTGTTCAGATTGTCTAGCGTAGAGAGAATGCCAGGCAGAATGTTGGAATGCTCCTCTTGCAGGATGTGGGAAGTCAGGGAGCCCTTTGGTGTCCCTGACAATGACACCTGCAAGAAGTGCATCCAGCTGCAGCTCCTGACAAACTGCGTTAGGGAACTGGAGCAGGAGCTGGATGACCTGCGGATCACTCGGGAGAATGAGGAGATTATAGATCGTAGCTACAGGGAGGTAGTTACGCCAAAGGAGCAGAGGACAGGAAATTGGGTCACTGTCAGGCGAGGGAAGAGGAAAGGGCAGGCAGAGCAGGGTTCCCCTGTGGCCATTCCCCTCAGCAACAAGTATACCGCATTGGATACTGTTGGGGGGGATGACTTATCTGGGACTAGCTGCAGTGGCCGGATCTCTGGCACTGAGTCTGGCTCTGCAGTGCAGAAGGGAGGGGGGAAAAAGAGGAGAGCGGTAGTGATAGGGGACTCGATAGTTAGAGGTGCAGATAGGAGGTTCTGTGGTCGTGACAGAGAATCCAGGATGGTTTGTTGCCTCCCAGGTGCCAGGGTCAAGGATGTCTCTGATCGATTGCATGACATTCTGAAGTGGGAGGGTGACCAGCCAGATGTCGTGGTGCACATAGGCACCAATGACATAGCAAGGAAGAGTGAAGAGGTCCTGGACAGTGAGTACAGAGAGCTTGGTAGGAAGTTGAAAAGCAGGACCTCAAGGGTGGTAATCTCAGGACTGCTACCTGTGCTAAGTGCCAGTGAGGGTAGGAATAGGATGCTCTGGAGGAGGAACAAGTGGCTGAGGAACTGGTGTAGGGGGCAGGGTTTCAGATTTCAGGATCATTGGGACCTCTTCTGGGGCAGGTGGGACCTGTACAAGAGAGACGGGTTACACTTGAACTACAGGGGGACCAATATCCTTTCAGGGAGGTTTGTTAGTGCTATTGGGGAGGCTTTAACCTAGATTTGCAGGGGGATGGGAACCAGAGTGCCAGAGCTGACAGTGTGGCTGGGGTGAAAATAAATGATACTGAAAGTTTAAGCAAATCCGCTGATAGAAAAGTTGTGAGTGGTGGTAAAAATCTTCTGAGGTGTATATATTTCAATGCTAGGAGTATTGCGGGGAAGGGGGATGAGTTGACGGCGTGGATTGACACGTGGAATTATGATGTTGCAGCAATTAGTGAAACTTGGCTACAGGAGGGGCAGGACTGGCAGCTTAATATTCCAGGGTTCCGATGTTTCAGATGTGATCGAGGTAGAGGAATGAAAGGTGGGGGAGTAGCATTGCTTGTTAGGGAAAATATTACAGCAGTGCTCAGGCAGGACAGATTAGAGGGCTTGTCTACTGAGTCCTTATGGGTGGAGCTGAGAAACGGGAAAGGTATGGCCACATTAGTGGGATTGTATTACAGACCACCCAATAGTCAACGAGACTTGGAAGAGCAAATCTGCAGAGAGATAGCAGACAACTGCAGGAAACATAAAGTTGTGGTGGTAGGGGATTTTAATTTTCCATACATTGATTGGGACTCACATACTGTTAGGGGTCTAGATGGTTTAGAGTTTGTAAAATGTGTTCAGGAAAGTTTTCTAAATCAGTATATAGAGGTACCAACTAGAGGGGATGCAATATTGGATCTCCTGTTAGGAAACGAATTAGGGCAAGTGACAGAAGTCTGTGTAGGGGAGCACTTTGGTTCCAGTGATCATAACATCATTAGTTTCAGTTTGATCATGGACAAGGATAGATCTGGTCCTTAAGTATAGGGTTGAGGTTCTGAACTGGAAGAAGGCCAAATTTGAAGAAATGAGAAAGGATCTAAAAAGCGTGGATTGGGACAGGTTGTTCTCTGGCAAAGATGTGATTGGTAGGTGGGAAGCCTTCAAAGGGGAAATTTTGAGAGTGCAGAGTTTGTATGTTCCTGTCAGGATTAAAGGCAAATTGAATAGGAATAAGGAACCTTGGTTCTCAAGGAATATTGCAACTCTGATAAAGAAGAAGAGGGAGTTGTATGAAATGTACAGAAAACGGGGTAAATCAGGTGCTTGAGGAGTATAAGAAGTGCAAGAAAATACTTAAGAAAGAAATCAGGAGGGCAAAAAGAAGACATGAGGTTGCCTTGGCAGTCAAAGTGAAGGATAATCCAAAGAGCTTTTACAAGTATATTAAGAGCAAAAGGATTGTAAGGGATAAAATTGGTCCTCTTGAAGATCAGAGTGGTCGGCTTTGTGTGGAACCAAAGGAAATGGGGGAGATCTTAAATAGGTTTTTTGCGTCTGTATTTACTAAGGAAGCTGGGATGAAATCTATGGAATTGAGGGAATCAAGTAGTGAGACCATGGCAACTGTACAGATTGAAAAGGAGGAGGTGCTTGCTGTCTTGAGGAAAATTAAAGTGGATAAATCCCCGGGACCTGACAGAGTGTTCCCTCGGACCTTGAAGGAGACTAGTGTTGAAATTGCGGGGGCCCTGGCAGAAATATTTAAAATGTCGCTGTCTACGGGTGAAGTGCCGGAGGATTGGAGAGTGGCTCATGTTGTTCCGTTGTTTAAAAAAGGATCGAAAAGTAATCCGGGAAATTATAGGCTGGTGAGTTTAACGTCAGTAGTAGGTAAGTTATTGGAGGGAGTACTAAGAGACAGAATCTACAAGCATTTGGATAGACAGGGGCTTATTAGGGAGAGTCAACATGGCTTTGTGCGTGGTAGGTCATGTTTGACCAATCTGTTGGAGTTTTTCGAGGAGGTTACCAGGAAAGTGGATGAAGGGAAGGCAGTGGATATTGTCTACATGGACTTCAGTAAGGCCTTTGACAAGGTCCCGCATGGGAGGTTAGTTAGGAAAATTCAGTCGCTAGGTATACATGGAGAGGTGGTAAATTGGATTGGACATTGGCTCGATGGAAGAAGCCAGAGAGTGGTGGTAGAGAATTGCTTCTCTGAGTGGAGGCCTGTGACTAGTGGTGTGCCACAGCGATCAGTGCTGGGTCCATTGTTATTTGTCATCTATATCAATGATCTGGATGATAATGTGGTAAATTGGATCAGCAAGTTTGCTGATGATACAAAGATTGGAGGTGTAGTAGACAGTGAGGAAGGTTTTCAGAGCCTGCAGAGGGACTTGGACCAGCTGGGAAAATGGGCTGAAAAACGGCAGATGGAGTTTAATACTGACAAGTGCGAGGTATTGCACGTTGGAAGGACAAACCAACGTAGAACATACAGGGTTAATGGTAAGGCACTGAGGAGTGCAATGGAACAGAGGGATCTGGGAATACAGATACAAAATTCCCTAAAAGTGTCGTCACAGGTAGATAGGGCCGTAAAGAGAGCTTTTGGTACATTGGCCTTTATTAATCGAAGTATTGAGTATAAGAGCTGGAATGTTGTGATGAGGTTGTATAAGGCATTGGTGAGGCCGAATCTGGAGTATTGTGTTCAGTTTTGGTCACCAAATTACAGGAAGGATATAAATAAGGTTGAAAGAGTGCAGAGAAGGTTTACAAGGATGTTGCTGGGACTTGAGAAACTCAGTTATAGAGAAAGGTTGAATAGGTTAGGACTTTATTCCCTGGAGCGTAGAAGAATGAGGGGAGATTTGATAGAGGTATATAAAATTATGATGGGTATAGATAGAGTGAATGCAAACAGGCTTTTTCCACTGAGGCAAGGGGAGAAAAAAACAGAGGACATGGGTTAAGGGTGAGGGGGGAAAAGTTTAAAGGGAACATTGGGTGGGGGGCTTCTTCACACAGAGAGTGGTGAGAGTATGGAATGAGCTGCCAGACGAGGTGGTAAATGCGGGTTCTTTTTTAACATTTAAGAATAAATTGGACAGATACATGGATGGGAGATGTATGGAGGGATATGGTCCGTGTGCAGGTCAGTGGGACTAGGCAGAAAATGGTTCGGCACAGCCATGAAGGGCCAAAGGGCCTGTTTCTGTGCTGTAGTTTCTATGGTCCTATGCAGTGAGAGGTTATCTTTTTGTAGTAAAAATAAATTATAAATTCTACCAATGGAGCCTCTGACTAAGGGATTCATATTCAAAATGGTGTCCAACAAATCAGATTCTTGCATATATGGAAACGTAGAAACATATTTTTGTAAAAGATATCTAACCTGTAAATATTGCAAGAAATGTGTGTGAGAGAGAGAGAGAGAATATTTACTAATTAACACTTCAAAAGACATCAATTGACCATCGTTAAATAAATCTGCAAGAGAACAAATCCCCTTATTTCTCCGTTAAAGAAAGATGGGATCAGTAATTGAAGGTTTAAATAGCAAATTTTGAAATACGGGACTAGACAATTTAAATTGTTTAAAATTAAAAGAGTTGCGAAACTGAAACCAATTCCATAAGGACTGTTTAATAACAGGGTAGAAATTTAAATTGGAAATTTTAGCAAGTTGTAAAGGTAATGGAGCTCCTATCAGTGAAGTTAAAAAAAATTGATTAATAGCTTTAAATTCCAAATCAATCCAAGCTGGTTTTTGGTACTTATCGAGACAATATAACCAAAAATATAATTGTTGAATATTAACAGCCCAATAATACAATCTTAAATTAGGTAACGCGAGTCCACCATTTTCTTTAGATTTTGTAAATGAAACTTATTAACTCTTGGTTTTTCATTATTCCAAATAAAGGACAAAATAGTAAAATCAATTTGATCAAAAAATTTTTGGTTAGAAAGATAGATATATTTTGAAAAATATATAAAAATCTAGGTAAAATCAGCATTTTCACGGCATGAATACGACCTATTAAAGAAAGTGTAAGAGGATTCCATCTGGAAAATAATTGTTTCATAGAGTCCAATAAAGGAACTACATTAGCTTTATAAAGATCCCTATTTTTTTTGTAATGATAATACCCAAATATTTAAAAGAATTCACAATTCTAAATGGAATATCCTTACATATAAAAACAGGAACTCAACAGTCTCTTGAGTTTACAGAAAATGGTACAAAATACAGACATCTGGTGAATGGCAGTTCTATGGGCAAAATCACCTCGTTAATGAGAGAGGTCAGAGGATAATGGCTAGACTGGTTCAAGGTGACAGTAACTCAAACAAGCTTGCATTACAACAGTGGTGTGCAGAAAAGCGTCTCTAAATTCACAACATGTAGAACCTTGAAGTGGTTGGGCTACAGCAGCAGAAGACCATAAACATACACTCAGTGTCCACTTCATTCGGTACACGAGGTGCGAAAAAGTGGCCACTGAGTGTACTATTGTATTTCTTTATTTTCCTGTAAGAAAATAAATCTCAGGGTAGTATATCTATTTATGACATGTGTATTTTGGTAATAATTTACTTTGACTTTGACTATAGCCTTACGTTGACGCCTACTCGTCACATGCAACGTACAGAAGGCTACTGATGCTGGTAACTGGAGCATGAATTGATCTGCTGAGAGACAGATTAGCTTTGTTTGTTACATATACATCAAGCACACAGTGAAATGTATTGCTGAATTAGAGGGCATTGGATATAACAAAAGGTTTTCTCTTCAGCAGCAGAGGCTGAGAGGAGGGTTGATAAAGGTTTATAAGATTATGAGTAGCACAGACAGAACATGTGTGAACTATGTTGAACTGTCTAATACCAGCAGGCTTGTATTTAAGGGTGAGAAGGGATAATTCACAAGGAGATGTGACGGGCAAGTTGTTTTACACAGAGAGTGGTGAATGTCTGGAATGTGCTGCCTGGGGTGGTGGTAGAGGCAGAAACTTCAGGGAGTTTTAAGGTATGATTAGATAGGCACTTGAATGTGAGGAAAACGGAAGGATATTGTGTAAGAAGAAGAGATTAGTTTAGTTGGCCATTCAATTACTAACTTAATTGGTTTGGCACAACATTGTGGGCCGAAGGGTCTGTTCCTGTGCTGTAGTATTCTATGTTCTATGTCTGCATTAAATATAGTCAGCAATGATTGGGCTGAGCAGCGCAAGAGTTGCTATGTTTCTGCAACTCAACCTGATGGCATGAACATAGATTTCTCCAACCCACAACTCACTAATCCTAACCCGTCCATCTGCTGCAGGAAATCAGCAGGTCAAGCAAGCAGCTGGAACGTTGGGGGGAAGGAATTGTCAATATTAGAGATCAGAATCCGCCATGATGAGTTGCTACAGATTTCAGCATCTGTAGCCTTTTTAAAAATGTATTCTTTTACGGGATATGGGCATTGTCAGCTAAGCCAGCATTTATTGCCCATCCCTAGTTGCTCTTGAGAAGGTGGTGATGAGCTGCCTTCTTGAACTGCTGCAGTCCCTGAGGTGAAAGTACACCCACAGTGCTGTTAGGGAGGGAATTCTATGATTTTGACCCAGCAACAATGATGTTATCTACATTGGCTCAAGAACTTGTTTGTCCTAAATCAGAATAACTACATATATTGGGGTGAAAAAGTCCAGGTTGTTCTCCTTGCAACTCTGTTCCAGTCACATCAATGACTAACTATGCTTCTCACCCAGAGCCAGCCATGCCTTATGACGAACACAAACAAAATGCCAGGGAACTCAGCATGTCAGGCAGCATCTACGGAGAAGAATGAACAGTCGATGCTTCAGGCCGAGACCCTTCATCAGGTCTGGAAAGGGAGGGGGAAGAATCCAGAATAAAAACTTGGGGGTAGGGGAAGGTGTACATTAGATGCTGGCAGGTGAAACCAAGTGGGTGGGGGAGGGGGAATGAAGTAAGAAGCTGGGAGGTGACAGGTAGAAAATGTGATAAGAGAAGACAGTGGACCATGGGAGAAGGGGAAGGAGGAAGAGCACCAGGGCAGGCTATGGATAGGTGAGGAGAAGAGGTGGGGGGGCAGAGTTTGGAATTGAAGAAGAAAGAAGGGGAGGAGGAAAATTACTGGTTAGAGAAATCTATGTTCATGCCATCAGGTTGGAGGCTACCTAGACAGAAGGTGAACGGTTGCACCTCCAACCCGAAAATGCCTTATGAGCTCTCCCTTCAGCAAACATCAATTCAACTTCTATTCACTTGGATCTTATTTAATTGAGCAAGGATAGATTCATAGAATACTATAGAACAGAAACAGATCCCTCAGCCTGTCTCACCCAAGCCAATCTATTATTCCATCTTGTGCCACCAACCTGCATCTGCAACATAACCCTTCATATCCCTCCCATCTATGTACCCATCCAAACTTCTCTTAGATATTGAAACTGAAACTGCATCCAACACCTACACTGGCAGCTCATTCCACACTCTCACCACCCTCTGAGTGAAAAAGGACCCCCTCATGTTCCACTTAAACATTTCACCTTCCACCCTTAAATCATGACCTCGAGTTCTGGTCTCACCCAATCTCAGTGAAAAAAGCCTGTTTTCATTTACCCTATCTATACCCTTCATAATTTTGTATCCCTCTTCTTTAAAAACCTTCAGTGACAATTTACACGGTGATTTTGACAAACAGCCACTCCCACACATCAGCAGGATCAAGAAGTTCTGTGATTTGATTTTGAATCTTTAATAATCACAAACGACAAACAACCTCAAGCTTTCAAAATCTAGGAGTCTATGATACAAAACAATCTCAGGTGGAACCATGGAGTTACACATCACAGAAATAGTCCCTTTGGCCCAACAGGTCCAAGTGGAAGAAGATTGCCATCCCTCTAAACCTGCCCTATCCACGTACCTTCCCAACTGTCTTTTAAATTTTATTAATGTACCATCTTGAAAACTTCCTCTGGCAGTTCGTACCATAGACTGGTCTCCCAACTCTGACCAGGTTGACCAATACAAAAGTCCAAAGGAAGGAGGTTACAAAAGGATAACATAGTAACATTCTGAGTGGTTGGTGCATCACCTTACAGTGTCAGTTTTCATCAATTGGGGGTTGAATTCTTGCTTCTGCCTATTCCTATTTCTTATGTTCTTATGAACTTGTATATTCTCCCTGCGATTATGTGGCTTTCCTCTGGGTGCTCAGTTTGATCCCATATTCCAAAGACGTACAGGAGGGTTAGTGAGTTGTGGGCAAGCCATTTATTTATTAAAATGTGGCCACATTTTAATTCCACATCCCATTCCCATTCTGATAAGTCTATCCATGGCCTCCTCTACTGTAAAGATGAAGCCACACTCAGGTTGGAGGAATAACACCTTATGTTCCGTCTGGGTAGCCTCCAACCTGATGGCATGAACATTGACTTCTCTAACTTCTGCTAACGCCCCACCTCCCCCTTGTACCCCATCCGTTATTTATATACACACATTCTTTCTCTCACTCTCCTTTTTCTCCCTCTGTCCCTCTGACTATACTCCTTGCCCATCCTCTGGGTTTTTCCCCCCTCCTCCTCTTCTTTCTCCCTGGGCCTCCTGTCCCATGATCCTCTCATATCCCTTTTGCCAATCATCTGTCCAGCTCTTGGCTCCATCCCTCCCCCTCCTGTCTTCTCCTATCATTTTGGATCTCCCCTCCCCCTCCCACTTTCAAATGTCTTATTAGCTCTTCCTTCAGTTAGTCCTGACGAAGGGTCTCGACCCGAAATGTTGACTGTACCTCTTCCTAGAGATGCTGCCTGGCCTGCTGCGTTCACCAGCAATTTTGATGTGTGTTGCTTGAATTTCCAGCATCTGCAGAATTCCTCATGTTTGCGTATTTACTTCAAGATACAGTGCAGAACAGGCCCTTCCAGCCCAACAAGCTGCACTGCCCAGCTACCCACCTATTGAACCCTAGCTTGATGTTGTACTGTACCCCCTGTATATCATGGACTGTGTTATTTGTTGACATAAATGACATTTCACCGTACGTTTTGATGTACAAGTAGAAATAAAGCTACTCTTAAAAAAAAGCAGTGACATTTCACATCAGCATTACTGATTCCAGAGCCTATTTAAAAACTATGCCAGTCCAATTGAAACTAAAATATATATATGGGTAGGGTTAGTGAGTTGTGGGCATACTATGTTGGCCACTGAAGCATGGCAACTTTTGCAGGCTGCCCAGCATAATCCTTGCTGATTTGATATGATGCCAACTATGCATTTCACTGTATGTTTCAATGTATATGTGATGAATAAAGATAATCTTTCTATATTGTCTTCTGAACACAGTATGCAAGTGTTGTAATGTGCCAGTTGTAAATATTTTAAAATGTTCCTAATGTCTGTCTTAACTATGCATGTAAGTGAATCCTTACGCAAATAATTTTTCATAAAATACAAGTAGTTGATTTTGTAGACATTTGTTCGGTGGAGTCAGTTGTGTAATAGGCAATGACCTTGCTCCTAAAGAGAAAAAAAGATGTTAAAGATTAAAGATTAGCTTTATTTGTCACGTGTGCATTAAAACATGTGCCACGTTTGCTCATAAGGCATGCTCTATAATCTAGGCAATATCCTGGTAAGTCTCCTCTGCACCGTCTCTAAAGCTTTCACATCCTACCTATGAAGTCTTCCTTTGTTTTTGTTGATGATCTTGGGTTCAATTATTTTCTATTCATTTGTCTTACCACAATGCCTACCTTCACACACTGGTTGAATTCCTGACCAGGATCCATCTGGTTTGCAGGATCGTTCCGAAGATCCTCTTAGTATATAACCAGCTTCACAGTTAAAGCGCAGGAGACTCCTTATCTTGAACTCATCACCTAGTCTTGAACCATGAACTGGGATGCCAGGATCTCCACATAAGCCAGCACTATCACCTATAAGGAAGCACAGATGGACATATTATTCAAACTAACAATATTGGCGAAGTTAACATTTTGATATGGTTCTAATGGAGATACAGCAAACATATATTTAACTGATACTTTAAGTTGGCCATGGCCAAGATTCAAGGTGGCAACTTCTGTTCACTAGTGTATTCAGACATGGTACAGAAACATAGCGCTTTGCGATGCCAGCAACTTGGGTTCAATTCCTACTTCAGTCTGTAAGGAGTTTGTACATTCTCCCCATGACTAACATGGGTTTCCTCTGGGTGCTCCAGTATCCTTCCGCATTCCAAAAATGTATGAGTTAATTAGACACACGTGGTTAATAAGTTGGCACAGTCTCATTGGGTTGAAAGCACCTGTTACTATGCTGTAATGCTAAATAAATATAAAAATGTTTCAAAGGCAAGATGCAACTAAAGAAGTGCAATTTTAATAACTACTTTGAGTGCAGTCAAATGCAATAAAGAAATGTTAAACCAGTCACAACATTCTGGAAAAGTCCAAAAGCTGGAAGATTGGAAATCAAAAGCAGAAAATGCTGGAAATACTCAGCAGGTCAGACAGCATCTGTGGGTGGAGAAACGGTTAACATTGCAGGTCCCAGACCTTTTGTCAGATCACTGAAAGGAACAGAAACAAGATAGCTTTCATTTGGAGAGAAGGTGGGAGAGGGCAGGTTAGAACAGGGGAAGTATCACTTATAGGGTGAGACCAGATGAATTAATGAGGGCATTTTAATGTTCTACTCCAGTACAGTTACAACAAATCCCATCACAAACTGAAGGAACAACACTGCATCTAAGAGAAGTTTGAATAAGTACATGGATTAGAGGGGTTAAGGCTATGGTCCAGACGTGGGTCATTGTGAAAAGGCAGAATAATAGTTCAGCATGGACGAAATAGACTGTAGTACTCTTTGAGCTGCCCACACAGAGACAGCCCTCCAGCGTATAACATCCTGCTTCACAGAGGCTGCTGAGCTCTTCAGACTGGAAGTCAGCTTGAAGAAGACAGAAGTTCTCCATCAGCCTGCACCTCAGGAAGACTACCACCTTCCCTGCATCACCATCGGTGAGGTAGAGCTGAAGACAGTCCACCAGTTCAGCTACCTGGGATGCACCATCTCATCAGATGCCAGGATCGACAAAGAGATTGACAACAGACTGGCAAAGGCAAACAGCACATTCGGCAGGCTGTACTAAAGAATCTGGAACACCAAACATTTGAAGGAAGGCACAAAGGTCAGCGTGTACAGAGCTGTTGTACTGATCACTCTCCTGTACAGCTCCGAGTCATGGGTCACCTACTGTCACCACCTACGACTCCTTGAACGTTTTCACCAGCGCTGCCTCCACAACATCTTCAACATCCACTGGAGTGACTTTGACAGCAATATCGAAGTCCTCAAACAGGCGGAGATCACCAGCATCAAGGCCATGCTGTTGAAGACGCAGCTGCGCTGGGCAGGGCACATCTCCAGGATGGAGGATCGTCACCAGCCCAAGATTGTGCTGTATGGCGAACTCTCCATTGGCCACCGTGACAGAGAGGCACCGAAGAAGAGGTACAAAGACTCTCTGAAGAAATCCCTTGGTGCCTGTCACATTGACCATTGCCGGTGGTCTAATCTAGCCTCCAATTGCGAGGCCTGGCAACACACCATTCACCAGTCTGTCTCCTCCTTGGAGAACGCACGCAGGGCTGGCATTGAGGACAAAAGGAGAAGGAGGAAGAACTGTGACACAGCAGCACCAAACCCAGAACAGAATTTCCCTTGCAGCCGCTGTGGCTGGACCTGCCTGTCCCGTATTGGCCTCATCAGCTATCAGCGAGCCTGCAGCAGACATGGGCAGCCCCCTTCCTAAACCTTCGTTCACGAAGCCAAGCCATGATGATGATGAGTGTTCTTTGAACCTATGACTCCATCTTCTGACTGGGCATATTGTAGTCTGCATGACTCTATAGAAAAGGCCATATCTTTATGTATTATTTTTAATTTTAGAAATACAGCATTGTAACAAGCCCTTCCAGTCCAACAAATCTGCACTGTCCAATTACTTCCATGAGACCAATTAACTCAGCTGTACATCTTAGGAATGTGGTAGGAAACTGGAGCTCCTGGAGGAGATCCACACAGTCATGTACAAACTACTTACAGACAGCGGCCGAATCTGACCCTGGGTCACTGGTGCTGTCATAACTGCTCTGCTGCCCTAGTTCAGTCCTTCTTTCTGTCTGTATCAGAATCAACCATTTTAGTCTGTCATCATTTTGGCCAGGTTTTCACATTCTGTTTATGTCATCCACAGCCTCATCAGTTACAAGGCTTTGCACAAAGAAGCTTAGTGTGCCTGTAACTACCCCCATTAACCCATTTGATCTCTCCCAATCAGAGATATTCCATTTGTTATACCCACTGCTCCCCTACCTTCTCTGCTACTGAATACTCAAAGAATCATAGAACACTATAGCACGTAATCAGACTATTCAGCCCATCTAGTCCATGCCGATCTATTAATCTGCCTCGTCCTATTGACTCGCAGCTGGATACAGCCCTCTATACACCTCCTATCCAAATTTCTGTTAAATGTTGAAATCGAACTCGCATCCAATAACTTCCACAGGCAGCTCTTCCCACACTCTCAACACCCTCTGAGTGAAGATGTTCTCCCTCATCTTCCCCTAAAATATTTCATCCATCACCCTTAACCCATGACCTCTCGTTCTAGTCCCACTCAACTACAGTGGAAAAATTCTGCTTGCATTTACCCTATCTATACCCCTCATAATTTTGCATACTATCAATCTAACCCGATATTTCAAATCCAATATCTTAACTCTCTCCCCTCAACAGACACTGCTTGTCCTGCTGAGTGTTTCCAGCATTTTCTGATTTTGCACTATGTAACTCACAGGAAGCTGAGGTTAGTCAAACACCTCCCCATCATGAGTAAACATTAAACACTGTTTTCAATTCCCTCTGTTAGACAAGGAGGATTTTCTTTGCTATAATTAAAAAAAATTATAAACTCAGTGAAATATATTGCCCTAATAATTTTGGCACATACAGAACAAAGAAACTATTCATGCCACAATTTCCTCATTAAATTCTATGCAAGGAATCTGTAATACAAAACTGTGTAGAACAATTAAATTAGATGGGTATTAATTTGTTCACCACTTAAGGACCCATATCTCTGAAGTAGCTTCCTAAAAGACACAGAAACATATTTTCCAAAATATAACAAACAAAATCACTCTGAAAGTGTGCCTTTCTGCAGAAAATTAAATACACACAATGGTTAAATACAGAAGCAAAACTTAGGTTATCAGTGGTCAGGGAATAGTTGAATCAGTTATCACTGACCACCTATAGAATGCAGCTGAAAGCCCGAGAACAATATCACCAAATGCCCTTATAAAACTTTTTGAGGATCAACTGGAAGGATGGATGCACTGACAAAAGCATACTGGAGGAGGCCAACATGAACAGCATCTCCAGCACGATAAAGCAACACCAACTCCAATGGATAGGTAATATCATCCGGATGCCTCACTCACATCTCCACAAACAGATTCTTTACTCCCAGTTGAAGAAAGGTCAGTGAGCCTCCAGTGGGCAAAGGAAACAGTTCAAAGATAACATGAAAATCAACCTCCAGTAAGCCAACACTACATCTAAAAACTGGGAAGACTGAACACCCAATAGATGCACCTGGCGGAAATCTGTTCAAGAGCGAGCTGTGAGTCTTGAGAATGACCTTTGCTGTGCCACAGCTGCGAAAGAGGAGAATGAACAACCAAAGGACCAAACCACGAACCACAGTCACCACTTACTCTTGCCCACACTGCACCAGAGTATGCGGAATGTTGATCGGCCTCTACAGCCACCAATAGACAAACCCTTAGCAGAAGATCATACTTGATTCGAGTGATTGCACCATTATCAGTAGACACATAATACTCAGTAATTATGCCATAATCTTTGTTTTCTCTTATTAGAAGTCTTTCCCTTTATCGTGACCTGTCACACATGAAGCCCAGGCCTGGATGGAAAGAAAAGCAATTAAAATCCTGAACAGATAACATTTTGTTCCTCAATTTGCATTAAGTGCCATACTCCTTGTGCATTATTTCAAAGACTGGATCAATAGCAAGATAGAAAATTAAATTTAAGATTTGGCCAACATTTTGTAAGTATCCTAGCAATGCTTTGAAGCATGATGATAAATGTGCATAAATTAAACCAGGCGTCACAGTAGCATACATACAAAATGCTGTCTGGCCTGCTGCGTTCCACCAGCATTTTGTGTGTGTTGCTTGAATTTCCAGCATCTGCAGGTTTTCTCATGTTTGCCATAGCTATCTGTAAGGAATTCGTATGTTTTCCCCATGAGTTTCCTCCTGGTGCTCCAGTTTCCTCCCACGGTCCAAAGATGCACCTGTTAGTAGGTTAACTTGTCATTGTAAATTGCCCAGTGATTGGTCCAGGGTTAAACAGATGGCTTGCTGAGCAGCACTCATTCCACATTTGTAACGAGAAGAAGTTCCCCACTCCCCAGCCATATATATAGTGTGGTGCTCCAGGGGGAAGGGGTGTAGTTAACAGCTTGCTCCAGAGTTCTGAATAATCAGAGCTACTTATTGTTCCTGTTTTAAAATACTTTTCTGGCATTATGGTGGGATGTTCAAGTTTATTTATTGTTACATTTCATCTTGGGTTATACAGTTATTTGCATGTGTGTTTGTGGGTCACCCTGACTGTAACCGGGGGGGGGGGGGGGGGTGATCATCACCTCCGCCATTTGTACGTGACTGAGTGGGTTCTCTCCCCGGGTCATAGCCCCCCCCCCCCGCCGTCTGTTTTGTGCTTGTCACAATAAAGATGCCAGTTGAGATAAACAAGCTTTTCTCGCCTGTTATCATGGACAGAATGCTCGCCACAATATATATTGGTTGATTAAGCATTTCAATGATTAAATACAGCTATATGTAAAAAATCTCTTTATTGCATACATCATGATGCTATCACATGATACATGCGCTTGAAGTATACATCCGTATTTTCAGACTCCCTTGAGTTTCTTGAATTAGTTTAATATTCTGAAGTTGCAAAACATAACACTTATAATTGTGTATACCCCTATGAAATCCACCCTCACCCCCCCATTCTACTCCGCACCTGGGAATAATGTCCTAACCTATTCAACCCTTCGGTGTGTGTGAGGGGCAGGTAGGAAGATGGAAAGCGGCTTGTTTTTCTGTGTTTCTTTTGTCGTTGCTGCCTGTGCTATTCTGCTTCTATCGTGGGTATGTTATGTTTGTGCCAGATGTGTGGCGATATTTGCAGACCTTCGCCCAGCATATCCTTAGGTTGTGTTGGTTAATAACTTAAAAGACACATTTCACTGTGATAAATAATTCTGAATCTCAATGGGCATAACTCAGTTCTTCAAGTCCCAGCGCCATCTGTGAAAATCACTGCAGTGCTGTTCTTACTAGAGCTAAGAAGAAAGAAGTGACCTCATTGAAATCTGTAAGAATACAGAAAAGGCCAGATGGGAAGGGTGTTTCATATTGTGGGGGGAGTTTAGGACCAGAGGTCAGAGCCTCTGAATAAAAAGACAGAGATGAGGAGGAATTTCTTTAGCCAGAGAGTGGTGAATCTGTGGAATTCATTGTTACTGACAGCTGTGGAGGCCAAGTCATTGAGTACATTTAAAGTGAAAGTTGATAGGTTCTTGATTAGTAAGGCCGTAAAATGTTACAGGAAGAAGGCAGGACAAGGGGGTTGAGGAGGAATATAAATCAGCGATGATGGAATGGTAGAGCAGACTTGATGGGCTTAATGGTCTATGGTATAAATTGTGTTTTTGTCAAGGAGAAGCCTGTGATCATCAAAAGTTTATTGGATTTGCTGTCATCTTGTAATCTATGTGGTCAGTTTTCCTTTCCCTTGTTGACAGTAAGCTAAAAGAAGCTGTTCTGCATCCAGCCCCAGCATACACTGGGGCTGTCACATTGCCACTATGACCTTGGATTCTATTGGCTCAGCACTTTACATCTTGCTCTGACATACCCTTACACACAGCAGCCTGCTGAGATTCCGGCATCTGATTGTTCCCCAGCATCTGGAATGAAGTCTGACCCTGCTGAAAGTCTTCTTCACTCCTACACTTCCTCCCTCTTCTCGTAGTTTGTCCATCTGTCTGTAACTTCTGCTTGTTCTCCTAGTGAGGCTGTATTCTCAGCGAGTGCCTACTGAAACCCCGTAAACAGCCCTGAATTGTGAAAATGACTTTCAAATTCTGAAACTGAAGACAGATTACAGAATCTGAAGGCAGAATACTGGGTTAATGGCTGCATTCTTAACAATGTGGGATTTATGTTCTTAGATCCCTCAAAGTCGTGAGATTGAGTTCTAAAATACTCCAGGTAAGGAGGAGTGATAGGCAGATAAGGGTGGGAATGATGTCAGAAAATGGAATTCAGTGCCACTCCCTTTCCTGGCTCAGAAAAAGGGTCCCAGACTTGAAGCCATTACTGTTTCTCTTTTTAAAGAGGATCTTCGAAATGAAAATCTCCCGGCAGCCAGCCATTTCAATTCCACTTCTCGTACTCGCACTGACATGTCTGTCCAGAGCCTGCTCCACTTTCTATGCTCTGTAGTAGCTCATGATGTCGTGCTGACCTTTTAACCTAATCTAACATCAATCCTTACCCTTCCCTCCTACATAGCCATCTATTTCTCTACTATCCATGTGCCCATCTGAGTTTTTTTTTAATGCCCCAATGTATCTGCCTGTACCGCCACCTGTACCAGCACATTCCACGCACTCACTACTCTCTGTGTACAAAACCTACTTCTGCCATCCCCTATACTTTCCTCCACTCATCTTAAAATTATGCCCCCCCCATACTAGCCATTTCAACCTGAAGAAACTGTCACCAGCTATCCATTCAATTTTTACCTCTTATCATTGACACAAGCGATTTGGTAGATGCTGAAAACCCAGAGCAACACACACACACAAATGCTGGAGGAACTCAGCAGGTCAGGCAGCATACATGGAGAGGAGTAAATAATTGATATTGCTGGCTGAGATCCATTATCATTGCGTGTGTTATGCCTTTTATTATCTTGTCACCTCTCATCCTCCTTCACTCCAAAGAGAAAAGCCCTAACTCGCTCAACTTTTTCATATAAGGCATGCTTTCTAATACTGACAGCATCCTGGTCAATCTCAAAAGCTTCAACATCCTTCCTATATTGAGGCAACCATAACTGATCTGTCTAATCAGAGTTTTATAGAGCTGCAACATAAACTATATCTCTTGAACACAACCTTCCATTTCAACTGCTTTAATCAGAACTTTGACCTGAACTGGAGGTCTGTCTCTTTCTACTTGTCCCTCTTTCTCAAATACTTCAAAATTCAAAATTGAAAGTATATTATCAAAGTACATATTTTATTTTTATTTTGAGATACCACATGGTAATAGGCCCTTCTGGCCCAATGAGTCCATGCTGTCCAATTACACCCACATGACCAATGAACCTACTGACACATACGTCTTTAGAATGTGGGAGGAAACTGGAGCACTGGAGAAAACTCACTTGGTCACTGGAGAATATACAAACTCCTTACAGAGCGTGGAGGGAACTGGGCCCAGGTGGCTGACGCTATAAAACATAACACTAATTGCTATGCTACTCCGCTGCCCCAAGTACAACCATACGGTTGCCAGGATTGAAATGTCTCATACCAGAGGGGATGCATTGAAGGTGAGAGGAGGTAAGTTCAAAGGAGATGTGAGGGACAAGGTTTTACACATAGAGAGGTGGATGTCTGGTCTAGTGGTAGAAGTAGATACAGTAGGGACTATTAAGAGGTGTTTGAATAGACTTATGAATGTGAGGAAAATGGAAAGATATAGACATTGTTTAGGCAGAGGGGCCTAGTTAGTTTGCCCATTTGATTACTAATTTAATTTGAATGGCACAACATTGTGGGCACAACTGTGTTCTATATACTACCCCGAGAATTATTTTCTTTGCAACCAAATTTATTATGCCCATTACCTCAACCGCTCAAGCCCTTGTGACTGCCATCTTATTCTAATCTCAAGTGGCTACACATAGTTATTGTTCACTGGCCCCATTAACAGCATATTAGGTGTTTGATGTTTATTTTGAATGGGTTCCATGGTGTTTCTTTGTTTCGTGGCTGCCTATGGGAGGACGAATCTCGTGGTTGTATACTGTATACATACAGCACTTCGATAATAAATGTACTTTGAATATTCGAATCTTTGAATATCCTGTCAGCTTGGACCAGTCTGACCATTCTCCTCTGACCTCTCTCATTAACAAGGCATTTTCTCTCACAGAACTGCCCCTCACTGGAAGTTTTTTTTTTACACAATTCTCTCTAAACTCTAGAAACTGTTGTGTGTGAAAACCCCAGGAGATCAGCATTTTCTGAGATGTGCAAACTACCCTATCTGGTGTTCCCTGATCGAAGCCATGGAGATCACATTTCATCCTCGTTCTGATGTTTCGTCTGAACAACAACTGAACTTCTTGACCAGGTATGCATATTTTTATGCATTGAGTTGCTGGCATATGATTGGCTGACTAGATAGTTGCATTAACAAGCAGATGTACAGGTATACCAAATAAAGTGGTCACGGAGTGTACGTCAGCATTACTTTTCTTGCTGATTAACTTAAGAGTCTTAAAATCATGACCACACAGAAACAAGCTCTTCGGTCCAACTGCTCTATGCTGACCATTTGGCCCATATCCCTCTCAACCTTTCCTATCCATGAGCATGCATTTGTATCTTTTACTTGTGCTAATATCTACTTCACAACTACTGCTGGATTCAATATTTGCTAAATTTGTTGAACTACCCTCCAGTGTTCACTCAGTGGAAGACACAGGACAACATCCCATGCACCGTCAATCTACAGGTCATGACACTCAGGGACTTGGACTATATTTTTTTTAGTGACTGGATGATTTTCTGCTATAATAGCCATGTGTGTTCAATATATGATGTGCTGTGTGCTGTTGGTAATATGTTTTGCACCTTGGCTCCAGAGGAATGGTGTTTTATTTGGCTATATTCGTGAATGGTTGAATGATAATTAAACTTGAACTTCAATATTGCTACAAATATCTTACAAGAATAAACCGCGAAATGCCTTTCCATTCTTACGCTGTCTATGCGATAAGCAGTGTTTTATTACATTCCTTACAACCAATAGGATTATGGCCATCAAGGGGGCTGCCTGAGATAATACACTACTACAGTAATTGTGGGGCTTCCTTACACAACCCGGCCCCTGCCTGTCCAGCAGCAGAAGGTCACTACACTGTGGTTCTTCCCCACCGGGCCCTTGCAGTGGGGGCATCGAATTTCAGTGCATCCCTCAGCACGTACTCTTGAAGGCTGGAACTTGCCAGTCAGCAGCATTGTTGCATGGACATCTTGCTGTGCTGTCAGACCTAAGGGCCTCTTACAACAAGTTGATGATGTGTCAGCAACAACTGATGCCCGTCTCTGTATATGTGCCTGGGAAGAGCCTGTGGATCAGTCCTCTGTGATGCAGCTGTTTGGGATGAACCGTGTCACAGGCTCTTACATTTTTCCCTACACCCTCTACCCTCTTCACAAACTGATAGTCAACAAAGAGGTGTCTCTCTATCTCTCTCTCTCTAATTTTTTAAATTTCAAAATATACTTTATTCAAAAATAAATTATACAAAATAACCATTCAATAACTTTCCATCCTTTACATACTTTCTCTTATAGTCTGTACATATCCATACTTATGGCCACCCATGTGGCACTCCAGTTGTTCACCTTACCACATCATTGTTGTTGAGGGGTATACTCCCTGCCACCCGACCCCTCCCACTCCCGCGGGTGAAGAAACCTACACTGTGGTCCTTCCCCACCGGGCCCTTGCAGTGGCTGCACCAAGTTTCAGTGCGTCCCTCAGCACGTATTCCTGCAGCCGAGAATGTGCCAGTCGGCAGCATTCTCCCACGGACATCTCCATGTGCTGGTAGATCATCAAGTTTTGGGCCGACCAAAGAGCGTCTTTCACCGAGTTGATGACCTGCCAGCAGCACCAGATGTTTAACTGATTAGGAAACAATGGAAAGATTTTTTGAGACTGACATTCATTTCTTCCTTAAACCTTAGATAGGGAGCTGAACACAAGTAATTCAGGGGAGGTTTATTTGGAACTGAAATTATTTTTCATTTGACTACATAAGTTATTGGAATGACAATTGTGTGTGGGTGTTTATAGATTAGTCGATTTCTTTTAATGGCTTTGATGTTTTGCCAAGCATAAAATTACCTGAAAAATTTGCATTGCAGAACCAAAGGGCATACCTACAGCTCTCGCATGCACCAGCAAGTCCGCTAATAGGTTTATCAGCCAGTTGTTAATTATGTGTCTGAATCATTATATTCAAAACCCAAGCCTCTAGAAAATAATACCATCTGGGAGACAATTCAATGGTAAAAAAAAACCTCAGGTTCATCAAAGCAAATTAATTTATTAACCTGTTATGTGATATTATCGGTGATCTTTTTGCAGAGATAAATATTAGTTAACAGTTTGGAAAGTTACAGATAGGTTGAGTATACAAGTTGGAGCAGCTCAAGAGGGTGGCTTACCTTCACCTCTGCAGAGCTGTCAAAGCAGATTGATTATCAATGTACGCTCCGAAGCCACGTTTTTAGGTATACGTGGACACCTGCTCATTAATGCAAATGTGACAGAAACTCAATGCATAGAAGCATGCAACAAGGTCAAGTAGTACAGTTTTTGTTCAGACCAAACATCAGAATGGGAAGAAAAATGATGTAAATGACTTTGAGCATGGAATGATTTTTTGTGCCAGACGGGGTTATTTGAGCATCTCAGAGACTGCTGATATTCCCTGTGATTTTCACAGAGAGCACTCTCTGGAGTTTACAGAGAATGGTGCAGAAAACAAACAAAAACACATCTAGTGAGTAGCAGTTCTATGGGTGAAATGAGAGAGCTCAGAGGAGAATGACCAGAATGGTTCAAGCTGACAGGAAGGCGACAGCAACAGGTAACCACGCATTACAACAGGAATGTGAAGAAGGGCATTTCTGAACACACAACATATTGAACCTTGAACTGGATGAGCTACAGCAGTGGAGGATCACGAACTTACACTCAGTGGTCACTTTATTAGGTACAGGAGATATCACCACATACTACACTGAGATTCAATTTCTTACAGGCATTTACAGGAAAATAAAGAAATGCAATAGAATTTATTAAAAAAACATAAACAAAGACTGACAAAAGGCGGCAAATTGTGCAAATTTAAAATCAATAAATAAATAATACTGAGAACCTGAGGTGCAATGTTCTTAAAAGTGAGTTTATAGGTTTGAAATCATTGAGGCGAATGTCAGGAACTGACACTATGTTGATTTTGTATTGTCACACAAACTGAGGTACAGTGAAAATCCTGTTCTGCATACTGTCCATACAGATCATTTCATTATATCAGTGCATTAAGGTAGCACAGTTACAGAGAAAGTGCAGTGCAGGCTGACAACTAAAGTGCAAGGCCATGACGAGGTAGACTGTGAGATCAAGATTCTTTCTTATCATACTATCGATCTATTCAATAGGCTTATACCAGTTGGGTAGAACCTGTCCTTGAGCCTGGTGGTATGTGTTGTCAGACCTTTATATCCTCCACCCGATGAGAGGTGAGAGGAATGGGAATGTACAGGGTGGATTGGATCTTTGATTATGTTGGCTGCTTTTGCTGAAGCAGCAAGAAGTGTAGACAGATTCCATGGTGCGTAGGCTGGTTAATGTGATATGCTGAACTGTGTCTACAACTACCTGCAGTTTCTTAAAACTACAATAAGAGCAGTTGCCGTACCAAGCCATGATGCATCTGGATAGGATACCTTCCATTTTACATCAAAGGGGATATTCCAAATGGAGTAGAAGCGCTGGTGCATTGTCTTGGCCATGGTATCTACATACTCGGACCAGGACAGACTACTGGTGATGTCCATTTCAGGGAACTTGAACTTCTCAACTTTTTTCACCTCAACACTATTGAAGCCAACAGCAGAGTATGCACTGCCTGCTTTCCAAATCCTTACGAAAGATGTCACATCTTGAAATGACTCTGAAAGCAGCACCCCAAGTCAATGGGGATAATCATCACCTTGTCTTTGTGTTATAGTTTCAGCTCTGGTTAAGATAGAGTGTGGAAAGACTCTAGGATGAAGGAAATTAATGAAAGTTGATTTGTAACAGGTGGCTTATTGCTCAGATTTTCCATTACTGAATGGTTTAGACTTTGGAATTGCAGAATCACACAGTCATAGGGAGATGAAACACATAAGATAACGCTCCTCATGACCGTACACCCAACATCAAATACTTATTTTCATTATTCCCATTTTTAATCAAAATATAACTTCCACATAAAACTGAGTGGAAAGTGAACGCTGAGGATGTGGCACAGTAGCATAGCAGTAAGCACAAGGCTTTACAACGCCAGTGACCACTGATTGAGGTTCAATTACTGCCACTCTCTGTAAGCAGTTAGTATGTTCTCCAAATGACCACATGATTTTCCTCCATGTCCTCTGGATTCCTCCCATATTCCCAAGGGGTGTGGGTTAGGGTTAGCACAAGAGGTTCTAGGTCTGCTATTTTGATGCTGGACGAACGGCAACAGCACAACCACTGCTAATTTGATTTGATGTAAATGATGCATTTCACTGCATGTTTTGTTATACATGTGACAAATAAAGCTAGTCTTTATCTTTAAAGTAGTAGCATATAGTCAGAAAAGAACAATTAGGCATTGAGAAGATACATCAATAGGAAGAAAGCAGTGAACATTTTCAGCACAGTCCCTGAACTGAACTGACTGTGCACATAAGGAAAGGCTGGGTTAATCTGTGAAAGAGAACCCACATAATGAAAGATACACAGAGGGTGATACCAACTGATTGTAGTAAGGTGTCCATTTCTTCGCTGTGTACTCTCTGCAAGTTATGTAATTTTACTTTTAATTTCAGAATTGCAGGACTGTTGACATCTCAAACATTTCTCAGGTTGGCTTATTTGCCATTTTACCGAACTGTTTCCATCAGTGGGATTGGAGGGCGCCCTCTGTTGTTTGGAGTCAACCATGGATGTTGCGTCCTAGCTGTCTATGTAATACGCAAGCCAGGGCAGCACAGTAGTGTAGTGGTTAGCACAACACTTTACAGTACAGATGACCCTGCTTCAATTCCTACCACTGCCTGTAAGGAGTTTGTATGTTCTCTCTGACTGTGTGGGATTTCTCCGGGTGTTCCGGTTTCCTCCCACAGTCCAAAGATGTATCGGTTGGTAGGTTAATTGGTCATTGTAAATTGTCCTGTGATTAGGCTAGAATTAAATTGGGGAATTGCTGGTGGGCATGGCTTGAAGGGCCTATTCCATGCTGTATCTCAATAAATAAATTTGGAGAGCAAGCTGTTGCCCATGCAGCAGACTCTCCCTCTCTACCCAGCTGATGAATCCAAAGGAACAGCAGGGACCAATACAGTTTGCACCAGCAGTGTTGCCGACATTTCCAGTCAGCATTGAACTCAACATTGGACTGCCTAAGGGACTCCAGCTCCCAATTTTTCCTCGAGGTTTACTCCTGAAGCCTTCCCCATGAGTGGATGTAGCTACAATGTGGTGGAGGTTTGAGATCAGAGTTTTCTTTCTCCTGCCAGTAATGGCTGACAGGCCCCAGCTGCCCAGAGTGACTGGTTTTAAGGCACCAGTGACCCACATTTGCCCTTTATTCTGTCAATAGAAACAGTTCCACCAGGCATAGTAGCTAAGCCTCACATGAAGACCAGGAGCTGGGCTTTGTTGTCAGAGGCTATTTGAGACACATGCCATTGAGAGTAATTTATATGTAGAGAGAGCTCATTCCCACTGCCCTCCACCAGCTATAACATCTTTAAGGAAGTTACAGGAGTGGGGTTGCAGGTCAAGAAATAACTTTATAACAGTCTTGGATAGGATCATGCATAGCTGCTATCTGATTTCTGTCCAGCTATTATGGTTATTTTGTGTCATTAAAAATAAAGTTATATTTCCCCAATACTTTAATAAACCAAGATACAAAATAAATGACAGTTAATTTAATTTTAAACCATAAGTAATTCTTACCAAGAGACAAAAATATATCCATTTAATGTTTTCATTTATGATTTGTCTCATTACTGCAGTACTTTGGAAAACATTAGAAGATTGATGAATCATTGAGATTTACCTCAAGTCTTTTAACTACACTGGGCAAGAATTATTCATAAGTCATGTTAACAATGCGAGTCACTGTAAATCCAAAACCAACTTCCATATACTGCACATGCAAAATAAAATGTGTAAGTCTCATCCAAGATAGTCTGGATGACATAATTGCATTAACGAGCAAGTGTACAGGTGCAACTAATAAAGTGGCCACTGAGTGTGAAGTTAGTGTGTGTCCCTAATGTATTCTGAACTGGCAACCAAAGCTGCCCAGAATGGCTGGAAGACCAAGATTTTCCCTGTAGAAGTGGGATGCAGGGGATTCGTTGCTACATCTACGACCAGCCTATTGAAGAAGATGGGGGTGAGGGGTCACTCCCTCCAACAAGCAGTCAAGTCCTTGTCAAATGCAGCAGAAGAAAGCAGCAATTGGATTTGGATTAAAAGGAAAGACAACAACTGGGCTGCAAGATGAAGACAGGAGACTATGGGACTGAGGGGGGTGTATCTGCGATGCCAGGTAGCACCGTTGAGCCCTCTGGAGACGTCGTGGGCTTATCAACGAAATGCTAAAGAAGGTGGGTGCCCACCTGATGACCCCAATGACACACCTACTCTCCCTCCTTGTCACCACTCCAAGCCCACTGCCAACATCGAGAGTGCCGACTTACCATAGGGATTGAAACATCAAGTCCTAGTAGCTCTACTGATCTTCTGGAAGAAAACCAGTGACTGCTGTGAAAGTGCAGCTGACGACAAGGGAAAGATGGTGTGGCAGCTGGAGAGAGAGCTGACAGGAGGAAATAGACCCCAATGGGGCTGTTATGGGCTCGTTACCCATAACAGCAGGCTCAGTCACCTTGTCAGGGCACAAGAACCACCCTCACTTGGCTATGGAAAGTTTAAAAAGTATCCCCCCAGAGTCTGCGAGAGCGGGGGCGCAAGAAGATTCTCTGACTGACCTCCTGGTAACAAACCTTGGCACGGACACGACAATGAATCAAGAAAGTGGCAATACTCTTGAGAAACCAGCAGCTGGACACGTTCTTCAGACCTGTAGGCGTGGCTGAACTGAAGTAACATCAACTCGTGGTCTAAAAATTCATCAAGGATGGAAGAAATGCTTGAAAATCTCCATCCCAGGGCCCCGCATTGACCAGATTTTGTTAAGAGGAAGGTCAAATCAGTTGGATGAAAGTCAGCGGCAGGAAGAAACCCGCAGTCCGCAGAGTATCGGCACCCTGCGGGATGTGGAAGAAGTTTCAGGCACTAGCAGCAGTCCAAGACACAGCCAGGCACAAGGTAAAGTGGAGAACATTCAAGGACGTAAGCCATTGGTGAAATGGTGAAATGGTGAAATGGCCAAAGTCTAACAGCAAGGAGTGGGAAACCATCAATGCAGATGTGAGCCTGATCTTAAGTGGCATCAAGGGATCAGCAGAAAAGAAGTTGGAGAGGATGGGTGACCTGATCTACAGCTATGGAAAGGAGAAATTTGGAGTGAAGGACAAGTCAGCAGGAAAGATATGCCTCCTCCCCCCAAATCCCATCATCTCCAGGAAATCCAATGACTTGTTAAAGAAAGAAGAGGCCTGAGAAAGTTGTGGAAAAAAAACTACAGCAGAAGAAAGGGAGGGCATCAATCTCCTTCACGAGGACCTAAAACAGAGGCTCTCGAAGCTGCGCACAGCAAAGAATTTAAAGAAAAGACACAAAAAGAAGGAAAAAACAAGAACAGACTTCTACAAAGATCCCTTTAAATATGTGAAAGGCATTTTCAGAGAAGAGAAAAATGGATACTTGAAAGTATTAAAAGAGGAGGTTGAAAGACATCTCAGAATCATCCACACTGATAAGTGAAAAGATGAACCAATACTTGTCCCAGCTGACATCCTACCAATCTCACCCCCACAACATCAATTTAACATCAGCCCTCTCAAGCTGAGCAAGATGATAGAGGCAGTGAAGAAAGCAAGATCGGCATCAGCGTCAGGCCCTAACGGTGTTCCGTATTGCGTCTACAAGAACACCCCGGATGTTCTGAAATTCCTTTGGAAAAACATAAGGGTTGCATGGGAAAAGCAAGTTATCCCCAAAGCCTGGAGAAGAGCAGAGGGATTTCTGATCCCAAAAGAAAAGAATTTGTCCATCATTGAGCAATTTCGCCAAATAACATACAGGGCAAGATCTTTTTCAGCATGTTGGTGCAAAGACTTACAAGGTATCTGAAACAAAACCATTTCGTTGATATGTCAATCCAAAAGGCTGGCACAGCAGGCTTCTGGGGATGCCTTGAACATACCAGCGTCATATGGCATCAAATCCAGATGGCTAAGAAAGAAAGAAAGGATCTGCATGTCTTGTTCCTCGACCTGGCCAACGCCTATGGATCAGTTCCTCATTCCCTACTGCGGGCTGCTTTTGAATTCTTTCAGGTGCCTGCAACAACAACAAATATGGTAAAACACTACTTCCAGGATCTGCAAGTTTGTCTTACAACATCAAACTTCACCACAGCGTGGCAACCACTGGAAGTAGGCATCTTGGCGGGATGCACCATCTCCCCTTTGGCCTTCACTATGGCAATGGAGCTCATTATCAGAGCCTCAAAATGGGTTGCGGGAGGAAAAGGGCTACAATTTGGTCAACGGTTACCACCGATACGAGCCTATATGGATGATATAACAATACTGATGACAACTATCCCCTGCACCGAGAACTTCTAGAAAAGCTTCATCAAAGCATCACATAGGTGAGGATGAAGATCAAGCCCAGCAAGTGCAGAAGCATCTCCATTGTCAAAGGTCAAGTCACGGATCAAAGATTTCATATTGACAGAACACCTGTCCCAACTGTTTCAGAAATACCAGTGAAGAGCTTGGGCCGATGGTATGATGCTAAGCTCAAGAACACCAAGCAGTATAAACAACTCAAAAAGGATACCATCATGTACATAGCTCGCATCAACAAGACTTGGCTGCCAGGAAAACTCAGGCTGTGGTGTTTCCAGTTCGGCATACTCCCAAGACTCATGTGGCCTTTAACAGTGTATGAAATCCACATCAGCAAGGTCAAAAAACTTGAAAGAATGATCAGCACACATGTAAAACAGTGGCTTGGACTTGCGCAATGCTTAAGTCCTGTTGGACTGTACGGGAACAGCAAATTGGAAATACCAATTGCAAGTCTTGTGGAAGAATTCAAATGCACCAAAGCAAGATTGGTCATGACCCTCACTGAATCTGAAGATACTGTTATTCGAACAGCGGCCCCCCGTGTGGCAACGGTGAGGAAGTGGACCCCATCTGAAGCTGTTCAGAGTGCTAAGTCTGCTCTTCGCTTCAGGGATGTGGTTGGCCAAGTCCAACATGGGAGAGCTGGGCTCGGGCTCGTCCCAAAAGCTCCTCAGTGGCTCAAGGCAACATCAGTGCAGAAGAGATGTTCGTGGTGGAGGAGTTGAGAAGACATGAGGAGGCAGGGTGAAACACTAGGGCCGTCTCAATAGCCAAGCAGGGCCAATGGATTAATTGGGAAAGCCTGGAAAAGAGGAAACTTAGTTGGCGTGACATCTGGGAGATGGAGGGATCTCGACTAAGTTTTGTCATCAGAGCCACTTATGACCTCCTACCCACACCGCAGAACCTGAACCAATGGTGGGGAGAAGACCCCGCTTGCTCTCTTTGACAAGCACCTGCATCACTAAGGAACATTTTAACAGGATGCACCACGAGCCTCACCCAGGGGCGGTACACTTGGCGGGATAACAAAGTTCTCTGACAGCTGGCACCAATCTTGGAACAGAGGCAAATCACCGCAAATATTCTCCCACAAACATTGGCAAGAAATATTCACATCACACGATTTTTGTTCCAGCAGGCCAACCTCCAGAGCACCACATAACATCAAAAAATGTAAGCATCCCGCAGGTTGCTCAGGATTGGAAAATGGATGTGGACTTGGGAAAAAAAGCTTGTGTTTCCCCCAGACATTGCAGCTACAACACTCCAGCCAGACATGGTCCTGTGGTCCACAACAGCCAAGCTGGCATATGTTGTGGAATTGACAGTACCATGGGAAGATGGTGTTGAAGAAGCTTATGAGAGGAAAAAGACCAAGTACTCTGAACTGGCAACTGAAGCTGCCCAGAACGGCTGGAAGACCAAGATTTTCCCTGTAGAAGTGGGATGCAGGGTATTCGTGGCTACATTTATGACCAGTTTATTGAAGAAGATGGGGGTGAGGGGCTATTCACTCCAACAAGCAATCAAGTCCTTGTCAAATGCAGCAGAAGAAAGCAGTAATTGGATTTGGATTAAAAGGAAAGACTGCAAATGGGCTGCAAGATGAAGACAGGAGGGTATGGAACTGAGGGGGGAGGTGTATCTGGGACACCAGGTAGCACCTTTGAGCCCTCTGGAGATGTCGTGGGCTTATCAATGAAACATCAAAGAAGGAGGGTGCCCACCTGATGACCCCAATGACATACATACCTTCCCTCCTTGTCACTACTCCAAGCCCACTGCCAACATCGAGAATGCCGACTTACCATAGGGATTGCAACATCAAGTTCTAGTAGCTCTGCTTATACACAGAAAAAAATTGAGGATCTGTGCACTCCCCATAAATGTTTAATGGTGTTGTAAGTTTTAACTCCTTCCAGGAGAAAGCAATGAAATGTAGGTATTGTTTTAAATTTTTAATGAAAAACATGTTCTTTCCCTCTCCCTTGAATCTGTCTTCTGTATCTGAAAGATCATAAGACCATAAGACATTGAAGCACAATTAGGTCAGATGGCCCATCAAGGTTTCTCGGCCATTCTGTCATGGCTGATTTAATATCCCTTTCAACCCAACTCTCCAGCTTTTTTCCCATAACTTCTCATGCCCTTTTTAATCAGGAACCTATCAACCTCTGCTCTAAATACATCCAAAGAATTGGCCTCCACAGCTGTCTGTTGCAATAATCTCCACAGATTCACCACCCTCTGGCTAAAGAAAATCTTCCTTATCTCTGTTCTAAAGAGATTACCTTGTATTCTGAGGCTGTACCTTCTGGTCTTAAACTCCAACACTATGGGAAATATTCTCTGCACATCTAGTCTATCTAGACCTTTCAAAATTCGATAGGCTTTAATGAGATCCCTCCTCGTTTTTCTAAACTCCAGTGAGTCATCAAACACTCTTCGTACATTAATCCTTTCATTCCTGGAATACTTCTTGTGAACTTCTACTCCAATGTCAACACCTTTTCTTAGTTAGGGGCCCAACACTGATTCCCATATTCCAAGTGTGATCTGACCAATACATTATAAAGCCTCAGCATTATATCCTTGCTTTTATATTCTAGTCCTCTTGAAACGAATGCAAACATTCCATTTACCTTCCTTGCTACTGACTCAACATGCAAGTTAACCTTAGGGATTCCTGTACAAGGACTCAAGTCCATTTGCACCTCTGATTTTTGAATTTTCTCCCACTTTAGAAAATAGTCTATGCCTTTATTCCATCTACCAAAGTGCATGAACATACGCTTTCCTAATCTCCACTTTGTGGTACACTGTTCTACGTCAATTTGTAAAGCAAAATATCACAGAAGGTTCACAGACAAGTGCAAGTATACTGGATGGCTCATCACAGACACATGATTCTGCAGATGCTGGAATTCTTGAGCAACACACATAAAATACTGAAGGAACTCAGCAAGTCAGGCAGCTTTTATGGAGAAGAATAATGAGGTGATGTTTTGGGCTGTGGCTCTGCATCAGGATTTAAAAGGAAGGTGACAGAACCCAGAAGTCTTGTTGTTTGTTATGCTTTAAATCCAAAAGCAGAGAGTTGGTTGGGAAAGAAGCCACTCCCTTCCCCTGATCTTAGACCATAAGACCATCAGATAAATGAGCAGAAGTAGGCCATTCGGCCCATTGAGTCTGCTCTGCCATTCAATCATGGGCTGATCCAATTCTTCCAGTCATCCCCACTCCCCTGCTTTCACCCCATACCCTTTGATGCCCTGGCTAATCAAGAACCTATCTATCTCTGCCTTAAATGCACCCAGTGACTTGGCCTGCACAGCCGCTCATGGCAACAAATTACACCGATTTACTACCCTCTGACTAAAGTAATTTCTCTGCATCTCAGTTCTAAAAAGATGCCCTTCAATCCTGAATTTGTGCTCTCTTGGCCTAGACTCCCCTACTATGGGAAATAACTTTGCCATATCTAATCTGTTCAGGACTTTTAACATTCTGCATGTTTCTATGAGATCCCCCCTCATTGTCCTGAACTCCAGGGAATACAGCCCAAGAGTTGCCAGATGTTCCTCATACGGTAACCCTTTCATTCTTGGAATCATTCTCGTGAATCTTCTCTGAACCCTCTCCAATGTCGGTATATCCTTTCTAACGTAAGGAGCCTGAAACTGCACACAATACTACAAGTGTGGTCTCAATGGTGTCTTATGGAGCCTCAACATCACATCCCTGCTCTTACATTCTATACCTCCAGAAATGAATGCCAACATTGCATTCACCTTCTTCACTACCGACTCAACCTGGAGGTTAACCTTTAGGGTATCTTGCACAAGGACTCTCAAGCCCCTTTGCATCTCTGCATTTTGAATTCCCTCCCCATCTAAATAACAGTCTGCCTGTTTATTTCTTCCACCAACGTGCATGACCATACATTTTCCAACATAGTATTTAATTTGCCACTTTTTTGCCCATTCCCCTAAACTATCTAAGTCTCTCCGCAGGCTCTCTGTTTCCTCAACATTACTTGCTCCTCCCCCTGTCTTTGTATCATCAGCAAATTTAGCCACAAATCCATTAAATCATTGACCTACACCGTAAGAAGCAGCGGTCCCAACACGGACCTCTGTGGAACTCCACTGGTAACTGGCAGACAGCCAGAATAGGATCTCTTTATTCCCACTCTCTGTTTTCTGCTGACCAGCCAATACTCCACCCTGCTAGTAATTTCCCTGTAATCCCATGGGCTCTTATCTTGCTAAGCAGCCTCATGTGCAGCACCTTGTCAAAGACCTTCTGAAAATCCAAGTACAGCATATCTACTGCATCTCCTTTGTCGACCCTGCTTGTAATTTCCTCAAAGAATTGCAGTAGGTTTGTCAGGCAGGATTTTCTTTTTAGGAAATCATGCTGGCCTTGGCCTACCTTGTCCTGTGTCTCCAGGTACTCCGTAATCTCATCCCTAACAATCGATTCCAACAACTTCCTAACCACTGATGTCAGGCTAACAGGTCTATAGTTTCCTTCTGCTGCCTCCCACCCTTCTCAAATAGAGGAGTAATATTTGCAATTTTCCAGTCATCCGATACAATGCCAGAATTTATCGATTCTTGAAAGATCATCGTTAATGCCTCCGTAATCTCTTCAGCTACTTTCATTAGAACCCGAGGGTGCATTCCATCAGGTCCAGGAGATTTATCCACCCTCAGACTATTAAGTTTCCTGAGCACTTTCTTAGTCGTAATGTTCACTGCACAAACTTAACTTCCCTGACACTCTTGAATATCCAGTATACTGCAGACATCTTCCACTGTGAAGACTGATGCAAAATATGCATTCAGTTCCTCTGCCATCTCTGCATTTTTCATTACAATATCTGCAACATCATTTTGTATTGGTCCTCTATCTACCCTCAACACTCTTTTACCCTTTACATAGTTAAAAAAAAATCTTTTATTACCTTCTTTGATAATAGTCACCACCTTCCTCTCATAATTTATCTTTTCCTTCCGTTTCCTTCTTAGTTCATTCTGCAAGTTTTTAGAAGCTCCCAAATCCTCTATTTTCCCAATAGCTCTGGCTTGCTTATATGCCCTCTCTTTTGCTTTTACTTTGGCTCTGACTTCACTTGTCAGTGTCCTTCTTCCCTTTGAAAATTTCTTATTTCTACTATATCTGTCTTGTACTTCCTTCATTTTTCACAGAAGCTCCAGCCATTGCTGCTCTGCTGTCTTTCCTGCAAATGTCCCTCCTCAGTCAACTTCGGCCAGTTCCCTTCTCATGCCATTGTAATTTCCTTTATTCTACTGAAATACCAACGCACTGGATTTTATTTTTTCCCTCTCAAATTTCAATGTGAACTGGATCATATTGTGATCACTGTTTCCTAAGGGTTCCTTAACCTTAAGCTCTCTTATCACCTCCAGATCATTGCACAACACCCAATCCAGCACAGCCAATCCCCTCATAGGTCAACAAAAAGCCAAACCTTAGACATTCTACAAATTCTGTCTCGAGGTCCAGTACTGGCCTGGCTTTCCCCATCCACTTTCATGTTAAAATCCCTAACGATTATCATGACATTGCCTTTCTGACACGCTGTTTCCATCTCCTGCTGTAATTTGTAATCCACATCCTGGCTGCTGTTCGGAGTCCTTTTACCCTTGCCATTTCTTTACTAACTCATAGAGACTCTACACCTTCAAATCCTATGTCATCTCTTTCCAATGATTTAATATTATTTCTTATACATAGAGCCACACCACTTCCTCTGCCTACTAACCTATCTTTCCAATATACTATATATCCTTGTACATTCAGCTCCCAATGGCAGCCATCCTTTAGCCAAGTTTCAGAGATGGCCACAACGTCATATTTGCCAATCTGTAGCTGAATTTCAAGATCGTCCATTTTATTTCTTATGCTGCGTGCATTCAAATACAACACTCTCAGTCCAGTATTTATTGCCTTGTAACTCATGCCACTGGCTTTGATTAAGCCTCATCTCCTGCCTGCTCTTTCTATAATCTTTGTTGCATGCTATCTTTGATTTATTTCTGTTTTCCCCTTCCTCAGCCCTGTCACTCCAGTTCCCATTCCCCTGCCAGATTAGTTTAAACCCAAAGCTAACAGCTCTATGAAACCTGCCTGCTAGGATATTGAACCCCTTTGGGTTCAGGTGTAATCCATCCTTTTTGTGTAGGTTGTACCTCCCCCAGAAGAGGCCCCAATGATCCAGGAATCTGAAGCCCTGCCTCCTACTCCAGTCTCTCAGCCACACATTAATACACCTGATCATGCTACTCTTGCACTCACTAGCGCGTGGCACGGGCAGCAATCCTGAGATTACTACCCTAGAGGTTCTCCCTTTCAGCTTCCTACCTAACTCCCTGAATTCTCTTTTCAGGACCCCCTCCCTTTTTCTACCTATGTCATTGGTACCAACATGTACCAAAATTTCTGGCTGTTCACCTCCTCCCTTCAGAATACTCTGCACCCGATCCAAGACATCCCGTACCCTGGCAACTGGGAGGCAAAACACCATGCGAGTATCTCCATCAGGCTGACAGAACCTGCTGTCTGTTCCTCTCATTATAGAATCCCCTATGACTACCGCATTCCTCATCTTCCTCTTCTCTTCTGCACAACAGAACTAGGTTCAGTGCCAGAGAACCAAACGCCATGGTTGTCCTCAATCAGGTCATTCCACCACAACCGCATCCAAAATGAGATAACGACTACTGAGGGGGATGGCCACAAGTGTGCTCTCTACTATCTGAGCTCTTTCCTTCACTTCCATAACCGTCACCCACTTATCTAACTTCTGCAGCTTTGGGGTGACCAACTCCCTGTAGCTCCTCTCTATCTCCTGCTCACTCTCCCTAATAAGCCGTAGGTCATCAAACCACAGCTCCAGGTCCCTAACACGGTCTCTCAGGAGCTGCATCTGGGTGCACCTGGTGCAGATTTTGCCATCTGGGAGAGTGGAAGATTCCCAAGATTCCCACATCTGACACCCAGAGCAAAATACTAACCAAACCGAAATGCTCGCTATTCCTCAAGAAAAATGCAAAGAAAAACCATTAAATATCATAATGTGACACATGCTGAACAATAAAATAAGCTATTGGAATGATTGCAGTAAACTGGAAAGAGTGCAGAAAAGATTAACAAGGACATTCCAGGGACTGGGGAGCTTGGGTTATAGGGAGAGGCTGATACTTTTGAAAGGGACTGTGGGGTGACCTTTTAGAGATTTGTAAAATCATGAGTGTCGGGGATAAGACAGGTGGACATGGCCTTTTCCCTGGAGTCCAAAATTAGAGGGAATAGGTTTAAGGTGAAAGGGGAAAGGTTTTTTTTTCCCTGAAAGAGTGGTGGGTGTATAGAACAAGGATATGATAAAGTTCAAATTTCTAAGTAAATTTATTATCAAAGTACCCTGAGATTCATCTTCTTGCAGGCATTCATGGTAAAACAAGAAATACAATGGAATCAATGAAAACTACGCACCAAGACTGACAATCAACAATTGTGTAAAAGAAGATTTTCTGTGCAAATTAAGAAAATAATACTGATAAAGATGGGTACAGTTCCAATGTTTGAAAATTGGACAGGTTCACAGATTGGAAATCTTTAGAGAAATATGGGCTAGACACAGACAAATGGTCCTGGCTCATTTAGGACCATTTTTGGATGCGTTGGTCAAAAGGACCTGCTTCGGTCCTGTATAACTGTAACTGCAAATGCATGCTATGAAAGATCAGGATTAGCAGCTGCTAGTCAACGCATATCATAATAACTTGGTACAAGCACTGGCCAACCTTAGTCATAGAGGTTCAGTTATCAGGATGCTGATGGAATTTGCCCTCATCCCACAAGAAACGTTTGACTAACAGAGAACACCACACAACTCACAGCACCAGCTGTTAAGTGAGAGTTAATGTGAAGGTGGGGATTAAAAAAAAATTGCATCTGTTAGCACAAGTGCATTACTGTAATGCTGAAGTGCATCCAAGCCTGAGAAATCATTAAACCAATCTTCCTGGAATACGTATATGATTAGATCTGGATAATTCTGGGACCTGCCATTCCATTAGTTACTCAGAGAAACAGCAAATTTGAAAGTTCTTGTGCTGAGGCAATTCAATTATCCATTCAGCATATAAAAACTAAATGCTTAATAAAAATATTAAATTTATATACAAGGTAGGTCTCTATAGGAGTTACTTTTATCTACAATGGATGCAATCTCACTGGCTCTTCACTTGGCCTTGGACGTCAGCATTATCTAAATCCAGCTGCTGTTTATTGAATACACTTCAACATTCAACACCACCTTTCTCTTAGTACTAATCTATAAGCTTCAAGACCTGGGCCTCTGTACCTCCCTCTGCAATTGGATCCTTGACTTCCACATCAGGAGACAATAGTAAGTGCAGATTGGAAATAACTTTTCCTCCTTACGAAAAATCAACATGGGTGCACTTCGAAGATGCATGCTTCACCTGCTGCTTTACTCTCTCCACACTCATGATCGTGTGGTTATGCATAAATTCGCCGAACACACGACTATTGTTAGAATTTCAGATGGTGACAAGGAGGTATACAGGAAACACAGAAACATAGAAAAACTACAACACAATACAGGCCCTTCGGCCCACAGTGCTGTACTGAACATAGCCCTCTATTTTTCTAAGCTCCACGTACCTATCCAGGAGTCACTTAAAAGATCCTATTGTATCCACCTCTACCACTGTCGCCAGCACTCACCGTTTCATGCATTCACTACTCTGTGTAAAAAAACTTACTCCTGACATCCCTTCTGTTCCTACTTCCAAGCACCTTAAAACTGTGCCCTCTTTTGTTAGCCATAGGAGTGAGATAGATCAGCAAATTGAGTGGTGTCACAACAGCAACTCATGTTAGTAAGGTCAAGGAGTTAATTGTGAATTTCAAGAAAGAGAAATTGAGGGAACACACACCATTCCTCATTGAGTGGAAAGGGTGAGCAGTTTCGAGTTTCTGGGTGTCTACATCTCTGAAGATCTATCCTGGACCCAACATATTGATGCAATTACAAAGAAGGCATGGCAGCAGCTATTTTACATCAGGAGTTTAAGAAGATTTGGTATGTTATCAGAAACTCCAATGAAGTTCTACATTTGTGCCATGGAGAACATTTTGACTGGTTGTATCATCATCTGGTATGGAAAAGCCACTGCACATGATCAGAAAAATTTGCGGAGGGTTGTAAATTCAGCCAGCTTCATCATATGCAGTAGCCTCAACACCACTGAGGACATCTTTTGGTCTTCTATTTTCATGCTTATTTTTATGCTCATGTTTATTTTACACTTTTATCCTATTGTAAAGCACTTTGAATTACATCTTCTGTGTGAAAAAATACTCTATAAATAATGTTATTACTATCTTCAAAAGGCAGTGTCTCAAGAATGCAGCATACACCAGGAGGATCCTCATCACCCAGGACATGTCCTTTTCTCATTACTACCATCAGGAAGGTTTTACAAACAACTTCTTCCTCTCCCCTATCAGATTCCTGAACGGCCCACGAACCCTAAGTTGGCATTCCCCTTATACTCTATTTCTGAAGTAGTGATTATTATGTATTGCATGGTACTGCTGTCATAAAACAAAAAACAATGAAGAAGGTGGTACAGGAGCCTTAAGATGCACACTCAGCATTTGAAAAACAGTTTCTTCCCCTCCACCATCAGATTTCTGAAACATCCATGAATCCATGAACACCACCTCACTATTTTGCTTTCTCTTTGAACTACTCATTAATCTTTTATATTTCTTGTTGTAACTTATAGTTTATGTTTTGCACTGTACCGCTGCCACCGATCAACAAATTTCACCGCACAGGTTGGTGATAATAAACCTGATTCTGATTCTGAGATGCACTCTGTTGGGCAATGCCAAGCAAAATCGTTCCAATGAATCCTGAAACATAAGAATACTACAGCTGTAGTCCATTCTGGAATTTTCTTTGTCCAAGTGCAACGGATAGAAAGAGATGCAATTGAAGGAAAATAGGCATCCCTGCCCCAAATCCTCCAAATCAATTCTACATTTAATGTGACCAATATAAAGTGCTGATATAGAGTTCAGTATTTCTTCACAGTTTAATTGTCTTAATTACAAGTTCAAGTTTATTGTCATCTGATTATACCTCTATGCACCAAATCAAACAATGCTCCCACAAAACACATATCACACACAGAGCACGCCAACACAAAATATTACCATAAATAAGTTCATAAAATATAATTCAAAATGCATGTAGTGTGCAGCTCAGGTAAACAGTAAACAATAAACAGTAACCAGCTTGCTGTCCTAGTGATGAGACCTCAGTGGTGGCAGGGTATTCATTAGTCTCAAAGCCTGGGGGAAGAAACTGTTTCCTGGTCTGGCAGCCCTAGTCCTGAGGCTCCTGCACCTGATTTCTGATGATAGTGGGCAAGAGATTGTGGAAATGAAGGTAGAGAGCCTCAACAATGCTTTGTGCCCTTCATCTACCATGCTCCTGATAGATGTCACAAAAATTGGAGAGAGAGACCCCAGTGATCTTCTTGGTGGTTTTCACTAACCTTTCTAGGGTCTTGAGGACGGGTACCTTGCAGCTTTTGCACCGCACAAAGATACAGCCAAGCATGATGCTTTCAATAGAGCTCCTGTAGAAAGTTGTTAGAATGGGCGTGGGGATTTGTGTGTGCCTCAATCACCTCAGCTGCGGTGCTTTCTTGGCTAGTGAGGAGGTGAGATTGTCTGCTATGTGCACAACAGGGATAAAGTCCCACATAGGAGATTAGTGGGCAAAATTACGGCACATGGTATTGGGGGCAGAGTACTGATATGGATTGAAAATTGGCTGGCTGAGAGGAAACAAAGAGTAGCGATTAATGGGTCCCTTTCAGAATGGCAGGCGATGACCAGTGGGGTACTGCAGGGTTCAGTGCTGGGACCGCAGCTGTTTACAATATATATTAATGATTTAGATGAGGGAATTAAAAGTAACATTAGCAAATTTGCCGATGACACAAAGCTGGGTGGCAGTGTGAAATGTGTGAGGATGTTATGAGAATGCAGGGTGTCTTGGACAGGTTGGGTGAGTGGGCAGATGCATGGCAGATGCAGCTTAATGTGGATAAGTGTGAGGTTATCCACTTTGGTGGTAAGAACAGGAAGGCAGATTATTATCTAAATGGTGTCAAGTTAGGAAAAGGGGAAGTACAACGAGATCTAGGTGTTCTTGTACAACAGTCACTGAAAGCAAGCATGCGAGTACAGCAGGCAGTGAAGAAAGCTAATGGCATGCTGGCCTTCATAACAAGGGGAGTTGAGTATAAGAGCAAAGAGGTCCTTCTGCAGTTGTACAGGGCCCTGGTGAAACCACACCTGGAGTACTACTTGCAGTTTTGTTCTCCAAATTTGAGGAAGGACATTCTTGCTATTGAGGGAGTGCAGCGTAGGTTCACAAGGTTGGTTCCCGGGATGGCGGGACTGTCATATGTCAAAAGATTGGAGCGATTGGGCTTGTATACTCTGGAACTTAGAAGGCTGAGAGGGGATCTGATTGAAACATGTAAGATTATTAAGGGATTGGACACGCTGGAGGCAGGAAGCATGTTCCCACTGATGAGTGAGTCCAGAACCAGAGGCCACAGTTTAAGAATAAGGGGTAGGCCATTTAGAACGGAGTTGAGGAAAAACTTTTTTACCCAGAGAGTGGTGGATATATGGAATGCTCTGCCCCAGAAGGATGTGGAGGCTAAGTCTCTGGATGCTTTCAAGAAAGAGATGGATAGAGCTCTTAAAGACAGTGGAATCAAAGGGTATGGGGATAAGGCAGGAACTGGATACTGATTGTGGATGATCAGCCATGATCACAGGGAATGGCGGAGCTGGCTCGAAGGGCCAAATGGTCTATTCCTGCACCTATTGTCTATATTGTCCGCTTCACTTTCTCTGTTGATGTGTAATGGAAAGTAATGAATAACTATGTCAGGTTTATCACTGCTGTCTATACCCCCCGCCCCCATTAAAGCCCCTGAGCACCAACACCAAGGACACATGGGGAGAGCTGTACATTACATCAACTCTCTACAAAACAAGCATCTGGATGGTCCCCTCATAATTGCATGAGCCTTCAATCATGTTATTTTGTGCATGACGTGTCTCGGCCTGAAACATTGATTGTTTATTCCCCTCCACAGAGGTTGCCAGACTTGCTGAGCTCCTCCAGCATTCTGCGTGGGTTGCTTTGGATATACAGCGACTGTAGAATCTCCATTGCTTATGTTATACAAGGGGTGATTGATAAGGTTGTGGCCTAAGGTAGAAGGAGTCAATTTTAGAAAACCTAGCATATTTATTTTCCAACATAGTCCCCTCCTACAAATATACATTTAGTCCAGCGGTTGTGGAGCATACGGATTCCTTCTTTGTAGAAGTCGTCCACAGCGGAGGTAATTGATAAGTTTGTGGCCTAAAGTAAGAGGAGATGAGTTATTAACCAAACTTTCTGCATTATCACACAAAGAGTTGAACTACAGGTGCATTTAACGAGAGTGTCTTGGACCTCCAGGTGATCCACAGCAGGGGTGAGTGATAAGTTTGTGGCCTAAGGTAGAAGGAGATGAGTTATACAGCTCTCGTTACATGCACGTGCAGTTCAACTCTGAGTGAAAATGCAGAAAGTTTGAAGTTAATAATTCATTTCCTTCTACCTTAGACCACAAATTTATCAATCACCCCTGCTGTGGACCACTTTCTGGAGGTCCAAGATGCCGACTTCTACAAAGAAGGGATCCATATGCTTCATGACGGCTGGATTAAGTGTGTAAATGTAGGAAAAGTAAATATGCTAGGTTTTCTAAAATTGACTCCTTCTACCTTAGGTCACGGATTTATCAATCACTCCTTGCATATTGTGTGTTTTTTCTGCTTATTGTGTTCTTTTATGCTGCATTGGGTCCAGAGTAACAATCATTGCCATAAGATGATAAGACCATATGATATAGGAGCAGAATTAGGCCATTTGGCCCATTAAGTCTGCTCTGTTATTCTGTCATGGCTGATTAATTATCTCCCTCAACCCTATTCTCCTACCTGCTTTCTGATCAAGAGATTATCAACCTCCACTTTAAATATACCAATGACTAGGCATCCTCAACCATCCATAGCAATACATTTCACAGATTCTCCATCCTCTAGCTAAAGAAATTCCGGCTTATCTCTGTTCCAAATGGATGTCCCTCTATTCTGAAGCTGTGTCCTCTGGTCCATGACCCACCCTTTACAGACAACATCCTCTCCACATCCACTCTATCCGGGCCTTATAATATTCAGTAGGCTTCAATGAGATCCCCCTCATTCTTCTGAACTATTCTGTTCTGGTTATTATTCTATTTCATTCTTCTGTACTATTGAAATGACAATAAACAATCTTGAATCTTGAAGTTTTCTGAAACTTTAGGTACTAGGAACAACTACACAGACTCCAATTTCCACAGCAGTACTCACCACGATCGATAGTTGATAAATGCATGAACAGCTGTCCAATGGCTCCGAGTCACATCTCCAGTTGTTGAGAACAGTGAGGAACAGCGAGGAACAGCAGCACCTTGCTGTGTGATCAGTGATGAAGTCTCAGAATTCAGACAAGGCCCTGAATCACTGGGATAGCATGCTGGACATCTTTTCCTGATAATTATCTAAGTCAACAAGGCAACATGCTGACTCGTAATCCTCCAGTGTTTCTCTTTAATCTCCAAGGGTGCAGTAATTTCTGCTTCCTAACAGCACTCATTAATTCACATTATTATCTGCCCCACACAGGTAAAACCTACACGAATATTGGTGGTTGTGTTGAACTTTTGCACTACAGTTCTGTACAACTTGTTCGCTCTATTTTACTACAGTATCCTTCTTTCACAGAAAGTGAAGGAAATTCCGTACATTCCCATTGACCCTCCGATAATTCGTTTGCACCACAAAAAGTTTCCTGTCTGGATGCATAATCGTTTTGTACAGCAAATGCTCTGCCCAAAACTGCAAGAAACTACAGAGAGTTGAGGACACAGGTAAGCACATCAGAGAAACTAGGCTTTACTCCATGGACGGTGTCTACACAGTCAAAGATCTGATCCACCATGAATATTCTCCCTTCTCCCCTTGTGTAGAAAATACAAAAGCATATGTTTCTCTGTTTGAAAGAACATACACTCAGTGGCCATTTTATTAGGTACACCTGTACACCTGCATGTTAATACAAATGTCTAATCAGCCAATTATGTGGCAGCAAGTCAATGCATAATTCAGGTGTGGTCAAGAGGCTCTTCCGTTGTTATTCACATCAAACATCAGAATGGGGAAAAATCATCTCAGTGACTTTGACCACAAAATGATTGTTGGGGTGATTTAAATATTTCAGAAACTGCCGATCTGGGATTTTAACAAACAAAAGTCTTCAGAGTTTACAGAGAATGATGTCAATTTAAAAAAAAATCTTGTCAGTGGCAGTTCTGTGGATGATAATGCCTCGTTAATGAGAGTGGTCAGAAGATAAAGGCCAGATTGATTCAAGCCAACAGGAAAATGCCAGTAACTCAAATAACCACACATTACAACAGTAGTGTGTAGAAGAGCTTCTCTGAATGCACAACATGTTGAACTTTGAAATGGGTGGGCTACAGCAGCAGAAAACCACAAGTGGCCTCTCTATTAGGTGCCAAGGGTGGCCACATAGAACACTACAGCAGAATACAGGTATTCGGCCCACATTGTTGTGTTGACCTTATAACCTATTCTAATATCAACTGAACTTTTTAAGCTTAGTTTGTACTTTCCATTGAGCACAATAAGGATTGGACCACCCATGGGATTAAGGCAGAAGATGAAAGAACATAAATTAACATTTAAAATTAATTTACAATCTAGGAAGCCTTGCAATAATTATTCAGACAGAATTAGATATCACTCAAAAGATCACCTTATGAGGCCGGAGAAGAGGTTCATGAGGAATTTTAACCATTAACAATTTAATTACAGCCCTTTCATCAAATCGACAATTCTTTGTTGATTATATTGACAGATGATGTGAAAGGAGTTGTGTATCACTGACATAATGAGTTTAGGGAGGGGTACAGAGGGCTATGGTCCAGATGCTGGGACCAGGCAGAATAATACTTCGGCATTGATGGGATGATTGAAGGGGTCGAGCCCAGTCCATTACAGGTAAAGCCCTCTTCACCACTGAGCATATCTATAAGGAGCAGTGTCACAAGAAAGCAGCATCCATCATCAAGTATCCCTAGCATCCAGGCCATGCATACTTCTCTCTGCTGCAATCAGGAAGGATGTACGTAAGCATCAGGTTCTACACGACAAGCTTCAAGAACAGTTATTACTCCTCAACCATCAGGTTCTTGAACCAGAGGGAATAACTTCACTGGCCCCAAAACTGACCTGATTCCATGACCTTTGGACTCACTTTCAAAGTCTCTACAACTCACGTTCTCGATATTTATTGCTTATTTTTATTATTGTTATTATTTTGTTCATTTTTCTCTTTTTGCATTTGTAGTTTGTTGTCTTTTGCACTTGTGCACTTGATTGTGTGTGCAATTTTTCATTGATTATATTGTGTTTGTATTTACTGTGAATGACTGCAACAAAATCAATCTCAGGGTAGCGTATGGTGATGTATGTTACTTTGATAATAAATTTACTTTTGAACTTTGAACTGCAAGGCTCCATGAGTCTCTGAGTACTACAGCAATATCTAGATTTCCTAACTTATCTGCACAGGTGTGGATGCCAGGAGCTGCCTTCATTCCCTGTGCAGTTACACAAATTACAGGCTCATAATTTCTGTTTCTCGATAAGTGGTAGCTTTCTCTCTTGCCTGTTCCTCTATGTGTTACTTCTAGAGTCATAGAGCACTCTAGCACAGAAAAAGGCCCAACTTGTTCATGCTGGCCGAGATACCTACTTGAGTTGGACCCATTTAGTCTAAAAAGTAATTGTACCCCCCTCTACCACTTCCTCTGGTAGCTTGTGTCATAAACCTTTCAACGCTGCTCCTCAGATCTCATTCATAGAACACTACAGCCCATCTAGCCCATGTCATCCTGGCTTTCTGTTGAGGTCTATCCTCTTGCATCTGGACCAGAATCCCTCCGTACCCCTCTCATCCATGTCCTTATCCAAACTTATCCCAAATGTTACAACTTCTGCTGGAAATTTGTTCGACACTCTGATTAAAGAACATATACTCTCTGCAGGAATAAATGTACAATTGTCTGCAGGCTGTATTGTTGGCTTTGAACCTTTCCTCCAAGAGAAAAGCCCTGGCTCACTCAACAATTCTTCATCAGATAATATAGTATTGCAGTTACAAATTTAAAAGAGTCCAACGATTATAATAGTAGATCCGATAGTAGATGCATAAACAGCATTTTGCAATGAGTTGGCTCATTCTGACACCATGCTGAAATCCATTTTCAAGATCAAAATCACCTTCTGGGACAGCCTCTCAATCCTTAAAACAAGTAATTTTGCAGATGGTGGAAATCCAGAACAACACAAACAAAATGCTGGAGGAACTCAGCAGCTTAGGCAGCATCGATGAAGAAGAGTAAAGAGCTGACATTTCAGGATGAGGAGCTTCAGCAGGACTGGAAATGAAGTGGGCCAGAAACCAAAATAAGAGGTGGGGAAGTAGTACAAGCTGCCAAGTAATAGATGAAGCCAGGTTAGGGGAAAGGTAGGTGGCTGGGAGAGGGAAGATGAAATGAGAAGCTGGGAAGTGATAGGTGGAAAATGTAAAGGACTGAAGAAGAAGGAATCTGATAGGAAAGCAGAATGGATCGTGGGAGAAAGGAAAGGAGGGGCACCAGAGGGAGGTGGGGCAGGTGAGGAGAAGAAAAAGAGAAAAGGGGAGTCAGAATGGGGAAGAGGGGATGTTCAGCTGTTAGGCTAGAGGTTACTCAGACAGAATATGTGGTGTTGCTCCTCCAACCTGAGGGCAGCCTCATCGTGGTAGTAGAGGAGACATGGACTGATGTGTCAGGATGGGAATAGGGGTTGGAGTTAAAATGGCTGGCCACTGGGAAATCCTGATTTTTGTGGATGGAGTGATGGTGCACAACAAATCTACATCAGTTCTCACCAATGTATGTAGAGGAGGCCACACCGGGACAACTGAATACAGTAGACAACCCAGACACACTAACAAGTGAAGCGTTGCATGAAGTTAATCTTTCTTTCTCTCCTTCCTACATAGGACCAGTCTGGCAAAACTACTTGCAGCACCAACTCAGACACAAAGCATCAGATAAGCAGCACTCACAAGGAAAACATAAATTATACACAATTATGCCCAAAGAAACACAGAAACAAGCAAAGTCTAATTCAACGCAAAGTGATCAAAATGGTGATAGTGTTGCTAAACTGTAGTGCTTAAGGTTGTGCTGGTTGGTTCAGGAACCAAACAGTTGAAGGGAAGTAGATGTTCTTGAACTTGGTGGTGTGGGACTTCAGGCTTCTGTACTTCCTGACTGATGGCAGCTGTAAGAAGATGGCATTGCCTGATTGGTGGGCATCTTTGATGATGGTTGTTGCCTACTTGAGGCAGCATCTCCTGTAGGAATTAGTGATGGCGGGGAGGGGTGTGCCCATATTTATTGAGCTGAATCCACGACTCTCTGCAGCTTCTCACGTTCTAGTGCATTCAAACTGCTAAAGCAGACCATAATCCAACCAGTCAGGATACCTTCAACAGCACATCTGTAAAGGTTTGTTGGGGTATTTGGTGACAAGCCAAACCTCTTTAAGCTACTGTGAGTGCATAGATGCCAGTAATTCTTCCTTGTGCTTGCACCTACAAGTTGGATCCAGAACATATCATCCGATACTGTACTGTGCTGCTGCAAATAATAATATTTATACTGTGTACGTATGCTTATCACAAAAATAAGCTACAAGTTGAACTTGAACTAGAAAGTCTTCCCTTGAAAGTCTTTACTTTGATAATAAATTTACTTTTAACTTTGAAATCTTGGCCCTAAATGAGAATCCAGCTCATAGAGACATAGAAAACCTACAGCACAATACAGGCCCTTCAGCCCACAAAGCTGTGCCAAACATGTCCTTACCTGAGAAATTACCTAGGGTTACCTACAGCCCTCAATTTTTCTGAGCTCCATATACCTGTCCAGGAGTCTCTTAACAGACCCTATCGTATCTGCCTCCACCGCCGTCACCGGCAGCTCACTCCACGCACTCACCACTCTCCGAGTAAAAAATTTACCCCTGATATTTCCTAATATCTCAGGCTCAAGCTAATGGAAATAAGTCTATGCTTTGTGGGCTGCCCTAGCACATCCCATGGTGTTTTGGCTGTTAGCAAAAATGACACACTTCACTGTATGTTTCGATATATACATGATAAATAAATCTGAATTTAACTGAACCTATTCCTTTAACACCGTGAAGTGCTGTAAAGTCAAGGGCTTGTGGAAATCTCTGTAGATTTGAGTAGACTTCATTCATGACAAAGCGATTCCTACGCCAAGTGTATTGTGAACAGTACCTGAGCAATGTGGAAGTGAGCCACTCCAGTGACCGCCCTCCTGACAAACACGGGTATCATTTCCAATTATCATTCGAGATCCACCACAAGTGTAACGAACTATGGACCCAAAGGTAAACTTGTCTCCAAAGAGCTGGCCATTCACTGGGATTTCGGGCTGACCGCAAGAAATAGCTGGAAAGATAAAACCACCTTCATCAGAGCGAAAACTACTCTAGCTGGTATAAAAGAAACAATTTTTAATATTTTATATCTCAACTACTTTTAGACATGTTACTACAAGGAACAACAAACCATCTACTACATTTGAAAATCAGAGAAAAAACTTGTGGCATGGTTGCATAGTGGGTTGCATAACACCTTACATTGCCAGTAATCATGATGGGAGTTTAATTCCCACCACAGTCCAGAAGGAGTTTGTACGTTCTCCTCAAAACTGTGTGTGTTTTCTCCAGGAAAACTGCTTTCCTCTCACATTCCAAAGATGTACAAGTTAGTGTTAGGTAAGTTGAGGGCGTGCTATGTTGGTTGCTGAAGATTGGTGACAATTGCGGGTTGCTCTCAGCATGTCCTTGTACTGTGTTGGTTGTTGACACCAAATGACACATTTCACTGTATGTTTCAATGCACATGTGCCAAATAGAGCAAATCTTAAAACAAAAGTTAACAGATGACCTTTCACGTCACCGGTATTACTAATTCCAGAGGCTATTTAAAACTGCAATAGTCCAATGAAATGTAAAATATTCGCAGTATACAAACTATTAAACCTGAAGTGCAAAGAATAATTGGCTTCAATTGAGAGTGCTTCAGAGCTGCAATTGATAGTGTTGCAATGTTCAGAGAGTAATAAGCTTAATAATGTGGATGTTCAAGAAGTTAAGACTGCAGACATACAATGCTCCTATCAATCTCAAACTGGAGAATAAGGGATGGTTAAGCATATAAAGAACATAAGAAATATGGAAAGCATATCAAGTATCATTCATGCAACACTTGTTGCATGATGCAACCAATCAACTGGGGCATTAATAAACAGAAACTATAAACCACATTCAGTGGCCACTTTATTAGGTACCTCCTACTCCTAATAAAGTGGCTACTGAGTGTATGTTTGCGGTTTTCTCCTACTGTAGCCCATTCACTTCAAGGTTTGACATGTGCATTCAGGGATCCACTTCAACGTGCCACTGTGTAACAAGTCTGACCATTCTCCTCTGACCTCTCTTATAAACAAGGTGTTTTCATTCAGTGCACTGCTGCTCACTAGATGTTTTTGTGTTTTTGGGGTTTTTTTTGTACCATTATTTGTAAACTCTAGTGACTGTTGTGTATGAAAATCCCAGGAGATCAGTATTTTTTTGAGAAACTCAAACCACTTTGTCTGGCACCAATAATCATTCCGTGGTCGAAGTCACATAGGTCACATTTCTTCACCATTCTAATGTTCAGTCTCATCAGCAACTGAGCCTCTTGACCATGTCTGTATGCTTTTATGTATTAAGTTGCTGCCACATGATTGGCTAATTGGATGCCTGCATTAACGAGAAGCTGTAAAGCTTTACCTATTAAAGTGGCCAAAAATGTAATGATTTTGAGAAAAACTATATCTGCAATCCTAAAAATTGGGGCTGAGATTCTCAGGAAACAACACAATTTCCTTTCCACATTAGATCTATTGGAAGACTGATTTTACATAAAGAATAAATCTCAAATCAAAATGCAAAAAAAGAATTGATGTTGTCTCTATAGATTCTCCTCCTGAGATTATGTTTATGCTTCAACTGAATGAAGTTTTGGAAGACAATAACAGTATTAGTTCAATTATTATTCCCCATTAGTAAATCTTCTTAAAGGAGCTGTACTTTCCTCTGGTACTCAATTTCTCAGCAGCTGTTTCAACTATTTCAAAAAATAATAAGATCAACATGTCATTAATTATGCACTATTCAATTAATAATATGTAAATGTTGTTTGTATGTGACAATATTTATTTTGTATTTGCATAGTTTGTCTTCTATTGCACATTGGTTGTTTGTCTTTTTGTGTGTAGGTTTTTATTGATTCTATTATATTTCTTTCTATCTACTGTGAATGCCCACAAGGAAATGAATCTCAGGGTAATATATGGAAACATATATGTGCTTTGATAATAAATTTATTTTTGTTGAAAGTTGCATCACAGATAGATAGGATTGTAAAGAAAGCTTTTGGCACATTGACCTTCAGAAATCAAAGTATTGCATACAAGAGATAAAAAGTTATCTCGAAGTTGTAGAAGACATTGGTGAGGCCTAGTTTTGAGTATTGCGTGCAGTTTTGGTCACTTACCTACAAGAAAGATATAAATGAAGTTGAAAAGGTAAGGAGAAAGTTTACAAAGATGTTGCCGGGTCTGGAGGATCTGAGTTATAAGGAAAGACTGAATAGGTTAGGACTTTATTCCTTAGAACATAGAAGATTGATAGAGGTATACAAAATTATGAAGGGTATAGATAGGGTAAATGCAAGCATGCTTTTTTCCACTGAGGTTAGGTGGGACTACACACAGAGGTCATGGGTTAAGGGTGAAAGGTCAAAGAATTAAGAGAACATGAAGGGAAATTTCTTCCCTCAGTGGATAGTGAGAGTGTGGAATGAGCCATTAGCACAAATAGTGCATGTGAGCTCAATTTCAATGCTTAAGTGAAGTTTGGACAGGTACCTGGATTCTATGGGTGTTCAGGACTATGGAGGGCTGTACTCCCTGGTGCAGGCTGATGGGAGGAGGCAGTTGAAATGCTTTTGGTATGGACTAGATTGGCCAAAGGGCCTGTTTTGTGCTGTAGTTTTCTATCACTCTCTGACCCTAAATTTACTTTGAACTTTGAGGGATGCTGCTTTCTTATGGCAGCTCTCCTTGTAAGGGTGCTCAATGGTGGGATGTTCTTTGCATGTGATGGACTGGACTGTATTCAGCAGGGGCTGATGAGCCTGTTCATATATTATACTATTCTGTGTTGTATAATTAAAATACCATAAGACCATAACATCATAAGACATTGGAGCAGAATTAGGTTATCCGGCCAATCAAGTTTGCTCCACAATTACAACATGGCTGATTTACTATGCCTGTCAACCCCATTCTCCTGCCTTCTCCCCATAATCTTCGATGTTTTGACTAATCAAGAACCTTCCAACCACTGCTATAAATATACCCAATGATTTGGCCTCCACAGCTGTCTGTGGCAATTAATTCCATAGATTCACCACCCTCTGGCTAAAGAATTTCTCATTTCTCCTCATCTCTGTTCTAAATGCACATCCTTGTATTCTGAGAATGGTCCTCTGGTTCTAGACTCACTCATTGTAGGAAACATCTTCTCCACATCCACTGTATCTCGGCCTTTCAATATTTGAAGGGTTCCAAAGACATCCCCCTTCATTCTTCTAATCTCCAGACAGTACAGGCCCAGAGCCATCAAATATTCTGGGTTATCATCTGCACTTTGGTAGAAGGAATACAGGTATAGACTATTTCATAAACAGGGAAAATATTCAAAATTCAGCCTCGTGTAATAACCCTTTCATTCCTAAAACCATTCTCACAAACCTCTTCTGGAATCTATCCAATGCCAGCACATCTTTTCTTAGATAAGGGGCTCAAAGCAGCTCACTATACTCCAGGTGTGGCTAAGATTACATTTGCTTTCCTTACGACAGACTCAACTTGCAAGTTAACCTTCAGGGAATTCTGCACGAGGTCTCTCAAATCCCTTTGTACTTCTGATTTTTGAATATGCTCCCTGTTTATGAAATAGTCTACACCTTTTTTCCTTCTACCAAAGTGCATGACCATACACTTTCCTACACTAGATTCCATCTCCCACTTCTTTGCCCATTCTCCCAATCTGTCTAAGTCCTTCTCAGACACCCTGCTTCTTCAACACTATCTGCCTTGTGCCCTGTGAAATGACAAAGTGTTTACAATATGTTTCAGGATCTGATAAGATTCAGGATTATGAAGAGACTTTTTCATAAAAAGGCGAAATAGTTCACTATAGCAATGGACTTAAACACCACAGAGCAGCACTTACTACATAGAAAATGAAGAATGCAGGCTCTAATGAGAACAAAGGAATTTGCTGTGGAAGAAATCCTTTCGAAGGAGAGATCATGGATAAATTCTATAAATATTTGGATATGTTTCTGAATCAAGGATCATAGTATAGGGCAATGAGATTTACTCAGAAAGGAGGGATAGACTTAAAGATTGAAAAGTGAGACTGAGACCTCACAGGGGATTAAAGAATATGTTGAGTCAGAAGAAAGTGGGACTCAAATTTATCCAAAGAGATTGAGGGATCTGGTGAGTGGTAATTGATTGCCATGAGATCTCTGAAATGGGTTTAAAGGATATGATGAGAGATAGAAAACAGGAGTCATATCTATCAGAAGAAACTGATGACCACATCAAAAAGAAACAAAGAGGCAGATAATAATAAGGTGGTAATTGCGACAATCCCTTCCTATCCATACTCATGTTCAGAGTATGTGGAAATCATTTTTGTTGTATGTTTTTTTTATAATGATATCAGAAATAAAGTAAATCTGTGGTATATAATTAACACTCCTGGTAATTAGAAACCTTGAATTTGAAATACTTTCTCCATAAACTAACAGACCTATCAAGAGCACAATTTTAAAAGCTATGATATGGAAAAGGGAATTTGATTCTTTCACAGACGGTTTCTAAAGGTTCTGACTCTACTTTTTTTTTTCCCTGGCAGTTACTTTTGGGTAATCTAAAGTCAAAGTAAATTTATCATCGAAGTACATATATTTTGCCATATATTACTTGAGATTCATTTTCTTGCATACATTTACAGGAAAATAAAGTCAATAGAATTTATGAAAAAAACTATACAGTACATAAACAAAAATTGACAAATAACGAATGTGCTAAAGACAAACTGTGTAAATAAAAAATAAATAATACTGAGAACATGAACTGTACGGTCCTTGCACGTAAATCCAGTGATTGTGGAATCAGTTCAGTGTTAAGGTGAGTGAAGTTATTCATGCCAGTTTAGGAGCCTGATAATGACCAGAACTCCACACAATAAATCAGGTGCGATCTCACCAACATCTTGTACGCAGTTACATGACACTTCAAAACTTCCAATGTCCCAACTGCTGAAGGCAATGTGCACATATGCATGTAGAGATGGTTATTGATTTCCCTCTCAAGTTTCCATTAAATATTTCACCTTTCAGCATTATCCTATGACCACTAGTTCTAATCTCACCCAACCTTAGAGGACAAAGCCTGCTTGAATTTAATTTATTTATACCCCTCATAAATTTCTATACCTCTACAATATCTAGAGAATAATGTTCTAACCTATTCAACCTTGCCCCAAAACTCAGGTTCTCAAGTTCCAATAACATCCTTGTAAATTCTCTTTCCACTCTTTCACGCTTATTGATATCTTTTCTATAGATTGGTGACCAGAACTGTATACAGTACTCTTTATTCAGCTTCACCAACATCTTATGCAAATTCAACATAATATCCCATCTCCTGCACTCAATGCTCTGGTTCATGAAGACTGATGTGCCAAAAGTTCTCTTTTACATCTTTCCCCTCTCAGCTTAAACCTGTGCTCTGTAGTATTAGACTCACTAGTCCTGGGGAAAGGAATGAATTGAAATGAACTGAATTGAATTGACTTCATTACTTACATCCTTCATATACATGTGGAGTAAAAATCTTTATAGGTTTTACACACCTGTCTTTGTAAATGTCCTGAATAGTGGGAAGTTCACAACTACAGATGTGCTAGGCTGTCCACACCACTCTCTGCAGAGTCCTGCGATTGAGGGAGTACATTTCCCATACCAGGCAGTGATGCAGCCAGTTAGGAGGCTCTCAATTGTGCCCCTACAGAAAGTTCTTAGGATTTGGGGGCGCACACCTAACTTCTTCAACCCGCTGAGGTGAAAGAGGCACTGTTGTGCCTTTTTCAACACTCAGCCGGTATGTACAGACAACATGAGATCCTTGGTGATGTTTATACCGAGGAACTTAAAGCTGTTCACCCTCACAACCCCAGATCCCTTGATGTCAATGGGGGCCAGCCTACCTCCATTCCTCCTGCAGTCCACAACCAGCTCCTTTGTTTTTGCGATGTTGAGGGAGAGGTTGTTTTCTTGACATCACTGTGTCAAGGTAATGACTTCTTCTCTGTAGGCTGCCTCATTATTATTTGAGATTAGTCCAATCAGTGTAATGAATCTGACTGAGCTTGGTATGGCAATTGCCCTGCCCGGACTGTAAGGTACTGCAGAGAGTTAAGGACACAGCTCAGCACAAGAAAACCAACCTCCTATTCTACACCAGTCTATACTTCTTGCTGCCTCAGTAAAACTGCCAACATAATCAAAGACCTTACTCACCCCAATCTGTCCTCTACCACCTGAGAAATAACCAATGTATAAAAAAAAATGTAAATATACAAAATAATAATAATAAGCAAATAATATTGTGTCACCAGCAATAAAATATACTTTCCTTCAGAAGTGCAAAGGCATTGTAGATATCCATACAGTTAAATATTATGTTCAACAATGATAAATTGGATTCAGATAGGCAGTGACAAATGATAGCTTAAGTGTGAATATCTTAATCACAAAGAAGGCATGCCAGCAGCTATATTTTATGAGAAGTTTGGGAAGATTTGTTATATCTTCAAAGATTCCAGCAATTTTCTATAGAGGTACAGTGATGGTTGCATCACCTTCTAAAATGGAGACTCCAATGCTCAGGATCAGAAAAAGCTGCGGAGGGTTGTAGACCTAGTAAGTTCCATCAGCCTCCCTATCATCAAGGACATCTTCAAAAGCTGACGACCCAAGAAAGCTCCATTCTTCATTAAGGATCCTCACCTCCCAGGGATATAGCCTCTTCCCATTACTACCATCAAGGAGGAGGTGCAGAATCTTGAAGACACACACTCAACATTCTAGGAGCAGCTTCTTCCCCTCCGCCATCAGATGTCTGAAAGGTCCATGAACCCATGAGAACTACCTCACAATTTATCTCTATATTTGTGCTAATTTATTTTTCATCTTTTTTAATATAACATAATTGTGGTTTATGCATTGCACTGTACTGTTGCTGCAAAATAACAAATTTCACAACATGTCAGCGATAATAAATCTGATTCTGACTCTGACAAAACGCATTTAATGAAATTGGCAAAGTGAAGGTTGCATCATAAATATCTGTCAGTAGCCAAAGAGTCTAGAGGCATGAGTAATAATGTCAATCAAAACATTATTTGTCTGGTTTACTTATTAGATCGCCTAGGGAATCTACATGATTTCAAAGTCCTGCAATAACCAATTTTGAATTCTTATAATTCAAACCTTATTACCTTTTCTAGGCCTGTACTCCTGGCGTTGAGAAGAATGAGGGGGATCTGATCTCATTGAAACATATTGAACATAGAAAGGCTGAGATAGTGGATATGGAGAAGTTTCCTATGGTGGGAGAGTCTAGAACCAGAAAGCACAGCCTCATAATAGAAATACTTCCCTTTAAAATGGAGATGAGGAGTAATTTCTTTAGACAGTGAATAGTGAATCTGTGGAAGTCACTGCTGTGCAGTCCAAGTCATTTGGTATATTTAAAGTGGAGTTTTATAAGATCTTGAATAGCAAGAGCATCAAAGGCTGCAGAGAGAAGGCAGGAAAATTCATTTGAGAGAGAAAAATAAATCAGCCATGATTGAACGGTGGAGCAAACTTGATTGGGTGAATGACATAATTCTGCTCCAATGTCTTTATCGTCTTATGATTCCCAAAATTTGAATTCTTATAATAAAGTTTATAATTAATTCATTTCATAATATTGTAAATTAATAAGTTTGTATTCTTGTAATTTCACATATTATAAAATAAATCATAATAAATTTTGTGTGTTATATAAATACATTTTGCATAAATAGAATTTGATTTCTTTTAATATAAAATGACATTCTGTATAGATTTCTATAAATATATATTTTATTTATATATTAATAAAGTGTATATTTAATGAAGTTAATTTTGAATTCAATACTATATGTGGCTGTTTGGGTCTTGTTGAAAGATTATCAAGGCCAGAGGCAGTCAAAGGATATCAATGGGCTTAGAACCCTGAATGTAAAAAAGGTTGAAATGGCTTTTTTTTTCTTTTTTGTTTTGAAAATCCAGACAATAATCCCTTGATAAATCATTTTCTTTTTTGCCATCCACATGCTTATTAATTACATATTATGCATCCACTAATCTTTTAATTATTATTTTACATTATTTGTTTAGAGATACAGCTCAGATTAGGTCCTTCTGACCCAATGAGCCGCACCGTTCAGCAACCGGCCTATTTAACCATACTCTAAGCACAGGACAATTTACACTGACCATTTAACCTACCAACCGGCATGTCTTTAGACTGTCAGACAAAACTGGAGCACGCAGTCACAGGGAGGATGCCTTACAAATGCCTTACAGACACTGTTAGAATTGAACTTCAAACTCTAACACCCCAAACTGTAATATCTTCATGCTAACCACCAAGTTACCGTAGCACCATCGATACTACTGTGGCTCTTTATATTCTACAAATAAAATATGAAGGAAACAAACCTCGATTATTTGCAAGCTCACATAGATATCTCTGCTGACAGAAAGAAAGTGTAACTTCTTTTCTACAGTCAACTGAACCCATCTAAAACAAATATTTAGCCCTAAATATAAATGAACTAGTAACCTAGTTAAGTGCGGGTCACAAAACTCATAAATCTTGGAATTGTCTCAACTTGGATGATTATACTCCACAATGAACACTTCCTGTATCTCACAGATACCTGATTGACAACTTTGGATTGGAATTTGAATTGATTGATTGTTGTCACATGTACTGAAGTAATGATAGAGTGAAAAATTTGCCTTTCATACTCTTTATACAGATCAACTCATTACAGCAGCGTATTGAGGAAGTATAATGTAAAACAATCACAGAATGTGGAATTGTGATGGATAGCAATTTCCAGGGCCCAAGGGGCTTATTGATAATCTCAGCTTTCTAGTTCAAAATTCAAAGTACATATGTGTCAACATATACTACCTTGACCACAGTAAATATAATGAAACACCACAGAATCAATGAAAAGCTGGACAAACAACCAATATGCAAAAGACGACAAATGTGCAAATACAAAAAAAAAGCAAATAAGCAATAAATATTGAAAATAGAAGATGAAAAGTCCTTAAAACTGTGTCCATAGTTTAGGTAGTAGAGCAGCATGGTCCTTCTAATGGTCGAAGAATTGCATCAGACATCTAACCAATATTACTTGCTCAGCCTCCTGACGTAAACCAGAGAACAATGATATTCTCACTGGCGCATGTTTTAATCAAGAAGAACTGAGGTCTACTTAGGCCTAATGACACTTTGAATTCATCATCCAGATCATATCAACTAGTAGCAAAACAATATAAATGTTAGAAAACCAACAGGATTGTTTGGAATGAAGAAGATTTTGAATTCATTCCTCAGCCTTCAGTTTCAGACAACTTGTTCATCTGCAACTTATTAGTATGTCTTTATGTTTTTAAAAATTTTACCCATATTTGGAAATCCTTTGTAGTTTACAAATTTTTTTGTAATTTGTGAATCTTTTACAAGTTAGTAATCCTCTGTGAGTTTTAAGTCTATGTCGAGAATTATCCATCTAGATTAAATGTGGATCAACTGTGGTTCAAAGACTATATTAACTGAAAGTATTTTCCTCCTTGGTTGGGAGGGAGGATCACCACTCAACGAGTGATTTTTGGTTGCCAGACCTCACCGTGGAGACTAGACTAGTCCTTGAAGTATAAGATGATACAGTACAATTCCCTAAAGTGAGGGCACTTGTCGTTGCTTATTTCAGATAGGGCTTAAGGAGGTAAAGTTTAAAGTTTGCGGTCAGCAGACTTAATATTATCAAAACATACGTAACAGCTATAGAGAAAGCACAGTATAGGTAGACAGTAAGGTTCAAAGTCATAATGAGGTAAGAATGTGAGATCGAAAGACCATCTTATCGTACGAGGGAACCATTCAATAGTCTTATATCAGTGGGTTTGAGCTGGTGATATCAGGGAGAGAGCACTCAAATTAGCCTGCAGTTTTCTTCGTGATATGACTAGAGCCATAGCTGCAAAAATTGGAATGGTTGAAAAGGTTTTCAGTCTCACATTGTAATCGAATTCAAAGGCAATGCTTTAAGACTGAAAGAAACATTGCATTGGGGTGTGGGTAATTAGGAAGGTCAGATCTGCTGATCGGGCTTGGTGCTGTTTGGGAAGAGACCAGAGGAAGCACTTACATCTCTCCACCCCTCTTCAATGTTCTTTCCAAAGTTGCCCTCATCTTGTGGCAGTTGCTGGGTTTCCTGAGGCATGGGAAGCCATACTGTTCACAGAAAAGCTACCAAAGCAGCCTAAATCAGGACCCTCCAGTTAGAACATCACAACTATGCCTAAAACACCTAAGTCCCTTCCCAGAGAGCCAGTTAGGTTCTCAGCCTTGTTTGGTTTCAATAAAATCCAAATCCAAGGCCTGTACAGATTAGATATGGCAAAGTTATTTCCCATGGTAGGGGAGTCCAGGACAAGAGGGCGCGACTTCAGGATTGAAAATCATCCATTTAGAACAGAGATGCAGAGAAATTACTTTAGTCAGAGGGTGGTAAATCTGTGGAATTTGTTGCCACGTGTGGCTGTGAAGGCTAAGTCATTGGATGTATTTAAGGCAGAGATAGATAGGTTCTTGATTAGCCAGGGCATCAAAGGGTATGGGGAAAAGACAAGGGAGTGGGGATGACTGGAAGAATTGGATCAGCCCATGATTGAATGGCAGAGCAGACTCGATGGGCCAAATGGCTTACTTCTGCTCCTATATCTTATAGTCTTATTAAGTATGCTTCGAACTCAGCAAGTCAGACAACATCTATGGAGGGGAATGAAAAATCAACATTTCTGGTTGAGACCCTTCATCAGGAATAGAAAGGAAGGGGCTTGTTGGTGGGAATCTAGCTATTCCTCCCGAGCTTCTAAATCCCCCTCCCTGACAACACCCACCTCCTCCTTTACTTAGACTCACCTAGCACCTGCCAGCTTGTACTCTTTCCTCTCCCCCCACGTTATTATTCTGGCATCTGCCCACTTCCTTTCCAGTCCAGATGAATGGTCTCGGTCTGAAACGTCTTTTCCATAGATAATACCTGACCTACTGAGTTGCTCCAGTCTTTTAAGTGTAATGCTCAAGATCTCAAGTATCTGCACAATCTCTTGTGTTTAAACTGTCGTTTGAAATTTTCCATATGAAATTCCCATTCTGAGCCACCTTTTTTTTTTAGGTACATCTGCATACCTGCTCATTAATACATAGCAGCTAATCATGTGGAAGTCATACAATTCATAAATGCATGCTGACATGGTCAGAGGTTTAGTTGCTCTTCAGACCATGCATCAGAATGAGGAAGAAATGGGATCTAAGTGACTTTCACCGTGGAATGATTGTTATGTCAGATGGAGTGATATGAGTATCTTACAAATTGATCGCCTGGGATTTTCACACACAACAGTCACTAGTTTCCAGAGAATGGTATGAAAAAAAAAGTCAGTGAGTGGCAGTTCTGTGGGTGAAAATGCCTCATTAATGAGAGAGGTCAGAGGAAAATGGCCAGATTTGTTCGAACGGACGGGAAGGTGACAGTAATTCAAATAATCATGTGTTATAACAGTGGAGTGTAGGAGAACATCTCTTGAAAGCACATGTTGAACCTTAATGTGGATGGGCTACAGCAGCAGAAGACCACAAACATACACTCAGTGGCCACTTTATTAGGTACCTCCTGCACCTAATAAAGTGGCTACTGAGTGTTTTAAATTCAAGTTCAGGTTTAATTGTCATTCAGCCATGCATATAATTACAACGAAACGAGACGCTGTTCCTCTGGGGTCAAGGTGCAAAACACAAAACCAACTGTCACACACAGGACACAGCACATATAATTCATCCCAGTTTGGCAAAAGAATAAATCAAGGAAGGTAGTGCACCCGTGGCTGACAAGAGAAATTAGGGATAGTATCAATTCCAAAGAAGAAGCATACAAATTAGCCAGAAAAAGTGGCTCACCTGAGGACTGGGAGAAATTCAGAGTTCAGCAGAGGAGGACAAAGGGCTTAATTAGGAAGGGGAAAAAAGATTATGAGAGAAAACTGGCAGGGAACATAAAAACTGACTGTAAAAGCTTTTATAGATATGTAAAAAGGAAAAGACTGGTAAAGACAAATGTAGGTCCCCTACAGACAGAAACAGGTGAATTGATTATGGGGAGCAAGGACATGGCAGACCAATTGGATAATTACTTTGGTTCTGTCTTCACTAAGGAGGACATAAATAATCTTCCGGAAATAGTAGGGTACAGAGGGTCCAGTGAGATGGAGAAACTGAGCAAAATACATGTTAGTAGGGAAGTGGTGTTAGGTAAATTGAAGGGATTAAAGGCAGAAAAATCCCCAAGGCCAGATGGTCTGCATCCCAGAGTGCTAAAGGAAGTAGCCCAAGAAATAGTGGATACATTAGTGATAATTTTTCAAAACTCATTAGATTCTGGACCAGTTCCTGAGGATTGGAGGGTGGCTAATGTGACCCCACTTTTTAAAAAAGGAGGGAGAGAGAAACTGGGGAATTATAGACCGGTTAGCCTAACGTCGGTGGTGGGGAAACTGCTGGAGTCAGTTATCAAAGATGTGATAACAGCACATTTGGAAAGCAGTGAAATCATCGGACAAAGTCAGCATGGATTTGTGAAAGGAAAATCATGCCTGACGAATCTCATAGAATTTTTTGAGGATGTAACTAGTAGAGTGGATAGGGGAGAAACAGTGGATGTGGTATATTTGGATTTTCAAAAGGCTTTCGACAAGGTCCCACACAGGAGATTAGTGTGCAAACTTAAAGCACATGGTATTGAGGGTAAGGTATTGATGTGGATAGAGAATTGGTTAGCAGACAGGAAGCAAAGAGTGGGAATAAACAGGACCTTTTCAGAATGGCAGGCAGTGACTAGTGGGGTACCGCAAGGCTCAGTGCTGGGACCCTAGTTGTTTACAATATATATTAATGACTTAGATGAGGGAATTAAATGCAGCATCTCCAAGTTTGCGGATGACACGAAGCTGGGCGGCAGTGTTAGCTGTGAGGAGGATGCTAAGAGGATGCGGGGTGACTTGGATAGGTTGGGTGAGTGGGCAAATTCATGGCAGATGCAATTTAATGTGGATAAATGTGAAGTTATCCAAAACAGATTATTATCTGAATGGTGGCCGATTAGGAACAGGGGAGGTGCAACGAGACTTGGGTGTCATTATACACCAGTCATTGAAAGTGGGCATGCAGGTACAGCAGGCGGTGAAAAAGGCAAATGGTATGCTGGCATTCATAGCAAGAGGATTCGAGTACAGGAGCAGGGAGGTACTACTGCAGTTGTACAAGGCCTTGGTGAGACCACACCTGGAGTATTGTGTGCAGTTTTGGTCCCCTAATCTGAGGAAAGACATCCTTGCCATAGAGGGAGTACAAAGAAGGTTCACCAGATTGATTCCTAGGATGGCAGGACTTTCATATGAAGAAAGACTGGATGAAGTAGGCTTGTACTCGTTGGAATTTAGAAGATTGAGGGGGGATCTGATTGAAATGTATAAAATCCTAAAGGGATTGGACAGGCTAGTTGCAGAAAGATTGCTCCCGATGTTGGGGAAGTCCAGAACGAGGGGTCACGGTTTGAGGATAAAGGCGAAGCCTTTTAGGACTGAGATTAGGAAAAACTTCTTCACACAGAGAGTGGTGAATCTGTGGAATTCTCTGCCACAGGAAACAGTTGAGGCCAGTTCATTGGCTATATTTAAGAGGGAGTTAGATATGGCCCTTGTGGCTAGGGAGATCAGAGGGTATGGAGGGAAGGCTGGTGCAGGGTTCTGAGTTGGATGATCAGCCATGATCATAATAAATGGCGGTGCAGGCTCGTAGGGCCGAATGGCTTACTCCTGCACCTACTTTCTATGTTTTCTATAATTACAACAGCAGAAAAACATACGGGTACAAAAATATATAAAAAATAATAGCGCAAGACTCTGAGTGGCATGGTAAGTAACTGGATGATGGTACATGATGTACGAATGCAATCCAGCGGGAGAGCATTGGAGAGCAGCACTGAGTGGAAAGGCCAGCCCGAACCCAGCATGAAATCCAGCTTCGGCTGCACAGGCAACCTCAGGGCATGGAGGCCAGGTCTGCGTCACAACCGAAGCCACACAGCTCCCAGCCTCCCCACTGTTGATCTCAGTAATGAACCAGTGAATCAGACTCACGTATTCTACATTACCAATGTCCAGCAAGGCTGATTGTTAAAGATACTCAGTAGTTCAAATCTATGTCATGTTCAGTGGTGCGTGTACTTCAGAGGAGATGGTATTTGTGTTGTAAGTCAGTTACATTGGCCATGATAATGAGAATATACACTGAGCAACATACTTCAAAAACTTACCACGTCACCCTTCACTCATCTAAACCTAATCCTATCTCCTGAACCAAACATACACCACTGGGCAACAGACTACCTCAGCCATGCTAATGAGGCATTGCTGTTTGATCAACTGGGCATTTGCCCCATCTATAACACATTTTCTTAAGTCCAAATTAGATTTAAATGTCCTAAATAATAAATAAAGAAAAAAAAAACAACTAATGTCAGTGACTTTTGAAGAGTAGGCTGCTTAGTTCTAGCAGAACAGATCAGAAAGTGCAATGAAGAAGTATAACCACTGCTTCTCAGTTAAAAGCGGTTGTTCCCCCCAGGCAGAATAAGAAGTACTATTCTGTATATCCCATTTTTGCAAAAGGAGTGTTGGGCATAACTCCACCAAGTTTTTCACATCATACCCCCTACTCCACCCACCTACCCCATCTTTTCTCCTTGCCTGCCTATCACCTCTGTCCTCCCACTGTCCTTTCCTGTATGATTCCTTCTACTTCAGCCCTCCGCCATTACCACCTATCACCTTCCAGCTTTTTACTTCATTCCCCTCTTTACACCCACCTTCACGCTCACCTCCCCTTCTCCCTTCCTTAACAGTCAAGATGAAGGGTCTCAGCCCAAAAGGTTGACTGTTTATTCACTCCAGAGATGCTGCCTGACCTCCAACATTTGGTGTGTGTTGCTGAGCATAAACTGATCGCTAAATCCTGGAATGCCAAGCAATCAATGAAATGGAAAAAAGATAGACCTCATGCAGATATCAACATGACTGAACATTTTCAGAAGAAAAAACATCTTTAGAAACCGACCAAGTCCAGAGCCCTTGTGAAAGGTTTCATCAAAGTTGTAAAGGACAGGGAAAAGATTAAGGAAAAAGGGCAATGCTTGAAAGATTATAGAATATAAAAGAGATAATATATGGAATAAATCTCAATTAGTAGCTTGATCATTTTTACAATTAATTAGAACCTCAATTAAGGAGAAAACTAAACAGGAGATAATTGGCAATTCAGTATAATAAAGTAACCTAACAATACATACACAAAATGCTGTAGGAACTGAGTCGGCCTGGCAGCATATCTGGAAAAGAGTACAGTCGATATTTTGGACCAAGACTTTTCAGCAGGACTGTTTGTAACAATAAATATTCTTAAAATGGCCTTTGAATGTTATTTATTCACTAATTTATAATTTCAAAGAATTATTTCTTTAATTCTAAAAGTCAAGCAGTTTAACATTTAGAAATACTTGAAAACAGGAGTAATGCTCAACAGGAGACACAAGAGACCGCAGATGCTGGAAATCTGGAGCAATGCACAAAGGAGCTGAAGGAGGACTGTGGGGGTTGGGAAATTAAATTAATCCTAAAGTAGGTTATAAGATTGGCACAATGTTGTGAGCAGAATTGCCTGTACTCTTCTATGTTCTAACTCAGTGGGTTTGGCAGCAAATATGGAGGGAAATAGACAGCTGATATTTTCAGGTTGAGACGCTTCATCTGGGTTGCCAAATCTACAATGCTTAAGAAGAGATACGGCCTACAGGATATGTAGACAAGGGTTGTGATCACGAATCCTAAACCAAATATAATTATAAGGGGCATTGTTTTTAGGTAATTGGAAGAAAGTATATAGGGGGGATATCAAAGGTTAAGTTTTTTTTAAACACAGAGTGGTGGGTATGTGGAATGCTCTGGTAGAGGCAGACACATTCGGGACATTTAAAAAAACTCTTTTAGGCACAAGGATGTCAGAAAAATAGAGGACTATTTGGGAGGGATGGGTTGGATTGACCTTAGATGAGGTTATAGGGTCGGCACAAAATAGTGGGTTGAGAGGCCTGTACTGTGCTATAATGTTCTATGTTTTAACTCAGCGGGTCAGGCAATAATTAAAGAGCCAAAGAGACAGTTAACATTTCCATCCATAGCTATTGCCTGCGCTAACTACAACTGCTCTGGCAATCTCTTAATAATAAAATATATCGTTCTAATTAAATAACAAAACATTTTTTAATAATTTATTGTATTGTTAATTAAATATGGTTAATGCAATAAAATATTGTTTTGTAATAACAAAGCCTAAGCAACTCCCTTTAACATTAGTACATGATAATTATTTATCATAACTAGAATAACACATTGGAGGAACTCAGCATATCAGGCCACATCTATGGAAATGAATAAAAAGTCAACATTTTGGGGTGAGAGCCTTCTTCAGGACTAATGTCCAGTCCTGAAGAAGGATCTTGGTCTGAAACAGCAACTCCATAAATGCTGCCAGAACTACGGAGTTCCTCCATTATTTTGTGTGTGTTATTCTGGATTTCCAGTTTCTGCAGAATCTCTTGTCTTCATGATTTGTGATTACCATGTTTACTCTGTGAGTTTCATCCATACAAGGAATTTCTTTGCTCCCCTGTGTACGTGATATTAAACTAATATGAATCTGAATCAGAATTTGTTAATTTTCAATTTAATAATATACAATAATTCAGCATTTTCAAATGACTGGCAATTTTTGAAACTACCTTTTAAATGCATGGAAGATATTCAACTGATGTATAAATACCTTTAATTTTTTTAAAATATTTGAAGCAAAGTGAAGTACACAGTGAACAGTGGGGCACTAAGGCAAGTGGTTGAACAGAGAGATCTGGGAATACAGATCAATAATTCCTTGAAAGTGGTGTCACGGGTCGCAAATGGGTAGTCAAAAAACGCATCACTGACACAAGCCTACTCACCATCAGGGACATAAAGGCAGAAAGGTGCCAGAAAAAGACTAGTGGCATCATGAACGATCCCACCAACTCTGCTGAAGAACTGTCCTTTTCCCCCCATCAGGGAGGAGGCTATGTAGCATCTGTACCAGGACCACCAGATTCAAAAATAGATCTTTTCCCCAAGCAATAAGGTTAATCAACATTTCTACACACTAACTCACACTCCCCCTCCACCCAAACACCACTACTTTATCATTTCACATTGCTCTTTACAAAGGGATGAAGGCAAAAGGAAAGGAAATTATTGGTCAGTGGTTGGGAAAGTGTTGGAGTCCATTTTTAAGAATGAGGTTTTGAGGTACTTGGAGACTAACGATAAAATAAGTCAAAGTCAGCATGGTTTCTGTAAATGGAAGTGTTTCCTGAAAACTCTAAGAGTTCTTCGAGGATGTAACTTCAGAAGACATTTGATAACATGCCACACTTGAGGTTGTTTAACAAAATAAAATCCTATGGCATTACAGGAGAGATACGGGCATGGATAGCAGAATGGCTGACAGGCAGGAGTCAGTCAGTGGGAATAAAAGGACCCTTTTTTAATTGGCTGCCAGTGACTAGTGGCTCCTTTGGGCTCAGTATTGGGACTGCTACTTTTCACATTGCTTGACAATGATTTAGATAATGGAATTGTACTTAAATGCACACAGCATAAGGAATAAGGTGGATGATCTTGTCGTACAGCTACAGATTGGCAGGTATGATATTATGGCCATCACTGAGACCTGGCTAAAGGATGCACGTCTCTGGGAGCTGAACGTCCAAGGATATACGGTGTATCGGAAGGATAGGAAGGTAGGCAGAGGGGGAGGCGTGGCTTTATTGGTAAGAAATGATATTAAATCATTAGAAAGAGGTGATATAGGATCGGAAGGTGCAGAATCTTTATGGGTTGAGCTAAGGAATAGCAAGGGTAAAAGGACCCTGATGGCAGTTATTTATAGGCCTCCAAACAGCTGCAGGGATGTGGACTACAAATTACAACTGGAAATAGAAAAGGCTTGTCAGAAGGGCAGTGTTATGATAATTGTGGGGGAATTTAACATGCGAGTAGATTGGAAAAATCAGGTCGGCACTGGATTTCAAGAGAGAGAATTTGTAGAATGTCTGAGAGATGGCTTTTTAGAACAGCTTGTTGTTGAGCCCACTAGGGGATCGGCTGTACTGGATTGGGTATTGTGTAATGAACCGGAGGTGATTGGAGAGATTGAGGTGAAGGAACCCTTAGGAGGCAGTGATCATAACATGATTGAGTTCACTGTGAAATTAGAAAAAGAGAAGCCGAAATCTGATGTGTCGGTGTTTCAGTGGAGTAAAGGAAATTACAGTGGCATGAGAGAGGAACTGGCCAAAGTTGACTGGAAAGAGACACTGGGCGGGAAAGACGGCAGAGCAGCAGTGGCTGGAGTTTATGCGAGAAATGAGGAATGTGCAAGACAGGTATATTCCCAAAAAAAAAAAGAAACTTTCGAGTGGAAAAAGGATGCAACCGTAGTTGACAAGAGAAGTCAAAGCCAAAGTTAAAGCAAAGGAGAGGGCATACAAGGAAGCAAAAATTAGTGGGAAGACAGAGGATTGGGAAGTTTTTAAAACCTTACAAAAGGAAACCAAGAAGGTCATTAAGAGAGAAAAGATTAACTATGAAAGGAAACTAGCAAATAATATCAAAGAGGATACTAAAAGCTTTTTCAAGTATATAAAGAGTAAAAGACATGTGAGAGTAGATATAGGACCGATAGAAAATAATACTGGAGAAATTCTAGTGGGAGATGAGGAGATGGCAGAGGAATTGAACGAGTATTTTGCATCAGTCTTCACTGAGGAAGACAGCAGGATACCGGACACTAAAAGGGTGGCAGGGAAGAGAAGTGTGCGCAGTCACAATTACGACAGAGAAAGTACTCAGGAAGCTGAATAGGCTAAAGGTCGATAAATCTCCTGGACCAGATGGAATGCATCCTCGTGTTCTGAAGGAAGTAGCTGTGGAGATTGCGGAGGCATTAGCGATGATCTTTCAAAAGTCGATAGATTCTGGCATGGTTCCGGAAGACTGGAAGATTGCAAGTGTCACTCCGCTATTTAAGAAGGGGGCAAGGAAGCAAAAAGGAAATTATAGACCTGTTAGCTTGACATCGGTGGTTGGGAAGTTGTTGGAGTCGATTGTCAAGGATGAGGTTACAGAGTACCCGGAGGCATATGACAAGATAGGCAGAACTCAGCATGGATTCCTTAAAGGAAAATCCTGCCTGACAAACCTATTACAATTTTTTGAGGAAACTACCAGTAGGCTAGACAAGGGAGATGCAGTGGATGTTGTATATTTGGATTTTCAGAAGGCCTTTGACAAGGTGCCACACATGAGGCTACTTAACAAGATAAGAACCCATGGAATTACAGGAAAGTTACATACCTGGATAGAGCGTTGGCTGATTGGCAGGAAACAGAGAGTGGGAATAAAGGGATCCTATTCTGGTTGGCTGCTGGTTACCAGTGGTGTTCCATAGGGGTCCGTGTTGGGGCCGCTTCTTTTTACATTGTACATCAACGATTTGGATTATGGAATAGATGGCTTTGTGGCTAAGTTTGCTGACGATACGAAGATAGGTGGAGGGGCCGGTAGTGCTGAGGAAACGGAGAGTCTGCAGAGAGACTAGGATAGATTGGAAGAATGGGCAGAGAAGTGGCAAATGAAGTACAATGTTGGAAAGTGTATGGTTATGCACTTTGGCAGAAAAAATAAACGGGCAGACTATTATTTAAATGGGGAAAGAATTCAAAGTTCTGAGATGCAACGGGACTTGGGAGTCCTCGTACAGATTTCCCTTAGAGTTAACCTCCAGGTTGAGTCAGTAGTGAAGAAGGCGAATGCAATGTTGGCATTCATTTCTAGAGGAATAGAGTATAGGAGCAGGGATGTGATGTTGAGGCTCTATAAGGCGCTGGTGAGACCTCACTTGGAGTACTGTGGGCAGTTTTGGTCTCCTTATTTAAGAAAGGATGTGCTGACATTGGAGAGGGTACAGAGAAGATTCACTAGAATGATTCCGGAATGAGAGGGTTAACATATGAGGAACGTTTGTCCGTTCTTGGACAGTATTCCTTGGAGTTTAAAAGAATGAGGGGAGACCTCATAGAAACATTTTGAATGTTAAAAGGCATGGACAGAGTGGATGTGGCAAAGTTGTTTCCCATGATGGGGGAGTCTAGTGCGAGAGGGCATGACTTCAGGATTGAAGGGCACCCTTTCAGAACAGAAATGTGAAGAAATAGATTCAGAGGGTGGTGAATCTATGGAATTTGTTTGCATGGGCAGCAGTGGAGGCCAAGTCATTGGGTGTATTTAAGGCAGAGATTGATAGGTATCTGAGTAGCCAGGGCATCAAAGCTTATGGTGAGAAGGCCGGGCAGTGGGACTAAATAGGATAAAATGGATCAGCTCATGATAAAATGGCGGAGCAGACTCGATGGGCCGAATGGCCTACTTCTGCTCCTTTGTCTTATGGTCTTATGGAATTGATAGCTTTGTGGCAAAGTTTGCAGTGAGACGAGGGTAGGTCGAGTGGCAGGTAATGCTGAGAAAGCAATGCAATTACAGCACGACTTAGATAAATTGGAAGAATGGATAAAAAGGTGGCAGATGGAATACAGTGTTGGGAAAAGAATGATTATGCATTTTGGCAAAAGGCACAATAGTGCAGACTACTATTTAAATGGGGAGAAGGTTCAAACATCAGAGGTGCAGAGGGATTTAATGGTCATGTGCAAGACTCCCAGCAAGTTAATATACAGGTTGAGCCTGTGGTAAAGAAGGCAAATGCAATGTTGGCATTTATTTCAAGGGGAATAGAATATAAAAGCAAGGAGATAATGCTGAGCCTTTATAAGACACTAGTCAGGCTGCACTTGGAGAAATGTCAACAGTCTTGGGCCCCATATCTCAGAAAGGATGTACTGTCATTGGAGAGAGTCCAGAAGAGGTTCACAAGGATGATTTGGGGAATTAAGGGATTAACATATGAGGAGTGTTTGGTAGCTTTGGGCCTGTACTCACTGGAATTTTGAGGGGGGTGGGGGTGGGGGTGCAGATCTCATTGAAACTCACCGAATGTTGAAGGCAGCCTCAAAATTGAGGGGCGACACTTTAGAACAGAGGTAAGAAGGAAATCTTTTTGGCCAGAGAGTGGCAAATCTGTGGAATGCTCTGCCACTGTCTCTGGTAGAGGCCAAGTTCATGCATATATTTAAGGTGGAAGTTGATCATTTCCTGATCAGTCAGGTCATCATAGGATATGGTGAGAAGGAAGGTTGAGTGGGATCTGGGATCAGCCATGATGAAAGGGTGGAGCATATTTGATGGGCTGAATGGCCTAACTTTTCTCCTATGTCTCACAGTCTTATTTCCTGTCAGTCACCTTATGTACAGGGGCACCTGTGACTAGCATCATTTTATGGATGAATAATCAACCTATGTATATAAAGTGTGAGGGAATCCAGGAGTGCCCCTATTAACTGTTTGAAGAGAGACAGAGAGAGACATTTATCATTGATGGTTTGTTTGGGAAGGGGAGAGAGACAGAGTTATTTACCACCGATATGTTGCTTTTGAAAAGAGAGAGAGATGAAGATTAACAGTTGGACTGTCACTTTAAGGCATTGGAAGTAACTTTGGATTTTTACTGAGTTTGGAGTTGGAGACAGCACCGAGCAGCTCGAAAGTTGCTATGGTGACCGACAGCAGGTTGTTGATGTTACTTTCAAGGACTTGTTGCCTGCTTGCATTTCTTTGCAGACAAAGGAGGGAGGGACTCTTTGAATGACAGGTGGTGCTCAGCCTGGTGAGATAAATAGGGGGTCAGATGATACAGACCTCAGACACATGATCTGGACACTGAATGAGCATTGTTGTGCCCGCAGAGAAAGTGGGTTTTGGAGGATCGATCAGGCGGATTGATCCAACTTGCTATTCTATCGCTGAAGAAGGGGTTGACTGGTGGGGAGTTGTCTATGTGTCCACCCTTGCCGGTGTGATAGCTCCACCACAGGAAAACCGGTCCCCCGGTTAAAGTCACAGTGGGTGACTTGTAACGGATTTCGGAGGACGACGAGAAGATCGACGGCATCAGTTCACCTGAAGACTCAATTCACTCTCTCTCTCTCGCTCCATCGTTACTCAACTAAATGCCACGAACTGAACTGAACTTTACTCAACATCGTAAGACTGTATCTTTTTACCCCTAGACTTAAAGCTTGGTTTTCAGACATATATATTCCACACTTACTTTTATATATAATCATTGCTAACCTGTGTGATTTATTTACATTGATATTACTGTATTGCATAGTTACTAATAAATATTAGTAGTTTATAGCAATACTGGACTCCAAAGTGGTTTCTATTTTTGCTGGTTCTTTATCCCCGTCACGGGGTACGTGACAGAAGTATCTTATGTCATATATTTATTGTGTTTTTACTAATATTGTGTTCTTTATCTTTTGTATTTTTTTGTGCTGCATTGGATTTGGAGGAAAATTATTTTGCTCTCCTGTACATGTGTACAGGAAATGATATTAAACAATCATGAATAGCTTTGTCTGTCACACGTACATTGAAAGATGCACTGAAATCTGCCATGTGTGTCAATGGCCAACACAGTCTGAAGATGCCAGACTACCAGCATTGTCTGCTGATTTTTAACTTTATCTGGAAAGTGCAGATAGATGAGACTGTTTGAGGCTGAATTGGATGCTTATTACTGAACCAACTAGAAATTAGTTCATCCAAAACTAGCAAGAAGCAAAGCTGCAAAGTCCATTGAATGGATAAGCAATATTGACGATGTTGTTCCAAACATTAACAGTTGGGGCTTCATTGTGGGCTTTTTGAGAAATTGAACTTTCAGTAATACATAGATTAAAGTGCCTTAATGGAGGTGCAAAGGAATTTGTGAGCCCTAGAGTAGGATTTCCAAAAGATTAATTTGTGGGTTGTGTGGGTAGAAAGGCAGGCAAGTACAATGTTAACATTCCTTTTGAGAGTACTAGAATATAAAGACAAAATGTAATGCTGAGTAAAACACAAAACGCTGGAGGAACTTGAGGTCAGGCAGCATCGATAAAGAGAAATAAACAGTAGAAGTTTGGACCGAGCCCCTTCATCAGGATTCATCAAGAGAATACTGAGACTTTATAAAACATTGGTCAGACCACATCTTGAGCATTGTATGCAGCTTTGGGCCCCATATCTAAGAAAAGATGTGCTGGCATTGGAGAGAGTCTAGAGAAGGTTCACGAAAATGATCCTGGGAAGAGCTTTTAATGGCTCTGGGCCTGTGCTTGCTGGAGTTCAGATGAATGAAACACACTGAATATTGAAAGACTTAGATAGAATCGATGTTAAGAACGTTTCCATTAAATGGAAGAGTCGAGAATCAGAGGGCATAGTCTCACAACACAAGGACATTCTTTTAGAACAAAGATGAGGAGGAATTTTCTTAGCCAGTGGGTGGTTAAATCTGTTGAACTCATTATCTCAGAGCACTGTAGCGGCCAGGTTATTTGGTATAGTTAACCTGGAGGTTGATAGGTTATTGATTCGTAAGGGTGTCAAAGATTATGGGAAAAAGTGAGGACAATGGGGCTGAGAATGAAAATTGAACTGAGCCATGATAGAATGTGGAGTGGACTCGACGGTCAGAATAGCCTAATTATGCACCTATGTCTCATGGAATAGTGTAAATGGCAGCTGTGAAGACAAAGCCAGTTTCTTTGTTTCCAAATCAATCCTCAACTCTGAAGGCTTCTAGTCACTTTAATATGTATAGAGGAATCCGAACCTTATGAATGGTTTCATGTATAATTGATATAAAGTTCTTGTTACAGTTTTTCGGTTTAAATGGTAAGAGAACCATTTAAGGTTAGATTTATTTGTCTCATGTACTTTTAAAATTCATGCAGTGGAATATGTTGTTTGTGCCACTGACCAACACAGTCCAAGGATGTGCTGGGGGCAGCCGGCAAGTGTGGCCACACTTCTAGCGCCAAAATAGCATGCCCACAATTTACTAACTCTAACCCTTATGTTTCTGAAATTTAGGAGGAACACAAAATTACTGCCTTTTTTATTTTGATGGGACAAAAGTTGCTGTGCAGGTTGGAAGGCTGGTACAGAGTGGACGTGGTGAGAATGTTTCCATAAGTAGGAGTTGTCTAGAATCCGACGACACAATTTCAGAATAGAAGGACATCCTTTTAAAACTCAGATGAGAAGGACCTTCTTCAGTTCTTTAGAACAGAGATGAGGAGGAGCTTCTTAAGTTGTTTAGAACTGAGACAAGGAGGAATTTCTTCAGCCAGAGGGTGGTAAATTTGGAGACTTTGTTGCTACTGATGGCTGTGGAGGCTACATTTCTGGGCAGAGATTGATAAGTTCTTGATTGGTAAGGGGTTAGAGAATAGGGACTGAGATTTTTGTTCAAGCTGACTTGCTGATAGAACTGAACAGATTAAGTGGAGTGTTAAACATACATTGATATCATTTCTCCTGACTTCCTTTTGTAAAATTTCATTAGTAATTGAATGATTCAATAATTTGAGTCTGTTGCTTCACTTTTACTACACAGAAGCCATTAGTTTTTCTTCTTATATGCATTAAACCAGAGAAGGTATCACTGTTGTTGCTCGGTATGTTCTGCTTTGTTCTGTTGGGCATTGTGAATATGCACTGTTGGCATTGGAATGTGCGACAGGTTGCATTTCTGGACTTTCCCAGCATATCCTTGGGTTGTATTGTTTATCCTGTGGTAGCTTGCAAGAAGGTTAATCTCAAGGTTTTATCTGGTATATATGCTTTGATAATAAGTGTACTTTGAACATTGATCTTTGGAATCTACTGGTTCATAAAGGCTGCTGTGTTTTTTTTTGCCTGAGGTAACTACAGAGAGAACAACGTACCAGAACTCAATTTGATGGAAATTAATTTCAGTCACCAGGTGAAATAAGATATTGGAAAAACAAAAGTATTTCAGAACTTAACCAGAACAAGGAAAATGGTCCTGTTCCCCATGGTCAGGTCCTACTTACGTAAGCAGCTTGGGCGAGCTCGGTCCCACAAGCCATTCACCTGGCAGGTTAACACAGCTGAGCCAAGAAGGTAGAAACTCCATTTACACTGGTATATCACACTGCTTCCAAACTTGAAACTCTGCAGTTGATCTTCCTGTCCCAGACGAATGGCATTCTCCACATACCCAGGATCTGTACAATTTATCACTGTAAGTCAACAGAGCACATGTTAGGACTCATCAAACAGTGAAACTTCAGAATTGGAGAACATCAGCAGAGAATACTTCGAGACATAAAAGATGGGAACTTGCTTAAAATTATCAGTCGAGCCAGGCTGAACTCTGCATTTCTCTGCATGTCTGCTTGTGTTTTATGGAATGCCGAGAAACTGAAGTCCAATAGTTGCTGATTTTTGATATCACCTTGACAACTGTGTTATGACTCTAGGAGTTCAAAGGTGCGAAATGGATGTTCTGCATTGTATATAATCAAATTATCTAACTTGTGATTGATATACTTTATCCAGGCCCCAGAGGGTTATTGCTAACCTCAACTCTCTAGTACTACAACATGACCCTTCCAAGGGATGACTCGTCCTTCTGCAAGACATTGGTATGACTTTTTAATTTGCAAGAATTGTACCTGTGCTGCAAAATTCTTTGTACTTTGTATTTTAGGAATCTTCTGTAATTTGGAAAACTTGTACAAGATTAAAATCCTCCATGAAGTTTTATATCAAGAATTATTTGTCTTGAAAAATAAACAATGTTTAAGCTACTTTGTTAGCTGGAAGTAGCTCCACCTTGGTAGTGAGGGGCGATCCCACTCCTCAGATAGTGACTATTGATAGCTCGGCCTCACCATGAACACTTAAACAGTAAAGTGAACTTGTCCTTAAAGTGTAGGTTAATAAAAAGTCAGGGTACTCAGAGATATTTACATAAAATAGGGCTTAAAGTCTGCTCCAAAGTTTATTTTATTTTAGAATTTGCAGGCAGTGGACTCAATGTCATCACAGACAGATGAACCACCTGTATCTTGACTGGTTGCTTCATGGCCTGCATTAGGGTTAGGAATGCAAGAAGCTGCAGGCAGTACTATCGAAAGGAGGATCTGCCTTGGGAAGCACCATCTATCATTAAGAATCCCCACTGTAGATCATGCCACTTTCTCACAGCTACCATCGGACAGGTGGAACAGGAGCCTAAAGCCCCACACTACCAGGTTCAAGAAGAGCTACTTCTCTCAGCCATCAGGTTGCTGTATCAACCAGCACAACCTTAACCTTAGCAAAACATTATTATCTACCTCTTGCACTACCATGGGCTACCATAGTACATCTCACTAAGGTCTTGCTCTTGCATGGTCTTTTCACTATACAGTTTATTTTTCCCCAAAATGTATGCATATTGTAAGAGCTGAAGGACAAAGGGCTGAATGAATTCGTTCTCATTACCAGTCCCCCGCAACACCACCTTCCCCATCATCTGATTTCACCTGTCACCTGCACACAAAAGATGGAAAATGAGAGCAACAGGTGCAACATGCTGGGGAAACTCAGCAGGTCAGGCAGCAACAATAGAAATAAATTATTTTCCTCCCCCTTGCCTTTTCTTCAATTCCACACTCTGGCCTATTCCCCTCCTCCCACCATCTTATTCTGGCATCCTCCTCTTTCTATTCCAGTCCTGATGAAGAATCTTGATCTGAAATATCAAATGTTTACTCCCCCACTCCATAGATGCGGCCTAACCTGCTGAGTTCCTCTGGCACTTTGTGTGTGTTGCTCTGATAATATGTGTTACCCCAAAGACAAGAGAAGTTAAACAGATATTGAAATTAGTGCATTATTCACAGTTAGTTCAGTCCAGTGAACATGAATGAATTACCTGGGGATTATTATACACATCCATAATACAACAAAACAGCAGACACCAAATAAAATATTTACTGAGTGTATGTTCATGGTATTCTGCCGCTATCGTCCATACACTTCAAGGTTTGTAGTGTATTTCAATTTCAAGGTGCACTCAGAGGTGCTCTTCTGCACACCACTTTTGTATTTCAGTTGCTGTTGCCTTTCTGCCAGCTTAAACCTGCCTGGCCACTCCCCTCGGGCCTCTCACATTAACAAGGTATTTGCGCTCACAAAACTGCTGTTCACTGGATGTTTGTATTTTTTTTTCACACTAAACTCTAGAAACTGTTGTGCGTGAAATTCTTGGGGAATCTGAAGTTTCCGAACCACCCCATTTGGCACCAATAATTATTCGACGGTTAAAGTCACTTAGATGACATTCCTTCCCCGCTCTGACATTTGGTCTGTGTTACGTACCCCGTAACTGGGTTGCCAAACCAGCAGAAATGGATCACTCGTTGGAGTCTGGATTACTGGGAACTAATAAAGTTTTATTAAAGAAACAAGTAACACAGTACTCTAATCGTAAGGATATAAATGCAACAGGTTAGCAATGATAAAACACACATGTACACAGAACTAGGGTATTAGGAATCAACCAAGCTCTATCGCAGTCTAAGGGTAAAATGATCAGTCTTAAGTGACGCAGAATTCAGTCCAGCTTAGTACAGTTCGCAGTAATCGCTGTTGTGCTGTGGAGGGGGGGGGAGGGGGAGACACAGACCCTGTGTGTCTATGGTCAATTCCCACGAAATGGACCTACAAACTCTCACCAACTTGTGGGGGCACACCGCTCTTCCAGGGTCTCGTTATCTCGTGTGTGTCGTGCCTTAGCAAACCCGTTCTTTTTATCCCCCTGCTGGGGTATCGCCTGTCCATCAAACTTCAAACAGTTCAAGTTCAAAGCAACCGGTCTGTCAATATTCTGAATTGTGTTTCTTTTCCGTTATCTCTCTCTCCTCTCTCATTAACATTTTGAACATTTCTCCATTGTCTCCCTTATCTCTCTCATTAGCATCAATCACCTGATAACTTGGTTTGTCATCACACCCCTACCCTTCAAAGGATTTTTACTGGGGTAAAAATCATGGGCATGAATGCACATTATTAGATACACACTAATATACAGGGTTATCAGCTATTCGGCTAATACAGAGAACTTTAAGTTTTCAACACTTTGACAGACAGTCAGCAATCACATTGTCCGTTCCTTTTATATGTGTTATTTTAATATCAAATTTCTGTAAGACCAGGCTCCAACTTAGCAACCTTTTGTTTTTATCCTTCATAGTGGCCAAAAACACTAATGGGTTGTGATCAGTGTAAATTATCAGTGATTTCCGTGCCGGACAAATATAACAAAGGTCGTCCCACACAAACTTTGCATTCTTTGGCAAGAGCTTCGTAAGAGGGAGGGTAATATCCACAAAGTTTTTGCAAAACTTCCAATAGTACCCCACCATCCCCAAGAACCTTCTTAGGGCTCTCTTGCCTGTCAGGGTGGGGACTTCAGAGATAGCCTGCACCTTAGCCTGCATCGGAGCCAGCTGCCCCTGTCCTACCACAAATCCCAGATAAGTGACCTTCGCGTGGCTGAATTTACTTTTTGCGAGGTTCACTGTCAGGCTGGCTTCAAACAGCCGTTTAAACAGCTCCTGTACTGCCACAATGTGCCCCTTCCATGTGTCACTCCAGACCACTAAACCGTCAATATACGCTTCTGCGTTCTTTAGCCCTTTTGTCACTGAATTAATCATCCTATAGGGGTGTTGCTTACTAGGCTGACCTGATGTGACAAGAACACCATGTCCCGGCTCTTGCATCGCCTCGGGACATCTGGACATACGTGAGCGTGCCGTTTAATTGGCTTTATCGGCAGCTTGCTTTGTTCAGGGATTAAGGGAGAGACCTTATCAGCAAAATTGGCCAAAACAATAGAGTTCTCCCATCTGGTCGGCACCATACTTATCTTTTCAAAATGGGTTTTTCCCTTATCAGGTGGCACCCTAGCCTCATTAATTTTCGTGACAACACCGACTAGGTCTGCTCGCTTATCGTGGCAAGCTGTTAACATATCAATAGGCTGTGTCGGCTCATGTCTACAATAATCAATAATATCCTCCCTCATGCTCGGCCAGTAAAACTCTTTCATAATTCTATCGACTGTCTTCCTTACCCCAAAATGTCCATCGAGGGGTATCTTGTGGGCCAGGTTAAAAATCTCATCCCCATAAATTTTCGGCACTACCACCTGGTGCACCATCCCCCATTCCTCATCTGTGGGCACGGTACTTGGTCTCTATTTCCTCATTAGTACTCCCTCCTTCACATAATAGCACACTGGCTCCTTTTTTAATTCTGCTTCAGAGAGAGCTGTCTCCGTCAAAACCATTGGCTCCTCGTCTCGTTCCTGTGCCCGTATAAATTCCTTCGTTGCTAATGATAAGTCTACCTCAACTGCCTCACCTCCTTCCGCTCTACTATGCTCCTTCTTCTCACTTCCTAACCCCTCCTGGTACAAGGCTGGTAAAAACATCTCAGCTAAATCTACATTCGCTTCGGCAGCCTTTCTGGACATGCGCCGAGTCACTGCGCAAACGGGATAAACCTGTGAGTCCATGGGCGAGGCCTAAATCCTGACAGGCTGGCTTGTCAGTTTTACTGCTGAGTACACCTTTCCGCCTGCAAGGTCATTACCGAGTAAGACCTCCAGGTCTTCCATCGGTAATTCGGGCCTCACCCCTATCGTGACCGATCCGGAGACCAAGTCGCTTTTTAGGTGTATCTGGTGCAAAGGTACTGCTTCAGTCCCTTTCCCAAAGCCTTTTATCACACTGACCTCCCCAGTCTCGGTCTCTGAGCTAAAGTCTAAAACACTCCTTAAGATCACTGACTGACAAGCTCCAGTGTCTCTCCAGATCCGTACTGGAACTGGGTTTGACCGCTCCTTCACCAACACCAATCCGGCCGAAATAAACTTCTCGCGCCCTTCCTGAACTCTATTGGACCTCTTCTCCCCTAGCAGTTTGTTTGCCAGCTCAATACAGCCAGTTGGAATCATTGTTTTTCCTTTCCCCGTCTCCTTCTTTGGGGCAAAACACCTGGACACAAAGTGACCGGCTTTCCCACAATTATAGCATATGACCCCAGGAGACTTCCTACCAAACTGCCCCCTTCTCACTAGTCCCCGGCTTACTTTCTGGCTTTTCTGGCGGATTCTCTCTGCCCTCTTGACTACCCTTCTGGTAGCTTTTACTTAGGGTAAACTTCGCTTTGTGTGTCAATGCGTACTCATCCGCTAACTTAGCAGTTGCGGCGAAGGTTTCTGCCTCTTTCTCAGCTAGATAGGGCCTCATACCTTCAGGGACACAACTTTTAAACTGCTCAATCAGTATTAGCTGTTGCAGTCTGTCATAATCCCCATTGACCCCTTTTGAGGCGCACCAACGCTCACAATACATCTGCATCTCACGGGCAAACTCTAAATACGTGCGGCCCCACTGCTTCCTCGCATTCCGGAACCTCTGCCAGTATGCCTCCAGGACTAACTCATTAATCCTGAGTATCACCTCTTTCACCACATCATACCTCTGGGCATCTTCTGTGGACAATGCTGAGTAAGCTTGCTGAGCTTTCCCTTTAAGTATGCTCTGAAGCAAAACAGCCCACTTATCCCTCTGCCAGTCCTGACTTGCAGCAACTTTTTCAAAATGTAGAAAGTACTGATCAACATCGGCCTCCTCAAATGGGGGAATCAGCCTAACCTCCTGGGTTGTCCTGAACCGTCCACCTTGGTTCGGCATGGGGCCCTGCGCTAGCGTCATCCTTAACTTCTCCAGCTCAAATTCCCTTTCCTTCTGCCTTTCTCTCTCTTGTCGTTCTAACTGTTTCTCTTCTTGTTCTAGCTGCCTTACCTGGAACTCGTACTCGAGTCTCAATTTTTCCATCAGCAGCTGCCCTGCCTCTCCACCAGGTTTGCCCATAGATACCACCTCCAGCTCCCCTTGGGGTAACACACCTTTAGATACATAATGCTCAATGATAGCTCTGTGCATCTCCGCTCTCCTCATTGTCGACTTCCCTTTAAAAAGATTCAACCATTTGGCCACAGTCGCCAATTCTGATTTCCTGGCATCCTCTAATGTCTCCAAGATTGGCACCTTTAGAAATTCCTCAGTCTCCATTTCTGCTGTTTGTCCTTTCTTTCTTTTGGGAATCTTAACCCAATCAATTTACCCAGTCCCAAATTTGGCATTCAAAATCCCGGACAAGCCCCCACTTTTGTTATGTACCCCATAACTGGGCTGCCAAACCAGCAGAAATGGACCACTCGTTGGAGTCTGGATTACTGGGAACTAATAAAGTTTTATTAAAGAAACAAGTAACACAGTATTCTAATCATAAGGATATAAATGCAACAGGTTAGCAATGATAAAACACAAATGTACACAGAACTAGGGTAATAGGAACCAACCAAGCTCTATCACAGTCTAGGGGTAAAATGATCAGTCTTAAGTGATGCAGAGTTCAGTTCAGCGTAGTACAGTTCGCAGTAGTCACTGTCGTGCTGTTAGGGGGGAGAGAGGGGGGAGAGAGAGGAGAGAGGGAGAGAGAGAGAGAGAGAGAGGTATGCAAATTTGATTCAGGCAGCAGTTGGTTACGGGCGGACCCTTTTATGTCTTCTACCCTGCTGTGGTCACCGACTGTGACCCCTCCGTTCCGGATACGACCGTTCTTCCACGGTGAACCCGGCACCCAGGCAAGGGCGGACACACACACCAGGTTCCCACCAATCGTACTTTTGCACCCTGTGCGTCTATGGTCCGTTCCCGCGAACCGGACCTCCAAACTCGCACCAACTTGTGGGGGCACACCGCTCTTCCAGGGTCTCATTATCTTGTGAACTCATGGTGTGTCGTGCCTTAGTGAACCTGTTCTTTTTATCCCCCTGCTGGGGTATCGCCTGGCCATCAAACTTCAAACAGTTCAGGTTCAAAGCAACAGGTCTGTCAATATTCTGAATTGTGTTTCTTTTCCGTTATCTCTCTCTCTCCTCTCTCATTAACATTTTGAACGTTTCTCCATTGTCTCCCTTATCTCTCTCATTAGCATCAATTGTCTGATAACTTGGTTTTTCATCACATCTGAACAACAGCTGAACCTGTTAACCATGTCTGTATGTGTTTATGCATTGAGTTGCAGCTACATATTTGGCTGATTAGATATTTGCAGTAACAAGCAGGTGTACTTAATAAAGTGACCACTGAGTGTAAATTGATACTTCTCAATAAAACAGAACACATATGAACTGCTTAATGTATTGATTTAGTTGGTCGATACACAAAGCATTTGATATTTTATCATCTCACGCATGGCTTCCTTATTTGCTGATGCATAAAAGATAGTCAAGCTACCTGCCAAATATGTAATTCACTCCAATATTTGTATGACAGCCATGGAACTTTCACGCCTAAGATAACTTTAATCAAAGCTCTCCAAGTTCAGCATTTTGAAAGTGCATTGGACTGTGAAGTCAATTCTATTTTATACACCACATATACCCAACTTAACTTGAGATGTGAGCAAACATTATCACAGTGGCAAAAGATTTTTTTTTGTAAACAATTGGATTTGGTGTAACAGCCTCACACACTCAATGATGTCAATTTTCATTGCTTCAGCATTAAGGCCATAAGACATAGGAGCAGAATTAGGCTATTCAGTCCATCTGGTCTGCTCCACCATTCCACCATAGCTGATCTGTTACTCTCTCAACCTCATTCTTCTTCCTTCTTCCCATAACCTTTGACACACTTACAAATTAAGTGCCTGTCAACCTCCACTTTAAATATACCCAATGGTTTAGCCACCACAACCATCCGTGGCAGTGAATTCCACAAATTCACCACTCTCTGGATAAAGAAATTCCTTCTCATCCCAATTCAAAATGGATGACCCTCTCTCCTGAGGTTGTGCCCTTTGGTCCTAGACTCACCTATTATAGTAACACCGATGTAAACTCACCATTTACATCAGTGGTGCGCAAGTGGAACAGGTCAAAAGCTTTAAGTTCCTCTGAGTCAATATCACAAATGACCTGACTTGGTCCAATCAGGCAGAGTCCACTGCAAAGAAGGCCCACCAGCACCTTTACTTCCTGAGAAAGTTAAAGAAATTTGGCCTGTCCCCTAAAACCCTCACTAATTTTTATAGATGCACCGTAGAAAGCATTCTTCTAGGGTGCATCACAACCTGGAAGTTGTCCTGTCCAAGACCGAAAGAAGCTGCAGAAGATCATGAACACAGCCCAGCACATTACACGAACCAATCTTCCGTCCTTGGAGTCACTTTACACCGCACGCTGTCGGAGCAGTACTGCCAAGATAAGCAAGGACACGACCCACCCAGCCAACACACTTTTCATCCCTCTTCCCTCCTGGAGAATGCTCAGGAGCTTGAAGACTTATACGGCCAGATTTGGGAACAACCTCTTTCCAACTGTGATAAGACTGCTGAACGGATCCTGACGCGGATCTGGGCCGTACCCTCCAATTATCCGGAACTGCCTCTCGGTTTTTTTGCACTACCTTACCTTCCTTTTTCTATTTTCTATTTATGATTTATAATTTAAATTTTTAATATTTACTATCGATTTGTACTCCAGGGAGCGCAAAGTGCAGAATCAAATATTACTGTAATGATTGTATGTTCTAGTATCAATTGTTTGGCGACAGTAAAGTACAGGAAATATCCTCTCCACATCCACTCTATTGAGGCCTTTCAATATTTGATAGGTTTCAATGAGATCCCCCATCATTCTTTTAAACTCCAGTGAGCTGTTAGTGTTATGAGTAGAATGAACGTAAGTGCATTATTTTGATGTTTTACTTCATTATGGTTCACCAAGGTTATCCGTATTAAGAGGTTCTGTTTGGTTTTCGGATGTTTCTGAGCCTAACTTACCATTCTCACCTCAAGGAGTAGTGGGAATGTGGGAGCACTGCTGTCACTAGCAGAGAAACAGATCAACATGTGGTACGTGGTTTTGTTCTCAGAGTACAAGGTTAATGGTAGCAATCTTTGTAGTGTGGAGGAACAGTGGGATCTCAAGATCCATGTCCCTGCAGTCTGTTATGTTGCCATGAAATTTGATAGGGTGATTAAGTCGAATCAGAATTAGAATCAGGTTTAATATCACTGTCATATGTTGTGAAATTATAATGTTTTGTGGCCGCAGTGCATTGCAATACATATTAAACACACAACTTTTCAGATGGAATACATATATATGATTAAAGTAAGTAATACTCGCAAAAAGAAAGCAAAAAAAAAGTGAGGTTATATACACGGGTTCACTGTCCATTGATAAATTGCCCAATGGACAATGAGAAGTTGTTCCTAAAAAGTTGAGTGCATGTCTTCAAGCTCCTGTACCTTGTTTTTGATGGTAGCAACGAGAAGATGGCATGTTCTGGGTGACGGGTGTACTGAATGATGGAGGCACCCTTTCTAAAAAATAAATCGCCTTTTGTTGGCCTTCTTTAGTCAGGGGATTGACTTCAGGAGCCACATGGTATTGTTGCAGCCTGATTAAACTCTACTCAGATTACATTCTGGTTGCCTCATTATATAATGTGGAATCTTTAGAGAAGGTGCAGAGGAGATTTACCAGGATGCTGCCTGGATTAGAAAACATGTCTTATGAGGATAGGCTGAGAGATGACTTGCTAGAAGTATACAAATTGATGAGGTACTGATAGAGTGAGCAGCCAGCACCGTTTTTCCCAGAGTGCCAATGGCTCTTGTGAGAGGATATTAAGGTGATTGGAGGAAAGTATAGAGGGATGTCAGAGGTAGGTTTTTTTTATACACAGATTGGCGGGGGCTTGGAATGCCCTGCCAGGTGTGGTGGTAGAGGCAAATACATAAGGGACATTTAAGAGATTTTTAGATGGCACATGGATGAAAGGAAAAAGGAGAAGGGAAGGGTTAGATTGATCAAAAGGAAGTTAAAAGCTCGACACAATATTGTGGGTTGAAGTGGCTGTACTATGCTGCAATGTTCTATCTTCGATAAGTAGAATAAAAACATTCTTTCGACCACTCCAAAGTGAGAATGAATTGAACTGAAAATGCAGCAATTCCTCCTCAGAGGTAGTTATAATCTTTGACCTTAAAAACACAAACAAAATGCAGTCTATGGAATAAGGCACAGTAGATGATCCTGTAGTGCATTTAGAGATTGGCAGGTATGATGATGATGTGAGCATCACTGAGTAGTGGCTGAAAGAAGATCATATTTGGGAGCTTATTTTATATCAAAAGGACAGGCAGGTAGGCTGAAGGAGTGGGTTGGCTTTGTTAGTCAAAAAATGAAATAACGTCTTTAGAAGGAGAAAATATAGGATCAGAAGATGTAGAACAACCATTCTCCGATGAAGAGAGTGACCACTCTGCACTGAACATCGACGACTCCTCCGTAGAGATCGTTAAGAGCACCAAACCTCTTGGTGTTCACCTGGTCCCTCAACACCAGCTCCATAGCAAAGAAAGCCCAGCAGCGTCTCTACTTTCTGCGAAGGTTGAGAAAACTCCATCTCCCACCCTCCATCCTCACCACATTCTACAGAGGTTGTATTGTGAGCATCCTGAGCAGCTGCATCACGGCCTGGTTTGGAAATTGCACCACCTCGGGTCGCAAGACCCTGCAGCGGATAGTGAGGTCAGCTGAGAAGATCATCGGGGTCTCTCTTCCCGCCATCACAGACATTTACACCACACGTTGCATCCGCAAAGCAAACAGCATTATGAAGGACCCCATGCACCCCTCATATAAACTCTTTTCCCTCCTGCCATCTGGCAAAAGGCATCGAAGCATTCAGGCTCTCACGACCAGGCAATGTAACAGTTTCTTCCCCCAGGCCATCAGACTCCTCAATATGCAGAACCTGGCTTGACACCAACCTACTATACCCTCTACTGTGCCTACTATCTTGTTTATTATTTATTGTAGTGCCTGCACTGTTTTGTGACTTTATGCAGTCCTGGATAGGTTTAAACATAGAAACATAGAAAATAGGTGCAGGAGTAGGCCATTCGGCCCTTTGAGCCTGCACCGCCATTTATTATGATCATGGCTGATCATCCAACTCAGAACCCCGCCCCAGCCTTCCCTCCATACCCCCTGACCCCCGTAGCCACAAGGGCCATATCTAACTCCCTCTTAAATATAGCCAATGAACTGGCCTCAACTGTTTCCTGTGGCAGAGAATTCCACAGATTCACCACTCTCTGTGTGAAGAAGTTTTTCCTAATCTCGGTCCTAAAAGACTTCCCCTCTATCCTCAAACTGTGGCCCCTTGTTCTGGATCCTCAAACTGTGGCCCCTTGTTCTGTAGTCTAGTGTAGTTTTTGTGTTTTTTCTTACGTAGCTCATTGTAGTTTTTGTATTGTTTCATGTAGCACCATGGTCCTGGAAAATGTTTTCTCAGTTTTACTATGTTCTGTACCAGCGGTTCTGGTTGAAATGACAACAAAACGTGACTTGACTTGAGAATCCTTGTGGGTAGAGATAAGCAGCTGCAAGGGTAAAAAGACCCTGGTGGGAATTATGTACAGGCTCTGAAACAGTAGCCAAAATGTGAGATATAAATTACAATGGGAAATAGAAAAGATATGTTATAGGACAATGTTACTATAGTCATGGGGTATTTCAATATGCAGGTAGTTGGGAAAATGAGGTTGGTGCTGGATCGCAAGAGAGGGAATTAATAAAATGCCTATTAGATAATTTTATAGAGCAGCTTGTGGTTGAGAACACCAAGGGAAAGGTAGTTCTGGGATAGGTATTGTGTAATGAACCAGGTTTGATTGGGGATCTTAACGTAACAGAACCCTTAAGAGGTAGTGATAGAATTCACTCTGCAATTTGAGAGGGAGAAGCTGAAGTCAGATGTATCAGTATTACAGTGGTGTAAAGGGTAATACCGAGGTATGAGAGAGGAACTGACCAGTTGATTGGAATTGACACTAGCAGGGATGAATGCAGAACAGCAATGGTGGACTTTCTGGGAGCAACTTGGAAAGCGTAGGATAGATACATCGCAAGGATGAAGATTATTCTAAAAAGAGGATGGGGCGACCATGGCTGACAAGGGAATTTTACTTTGAACTTTGATTTATCAAAATCACCTGACTGGTTTTGATTAAAACTGTTTTCTCCTTTTTCATTAAAGTCTTTTTCCCTTGTCATGGAATCATGGAGAACTACAGTACAAAAGCAGACCCTTTGGTCCATCTAGTGCATGTCAAACTATTATTCTGCTCACCTGGATCATTATTCTCCATACAACTCTCATCCATCTACTTAGCCAAATTTCTCTTGTGTTTCTCTCCTGCATCCACCACTTCCACTTGCAACAAACTGTGTGAACAAGTTCCCCATCATGTCCCCTTAAAAATTTCACCTTTCACCCTTAACCCATCACTTTTAGTTCTAATCTCACTCAGTCTCTACCCCTCATAATTTTGGATGCCTCATTCAAGTCGCTCTCATTCTTCCATGCTTCAGTGAATAAAGTCCTAACCTATTTAACCTTCCCTATAATTAGGTCTTCAAGTCCCAGCAACATCATTGCAGATTTTCTCTGCACTTTTTCAGTCTTATTGATATATTCATCAATAAGTCTTTTTTTCTTGTGTACAATAAAAATTCTGTGTGAGATTCTTTCCTATTTATAGACATTAACCAAGCACGCTCTTGCTTACAGTACTGACTTAAATACCACCAGAAATGCATTTTGAAATGTTATACATTCCTCTCTCATTAACACCGCATTTTCATCACAGAATTGCCACTCACTGGATGTTTTTGTTTTTCTGCACCATTCTCTATCCTCCAAGAGGACCACAACCTTGTCGTAGTTTGGAGGCTTGCATGCCTCAGTGACTTGGAGAGCTATGTTGGCTGGAATAAAGACCTTGTGATTTAGTTCTTGGTAGGATCACCTATGCCAAACAGATCAAAGGGTAGAGGCCAGACTAAGAATAGTCCACTGGTCCTCCAGTTTTGGGATTCAGCTCAGGGCTAGCGACCCTGAATGGTAAAAAATAATTGTTATGAAAACAGCAGTGAAGAGTCCTTCTGTATCTGTCTGATGGACAGTCAGAGGAAGGGGACATTCAATGCTGCCCTAAACACCAGTGACATTATAAGCAGTGCACATACTCTTCTCTATAAACTCTAGAGACTGTTGTGCATGAAAATCCCAGGAGGTCAACAGTTTGAGATACTCGAATCACCCTATTTAGCACCAACAATCATTCCATGATCAAAGTCACTTGGATCATATTTCTTCCCCATTCTGATATTTAGCCTGAACAACTACTTAACCTCTTGACCATGTCAGCATACGTTTATGCATTGAGTTGTTGGCACATAATTGTGTGATTAGATATCTGCATCATTGAGGTGATGTACAGGTGGGTGTGAGCATGCGGCCAAGTGGTTAAGGCATTGGACTAGCTACCTGAAGGTCGTGAGTTCAAGCCCCAGCCGAGGGAACGTGTTGTGTCCTTGAGCAAGGCACTTAATCAGACATTGCTCTGCGACGACACTGGTGCCAAGCTGTATGGGTCCTAGTGCCCTTCCCTTGGACAACATTGGTGTCATGGAGAGGGGAGACTTGCAGCATGGGCAACCGCTGGTCTTCCATACAACCTTGCCCAGGCCCGCGCACAGGAGCGTGAAGACTTTCCAGGTGCAGATCCATGGTCTCGCAAGACTAACGGATGCCTTAACACAGGTGTACTTAATAAAGTGACTTCTGAATCCTCTTAGATTAGAATACATGTGAGAAAATATGCAGAGACCATTCTTACCTTGACAGGTTGGTAATGGGCTGCTCCACTGACCATTCGCTCTGCACTGAGCTCTCAATGCGCCTCTTAGTGAATATCCCTTGTTGCAGGTAAAGTTGACAACATCATTGAGATTGAACTGGCTGCCATTGGTTTTTCCATGAACTGGATTCCCTGGATGACCACAAGTGATGGCTGAAACAAATTTAATGTTTAATTTTTATTTTATTAATTTAATCTATAGATACAGCATGTAAACAGATCCTTCCAGCCCAATGAGTTCATGTTGCCCACTTGACCTACAACCCATACATCTTTGAAATGTGTGAGGAAACCAGAACGCCCAGAGAAAACCCACGTGGTCATGAGGAGAATGTACAAACTCCTTACGGACAGCAGCGGAAATTGATCCTGTATCACTGGTGCTGTAATATCATTAAGCTAAACGCTACCCTGCCATGCTGCTCGCCCCACCCCCATTCCTCCACCAGATTTGAGGTAGATAGTGTTAATCCTTTGTCAGATGCTTTAAACCTTAAGAGATTTTGTTTTCAAAATGTTTTTATTCCTTCAGAGGAGTGAACATTGTAAAACTATGTAGATGCCAGGATGTAGAAAGCTCACCAGCACCTCTACTGCCTCAAGAGGCTAAAGAATTTCAACATGTTCCCATTGACCCTCACCAATTTTTATAGATGCACATGAGAAAGCATCCTATCCAGTTGTTTCAGAGTTCAGTATGACAACTGCATTGCACGTGACTGCAAGAAACTGTAGAGTGCTACACACAGCTCATGGAAAAAAGCTTCCCCTCCATGGACTCTGTCTATACTTCTCACTGTCTCAGTAAAGTAGCCAACATTATCAAGCATTTGCCCAGCCTAGACATTCTCTCTTCTGCCTACTCCTATTGGGCAGAAAATACCCAGTGGCCTGAAAACATGTACCACCAGGCTTAAGGACAACTTCTACCTGCTATTGAACTGTTCCCTGGTATGATAAGATAGACTCCTGACCTCACATTCAACCTCGTTATAGCTTTGCACTTTGTTGAGTGCCTTCAATGCACTTTCTCTGTAAGTGTAACAAGTTATTCTCCATTCTGCTATTGGTTTTACCCTGTACTATCTCAATGCACTGATATGGTGAAGTGATCTGCATAGACTGCTTGCAAAACAAAGTTTCTCACTCTACCTTGGCACGTGATGGCAATGATATAATTTTATTCTTGGCAATCACATTTTAATTTCAATTTGAAATTGGGAGTCTGTATGATGAGATGAATTTTCAAATGGTCTTTCATTACACAATTCATCTGACCTTACCCTCAGTAATGTGGAGAATATTATTAGCTACAGGTAACTGAGTGTTTACTTGCACCAGAAACGAATAGACTGGAATTTTGAGTGACTAACTTGGTCTAATTACTAATTCAAATTACATTTACTTTACAGCCTATTGGCTCAAGACGTGTCAACCTCACCCAGTCATTCCTCTGGCCATTGTGTTTTCTGAGGATGAAGACTACGTTGCAGGCAAGTATAAGCATTATTGATTCACTTATTATAAAATCATATAACTCAACAACACAGCAACAGGCCTTTCGGCCCATCTAGTCCATGCCAAACTATTAATCTAGACCTAGACCATTCCCCTTCCTACCCATCCTTTCCTTGTAGTTATGCAAATTTCTCTTAAATGCTGAAATCAAACCTACATCCACCACTTCCGCTGGCAGCTCATTCCACACTCTCACCGTCCTGAGTGAAGAAGTTCTCTCTCATATTGCCCTTATATACTTCATCTTTCTCCCTTAACCCATAACCTCTAGTTCTAGTCTTACTCAAACTTAGTGGAAGAAGCTTGCTTGCATTTACGCTATATATACACCTCATAATTGGATATACCCTTACCAAATCTCCCAAACAATTGTAAACTCAACTGAATGCAAAAAGGCAGGAAGACTTAACAACCAAGTTTTTAAATGTGGACATTGTCTCCAAAAGAGGTAGCAAGTAGCCCACCAAAGGGAGGATACTTACGGACACAGACTGCTGGCTGTCCTGACCACTTATGGGCCTGCTGACAAATTCTTACAGAGGAGCCAACAAGACGGAAACCTGGATTGCACTGATAGACAACGGTATCACGATAGCTAAAACCATCTCCACTGATATGACCATTTACGATGGGATCTGGGGAGCCACAGTGGCCAGCTAGATTAAGAGGAAGCAGAGATGAAGACATTGCTAGCACTTCAACAAATACAGGCATGAATCATCATTAGAGCAAGTTTAGTCAACTACGGATTCATCTTCAAGAGACTTAAACATGGAGCACTACAGCACAGAAGCATGTCTGATGGCCCATCTAGTCTGTATTGGTCTGGTCTTCTACCTAGTTCCATCGACCTGCACACCAGACCATAGTCCTTCTACCCCTCTCATTCACGTACTTATCCAAACATCTTTTATATGTTAGAACTATAGAATCGTAGAACCCTGCAGCACAGTAACAGATTCTTTGACCCATTTAGTTCATGGTGAACTGTTACTCTGCTTGGTCCCATTGACCCACACCTGGACCATCGTCCTCCATAACCCTCCCATCCATGTACTTACCCAAATTTCTCTTAAATGTTGAAATTGAACCTGCACCCATCACTTCCACTGGCAGCTCATTCCACTCTCGGAAAACCTTCTGAGTAAAGACATCCCCCCTCAGGTTCTCCTTAAATATTTCATCTTTCACCCTAAACCTGTGACCTCTAGCTTTAGACCCACCCAACTTCATTGGACAAAGCCTGTCTGCATTTCCCCTATCTATACCATTCATAATTTGCACACCTCTATCAAACCTCCTCTCATTCTATTACACTCTAGGGAATAAAGTCCTCACTTTTTAACCTTTCCCTATAACTCAGGTCCTCAAGTCCCAGCAGTCTTTGTTGGAGTTTTGAAGAATGGATGTCTTCCATGATAATGTTATCCTCGATATACTTAAAACGTATTACACAGGTCTGAATTATCTGATCACAGGTCTGAATTCCCTGTATCACCTTAAGTAGTGGCATCTCCACACAAAGTTAGAAAGTTGCATTACACCTTTGACTTGTACTTCGATTAGATGTCAAGAAATGATCAAATAATACTCTTCCCAGGTTTATAAAAATGTAAAAAACACAGAACCTCTCGCTGTCTGAACATATCAGCCTGCATAATAGAAGTCACCTTTCATCCCAGACATTCACTCTTCTCACCTCTCCCATTGGGTAGAAGTTGCAAAAGTCTGGCTCAAAGATAGCTTCTATCCTGCAGTTGTAAGATCACGGTCTTTTTGTATGATAGGATGGACCCTTGACTTCACAATCTACCTCATCATGGTCTTTCACTATGTTGTCTGCCTGCACTGCACTTTCTCTGTAACCAAATATATGGAACCAGAGGAGCCAAAACACTTGATCACTGTTAGATCACTATCAAAAATGCTTACTATGCCATCCCACACCCACACTTTAGAAAATTCAATCACATGGCTGTACTTCTACTTCTAGCATACAGGCAGAGGCTAAAAACTGCAGAACTAATGGTGTTGAACAAGAAGATAGTTAAGGGAGGCGAAAGACCACTTACAAGACTGCTTTGTGTCAGTGGAATGGTCAATATTTATGGATTTCATCTTAGAATCTGAATGAATACATTACAGTTGTCACCGATTTCATCAAGTCCTATGAGGATGAATGTGTGCCTTTGAGAACAGACCAGATAGACCTAATAAAAAATCAATTGATGAACCAGAAGATTCATAGTCTGCTGAGGGCTAGATCAGTGGCATTCAATACCAGTGATCCAAAATGGTACGAGAAGTCTAGGCTATTTTAAGGGTGAAAAAAATATTCTGATTGAGGTTATAGATGGAATTGGATGCACATCTCTTTAGCAGTGTTTGCAGGCCATTTCTTCATACAAAGCAAAACCTAGTATCAGAAGTGGCTGTGATGCTTCCTTCCAGATAAGCTCAATCCCTTTATGCACACCTTGTAAGGAAAGATAAACCTACAACTGTCCAAATCCCTGCAGCATCTGGTGATCCTGTGACCTCTGTCTCAGAGGTCAACATCAGAATATCTTTCAAGAGGGTGAACCTTCACAATGCATCAGGCCCCGAGTATGGCTCTGAAAGCATGTACTAGTCAACTAGCAAGAGTGTTCAAGGACGTGTTCAATCTCTCACTGCTGCAGTCAGAGGTTCCCATCTGGTTCAGATGGATGACAATCCTACCAGTGCTCAAAAAGCCGCAGCAACAACCTTGCTCTCAACATCAGTAACACCAGGGAATTGATTGTAGACTTCAGGAAGCTGAAGTCGAAGGAGCACACACCAGTCCTCATTGAGGGATCAGAAGTGGAAAGGGTGAGCAGTTTTAAGATCTTGGGCATTAGTATCTCTGAGGATTGTGACGAGAGTACACATAGATTAAGATGTTAGCTGTCCTGTGCTGGCACCAGTGGGATCAGCAGTTGGTTTGCCACCTGTCTTCAGGAGAGAGAGAGATAAGGAAAACAATGGAGCAGCATTTGGAGATGTTAATGAAGGGACGGGAGAGAGTAACGGAAGGAGAGAGCTGTCAAGATCGGCTCCCCCTTTGAACCCTGAACTGTTTGAAGTGATGGACAGGCGATACCCCAGCAGGGGGATAAAAAGGGACGGGTTTGCTAAGGCAGGACACACACGACGACCCGAGGTAACGAGACCCTGGAAGTGGTGCGTCTCTCACAAGTCGGTGGGAAGTTTTGGAAGGCCGGTTGTGGGACCAGGCCATAGACGCACAGGGTGGAAAGGCACGATCGGCGGGAACCTGGTGTGTGTCCACCCTTGCCTGGGTGCCGGGTTCACCGCAGAGAAACGATCGTATCTGGAAACGGAGGGGTCACGGTCGGTGACCTCAGATGACATCACAAAGGGCTCGCACGAAAGCTGACTGCGAAGGTCTGTGTGTGGAAGCCGTTTGAATATTCATTCGTTTTTGCTCTCTCTCTCCTTCCCCCCACTGTCCATCTCTCACGGCAGCGATTACTGCGAACTGAACTGAACTAAATTGAACTGAACTTTGTGTCACTTTGAAACTGGTCATTTACCCCTAGACAACGATAGAGCTTGATTGATCCTGTTATCTTAATTCTGTGTGCATGTGTGTTTATCATCGCTGAACTGTTGCATTTATTATCCTTTTGATTAGAGTACTGTGTTGCTTGTTTCTTTAATAAAACTTTCTTAGTTCTAGTAATCCAGACTCCAACTGAGTGATCCATTTCTGCTGGTTTGGCAACCCAGTTACGGGGTATGTAGCAGGATCTATGCTGCACCCAACATATTGACACAATTACAAAGAAAGCACATCAGCGACTATTTCATGAGGAGTTTGAAAAGAATTAGTATGTCACTAAAGACATTCACAAATTTCTACAGATGTACCCTGGAGAACATTCTAACTGTTTCCATCATTGTTTGATATGAAGGGGCCACTGCACAGGGTTTGACAAAGCAGCAGAAAGTTGCCAACTCAGCCAGCTCCATCATGGGCATTAGCCTCCCTTTATCGAAGACGTCTTCAAAAGACATTGCCTCAAAAAGGCAGCATCCATCATTAAGAAGCCCCATCAGTCAGGACCTGCCCTCTTCTCATTGTGACCATTAAGGAAGAGGTAAAGGAGCCTGAAGACACACACTTGACATTTCAGGAACAGCTTCTTCCCTTCTACCATCAGATTTCTAAATGGACAATAAATCCATGAACACTACCTCATTTTCCTTCTCTTTTTGCACTAATTTAATTTAACTTATTAATATATATATATATAGTGATTCTGATTCTAATTCTGTAACACCTCAGACCATATTTTGCTATTGTTTTACTTTGGTAGTAGCTCGATGCGCTGATGCTTTTAAAATTACTGTACCTGTATGGACAAGATTTTTCACTGTACCTTGGCACAAATGGCAATAATAAACCAACTGCCAAAATTTACATGTAATTAAGATCAGAAAATCCTTATATTTACTGCAACAACCTGTAACATTGAGATCCTGCAAAGTATGTTTTTACTTTGCAGAAGCATACAAAATTGCATTTGTATTCCCCCACTAGACCAACTCAAGCGAATCACGATTAAAGTGAAGGCAATGGCAAACTTTCTAATTTCTTATGGATCAGAGAGATGATCTGATAATTCAGGTACTCATACTCTTGATTTTCAGCGTGGGGTGAACAGTAACCTCAATCTCATTTACTGAACACAAAATATAAATGAGGCAAGGATTGAATTCTGTTTCCTATTTCAGTCATGCTGTTGTGTAATGGAGTTAGACCATGCATAACTTCGTTTCAGTGTTACTTAAATTGCTTGTGCAAAGTAATATTCACCACCTCCCTCACATCCGATTCTTAATGTGCCAATGACATTCTTTTTGTTAGTGTTCCCTGCTGCCTTTATGAGTCGTGTAATTTTAACAATATTGCCCATAACACTTGACCAGTTTTATCAGAGGGATCTGTGTCCAATAAGAGATGCATTCAGTTGCACAACCACAGTTCATTTTGATGCTTGTTTTCATCACAGGATGGCACACGCAAAATGCTGGAGGAACTCAACAGGTCAGGCAGCATCTGTGGACTGGAATAAAGAGTTGATGTTTCATGATGAGACCCTTCATCGGGACCTGCTGTGTTCCTTTGGCATTTTAGATGTGTTAGTCTGGATTTTCAACATCTGCAGAATCTCTTGTGCTTATGCTTAGTAGGGTACAGACTTAAGTTAAATCCTTCTTTTAAAGCTTGGAGGTCAGTACTACCTTATTTGCTGTACTGTATATTTTATTTCGCAGATGCCATGAATTTTGATGCTGTGGATCATGTAAAAGACACCTAGGTAGTAGGTTAGGCAATAAGATATTGATCACAATGCAGAGCTGGGTTGAGGATCGGCAGGAGTTCAACCCAGAAAAATGTGAAATGATTCTCTTTGGAAGGCCAAATTTGAAGGCAGAATACAGAGTTAGTATCAGGGTTCTTAGCAGTGTGGAGGAGCGGAGGGATCTTTGGTCATATTCATTGATCCCTCACTTTTACCACATACGTTGATAAGGTTTTAAGAAGGCACATGATGTGTTGGCCTTCTTCGGCGAGGAGATTGAGTTCAAGAAGTGTGATGTAATGTTGCACCTCTCTAAAACTCTGGTTAGACCACTCTTCGAATACTTTATTCAATTCTAATCAACTCAATATAAGAAGGATGTGGATGCTTTAGAGAGGGTGCAGAGGAGATTTTCCTCGATGCTGTCTGAATTAGAGAGCATGTTTTATGAGGATATGTTGAACAAGCTTTGGCTTTTCCCTTTGAGTAAAGGACAATAAGAGGTGACTTGATTGAAGAGCAGAAGATAACAAGAGACATGGATTGAGTGGATAGCCAGAGATATTTTCCTGTGTGGAAATATTTAATATGAGGGGCAATAATGTTATGGTAAACACAAGAGATTCTGCAAATACTGGAAATCCAGAGCAGCGCACACACAATGCTGGAGGTCAGGTAGTATCTAAGGAAAGGAATGAACAGTTGAAGTTTCAGGCCAAGACTATTCTTCAGGACTGGAAAAGAAGGGAGAAGAAACCAGAATAAGAAGGTGGGGGGAAAGAATGGAGTATAAGCTCGAAGAATGTAGGTAAAGTCTGGTGGGTGGGAGAGGGGAGATGAAGAGTGAAGATGGGAGGTAATAGGTGGAAATGGTAAAAAACTGATGAAGTAGGAATCTGGTAGGAGAGGAAAGTGGACCATGGGATAAAGGGAAGGAGGATGAGCACTAGGGGGAGGTGATAGGCAGGTGAGGATAAGAGTAGTAGTAAGAAGGGACCCTTAGTGGGGAATGGAAGCAGAGGGAAGAGGGAGTGGGAAATTACTGGAAGTTAGAGAAATTGATGTTCATGCCATCAGGTTGGAGGCTTTCCAGATGGAATATGAGGTGCTGCTCCTCCAACTTGGGAGCAACCTCACTATGGCAGCCAACAAGGTTATTAACTGACATGTTGAAATGGGAGTGGGGATTGGAATTTAAATGGTTGACAACCAGAAAATCCTGCTTCTTGCAGATCCTGTACTGTGCAGTCATGTCATATACTCTACAGAATAGAGAACAGAGAAATTTTACAGCACATTACAGGCCCTTCGGCCTACAATGTTGTGTCAACCACGTAACCTACTTTAGAAGCTGCCTAGGATTTCCCTTCCATGAAGTCCTCCATTTTTCCAAGTTCTACATTCTATTATTTCATTTAAGAGTTACATCAAAGTTGATCGATAGCCAAAGAAAAGTGCAGTTGCTTTTTTTCATAATTTTCTGCTGTATGGTAAACCTCTGTTAGTGGAGACGTGAATAGTTAATGGTACGTACCCAGGCATCTGGTCTCCACTCCACTCCACAGACCATTTACTTGACACTCTCGAACATGAGATCCAGCCAGTGTGTATCCAGAGTTACATGTGAAGATTGCAGTGGCCCCATATGTCTGCAATGTTCCAATCTTATTGCCATTTGGTGGAGTGGGTAGATCACCACACAAGATAACTGGTTAAAAAAATTGCACCACAAGATGAAGATTCAGACTCAATAAATGGGTGTTGGATTAGATTATGTAATTGTTATTTTCTTTTGCAGGTTAACAATTTATGCCTACTTGTATTTTATATAACTATTTATACACATGTAGCTGTTCATTGTGCTTCCTAGTGGTCACATTATGTATGTGCAATTGTTCAGTGTGGTCAGCAGTGGATACAGTTATGTCTCTTTCTGAAAGCTTCTTGGTACTGCATAATTTGAATATGAGTGTCTGATTCATTAAACCCTTATCTACAAATGTGAATAGAATGTTTATTATCTACGGGGTATAAGGAGGACAGAACATGTTGCCCCACCATCCTTACTCTTTCTGTTCTTTGTTCTGAGTTACATGACTTTTACAACTCTACATTTCTGATTCTCTTTGTTCTATTAGCACTTAATAATATAAATGTGAAGCATCAAGTTTTTTGCCTTTTTCTTGACTTCCAAAAGAATCTTGGATCAAAAAGATCAGAATCCAACACAAGTTTTAATTTTCTTTCTCTAGATCAAGGGTTCCCAACTTTTTTATGCCATGTGCTAATACCATTAAGCAAGGGGTCCATGGAGCCCACGTTGCGATCGCCTGATCTAGATCATACCTTATGAAATCACTCTGTTATCAGGGCCGATAATAATAAACAATTTAAACAAAGATCAATTGTTTTTGTTTTTTAATCCCCCAGAGCCTAATTTTGATACTGGTACACACAAAAAAATGCTTTAAGTATGATTTCCTGTTACTGAGTTTAAGTGAATGGATTTTAACATGGATGTTCAACATTCAAAATAAACTTATTATGAAATTACATATATGCCATCATATACTACTCCGTCATCCATTTTCTTGTGGGCATTCACAACAGAATCACTGAAAAACTGCACACAAAGACGGACAAATAACCAATGTCCAAAAGAAGACAAACAGTTGAAATACAAAAAAGCAAGTAATAACAATAAATAAACCAATAATAATACACGAATTGTAGAGTCCTTGAAAGTGAGTCCATAGGTTGTGGAATCAAGTTCATTGTTGAGGTGAGTGAAGTTATCCATGCTGGATTAGGAACCTGATGTTTGTAGGGTAATAACTGTTTGTGGATCTCGTGGTGTGAGAACTAAGGCTCCTGTACCTTCTTTCCAATGGCAACAGTGAGAAGGGAGCATGGTCCAGATGGTGGGGGTCCTTGATGATGGACTCCCACATTCAAGATAAGTCTGGGATTTAGAGAGAAGGATCTATCAAAGGAATAAATTTTCTGTCATGAAGTCGAGCATGTTTCTTTCACATCCATAATGATGTGAATAGTGAAACACTTTCAAGTCTATTGTACCTCTCCTTGACTAGAAAGTCAACTTGTTCTGTATAAAGAATTCTCTTGATGAGTCTTAACACAATGTGATTTAACTGCATTTCCACAAGCCAATGTATCCAGCTAATATGTCAACACACATGCCCAGAATAGCAAACAGAACAAGTGAATTCTTTCTGTCAGTTGAAATGCCCTCTACTTCCATAGGATTTCAGTGTTGCATCTCAAATTTCATAGTAAATTTATTATCAAAGTACGTACTATGTACAGATTGTCACTATATACCACCCTGTGATTCATTTTATGTAATGCAGAACGAAGAAATACAATAGAATCAATGAAAAAACTTCACACGCTGATTCTATAGTATTTCTTTGTGCTACTATAAATGACCGCAAGAAACTGAACCTCAGATGTATATATGGTGACCTATATGTACTTTGCTAATAAATCTACTTTGAACATTACAACAATCAGAGAGCAGGTACAGGAGTCTGAATACATTTACTCAACATTTCAAGAATGGTTTATTTCCCTCCTCCATCAGACTTCTGAATGGACAATGAACCCATGAACACTGCCTGACTACTTTTACTCCCGTTTTGCAGTACGTAGTTAGTTTTATATGCAGGTATATATTTCCTATGATTTACAGCGTATTTTATGTAATGCACTGTGCTGCTTCTGTAACAGAGTAGATCTGTAATATAATATGTAATATGTATTTCTCATTCAAACAATGACATACATGACAAAGACCTTAGATCACAGAAAACCATGTTTAAAACAAAAGGCACAGCCTCAGAATAAAAGGTCGTCCCTTTAGAACAGAGATGAAGAGGAATTTCTTCTGCCAGAGGATGGTGAATCTGTGAAATTTATTGTCACAGAGGGCTGAGGAGGCCAAGTTATTGCTATATTTAGAGCAGTGTTTGAAAGATTCTTGACTAGCAAGCAAGTTTATTTGTATAGTACTTTGTAAACTCAAGGTAATTCAAAGCACTTTACATAGAACAAGACATAAAAATCAAATATCAAATTTCAGACAATATATAAGAGAATAAGATCACACAAAAATAGATATAATAAATAGAAGCTACAGTGCAGGAAATTCTAATTAAAAGCTGCGCCAAAAAGAAAAGCTTTAAGCCTCAATTTAAAAGAGCTTAAAGTTGGGACAGACTTCAGATCATTTGGAAGGTTATTCCAGATATGTGGAGCATTGTAATTAAAAGCTGCTTTACCATGTTTAGTTTTGATCCTGGGGACAGTAAGATGACCCGCCCCAGATGATCTGAGAGCTTTGGAAGGTTCATAATGCAACAAGAGATTGGAGATGTATTTTGGCCCTAGACCATTCAGTGCTTTACAAACCAGTAGTAATATTTTAAAGTCAATCCTCTGATGGATGGGAAGCCAGTGTTATGATGAGAACTGGAGTGATATGTTCTACTTTCTTGATCTTAGTGAGGACTCTAGCAGCAGTGTTCCTGAGTGAGCTGTAGCTGTCTGAGGGATTTTTTTATAGAGACCTGTGAAAATACCATTAGAGTAGTCAAGCCTACTAAAAATAAAGAGCATCAAAGGTTATGATGATTAAGAGCATCGAAGGTTATGGGGATTAGGCAGGTAAACAAGGTTGAGAGGGACAATAAATCAGCCATGATGGAATGTGAAGCTGACTCACTGGCTGGAATGGCCTAATTCTGCTCCTATGTTTTCTGGTCTAAAGCAGATAATTGTTCAGATAAAAACATTATGTAGCATTTACTCAATCTTAATACCTAATTATGTCTCATAATAAAATAATCTTGCTCTTACTTTCGCAGGTTGATTTTTCATTAGATCCACTCCATGTGCCATTTGCTTGACACTCTATGAACTTGTGGCCCCTTAAGTAATAACCAGGTTTGCAGCTTAGCATGACTTTAGTTCCGTATTCATTTGTTGACCCACGGACAAGTCGCCTGAGGACATCCCTTGAATGAGTCGTCTCGATGGGAGGGCAAGGCACAGCTGTAAGGGCAAGATAAAATACAAACAAAAGTGATCTGTTAGACTGTTCCATTCAAACATATAATTAGCTATAGTTATGATTAGAATCAAAATTTCAGCGAGGTTTTCTATTTTTTCAATTCTGTTTTACAAAGTGGTTGTATGTACCTAGACTCACACAGCCCCAAAACAGGCCTTTTGGCTCAACTGGTCCATACCAACCAGGATTTTCATCTATGCTATCCTTCAATTTATAGGACAGAATTAGGTCATTCAGTCCACTGAATCTGCTCCATCAATCCAACATTGTTGATTTATTTTTCTTCTCAACGCCATTCTCCTGCCTTCTCCCCAAAATCTTTGACACCCTTACTAATTAAATACTGATCAACCTCTATTTTAAATATACCCAATGACTTGACTCCACAATTCTGTGGCAATGAGGTCCACATATTCACCACCCTTTGGCTACATAAATTGCTCCTCAACTCTGTTTTAAAAGGATTTCTTTCTACTCTGAGGTTGTGTCCTCTGGTCCTAGATTCCCACACTATAGGAAGACCTTTCAATATTCAGTAGGTTTCAATGAGATTCCCTTCATTCTTGTAAATTCTAGTGAATACAGGCCTAGATCCATCAAACATTTCCCATACATTTACCCTTTCATTCCCAGAATCAATCTCATGAACCTCTTCTGGACGATCTCCAATGCTAGTACAATGGGCCCCAAACTGAGAATTACATCCTTGCTTTTATATTCTATTCCTCTTGAAGTGAATGATAACATTGTATTGCTTTTCCGACCACTGACTCAACCTGCAAGTTAATTTTCAGGGAATCCCGCACGAAAACTCACAGGACCCTTTGCATGTCTGATTTTTGAAATGCCTCTCCATTTAGAAAATAGTCTACACCTTTATTCCGTCCACCAAAGTGTAAAGTTCCCCTTGGATTCCATTAAATCAATCCCTTCTGTGCCCTCTAGTTCTTCATTCTCCAACCTTGGGATTCTGACTATGTGCATTCACCCTATCAATGTCCCTCATGGTTGTATACATCTCTATAATATTGCCCCTCATTCTCCTGTGCTCTAATTGAGGAGTCTCAATCTGCTTAACTTTTCTACATAACTCATGCTTTCAGACCTGACAACTTCTTCACAAATCTCCTCTGCACTGTTTCCAGCTTAATGGCATCTTAGCTGGGGCATATTACTCAGCGTGCTAGTTTAACTAAATGAAACTTCCAAAGGAACCAAGTTAATTTCATTTTGAATCTACACTCAGTGGTGACCTTACTAGGTACACCTGCCTATTAATGTAAATAGCTAATCAGCCAATCACGTGGTAGCAATTCAATGCACATAAGTATGCAGACATGGTTAAGGGGTTCAGTTGATGTTCAGACCAAATAGCAGAATAGGGAAAAATGTGACCTGAGTGACTTTGATTGTGGAATGATTGCTGGTGTCAGACGGAATGGATTGAATACCTCAAAACTGCTGATCTCTTGGGATTTTTATGTACAACAATCTCTAGAGTTTACAGAGAATGGTGTGAAAAAACAAACAACAACATCCTGTGAGTAGCAGTTCTGTGGGAAAAATCACGTTGTTTTTGAGAGAGGTCAGAAGAGAATAGCTGGGTTGGTTCAAACTGACAAAGAAAAGAGTAACTCAAATAAAGACGCATTACAATAGGGGTGTGCGGAAGAGGATCTCCGAATGCACAACACATCAAACCTTGAAGCGAGTGGGGTCCAGCAGTGGAAAACCACAAACATATTCTCAGTCACCACTTTATTAGGTACAAAAGGTATCTAAAAAAGTGGCTACTGAATATACCTTTCCAGTTAACAAGTTCCTGTTTCTCAGGCACAACCATCAACGAACAGGGTGGCATGGGAAGGGGTTGTGTTTGGCAGAATGGAAACACGACAGACTGAAAATGCCGCAACCTGGAGCAACAAAGTTCAAAGTAAATTTATTATTACAGTACATATACGTCACCATATACAACCCTTAGATTCATTTTCTTACAGGTATACTCAGTGAAGCCAATAACTATGATAAAATCAATGTAAGACCACACAAGACACCATGCGAAAAGCAAAAAACTGTGCAAATACAAAAGAATTAAAACAAATTACAATAAATAAACAATCAATAAACATTGAGAATGTGACATGAAGGGTCTTGAAAGTGAGTCCATATGTTCTGGGAAAAGTTCAGTGATGGGGAAAGTGAAGTTGAGTGAAGTTATCCGCTCTGGTTCAACAGCCTGATGGTTGAGGGGTAATAGCTGTCCCTGAACCTAGCTGTATTAGTCATGAGGCTGCAGCATCTTCTCCCCGATGGCAGCAGCGAGAAGAGAGCATGACCTGGATGGTGGGGGTCCTTGCTCATGGATGCTCATTTCCTGCGACAATGCTTCATGTAGATGTGCTATGAGCAGGGTGGGTGGAATCCTTCATGATGTTACTGGACCTTTTCAGGCACCTTTCTGTATATAAGACCTTAATGGTGCGTAATGTGTTGTGCGGTTTTCACCGCTGGGCGGTGAACCTTTGCCTGTCAGCCGTAGTACAGTTTCCATACCATGCGGTGAAGCAGCTTGTTAGGATGCGTTCCACAGCACATCTACAGAATAACATGAGTTATAGATGTGCTTCTGGCCTAACGAGCCTGTGCCACCCAATGAACAACGGACCTACTAAGCCTTATGTCTTTGGAATGTGGGAGGAAACCAGAATACGTCAAGGAAACCCATGTGGTCAGAGGGAGAACGTACAGACTCTGTACAGACAACAGCAAGGATTGAACCCAGGTGAAATACAATTTATCAGACTATTCTTCATTGCATTCAGTTTGCAGGGAGATGAGGTACGTACCACATAACAGAATTAAATGTCCGATAGTAATATTTCACACTCTATTTTGTACAAACTCCTTATAGACGGTGGCCTAATTGAACCCTGGACTCCAGCACTGCAACAACATTATGTTAACTACTACACTACCGTGCTACCTCATTGTAATGAATGGCATGAAAATCACATCAGACTGATAAGAAATGACTGTTACTACAAGCTGAGAGGGAGGGAAAACTGGTTCTACTGTTCGGAGGAACAGATGCGAGTGTGAACTTTGGAACTTTGAATTTAATATCATGGGAGATAACACCCTTCTCTCCACTCTCATCAGGCAGAAGATACAAAAACCTGCAAACACTTACTTACCACCAGGCTTACTTACCATCTGCCCTGCTGTTATAAGAAATGAACAAGACCATAAGGGACCACATCATACCATAGCAGTTCGTGCTACACTCTACAGACCCAGCTGGAAGATTGAGCTTGGCACCATCTCCCCCGACTGTTTGGACGTCCTCCGGGTGCTCCTATTTCTTCCCATATTCCAAAAGTTAGTCAGTTGTGGGCCTGACCTGCTGAATTCCTCTAGCATTTTGTGTGTGTCACTCTAGATTTCCAGCATCTCAGTATTGCTTGTGTTTTCATGTTGAGGTTAAGTAAGTCATCATTAATGAGCGATCAGGAGAATTCTTAACTCAGAGAGCAATGAACCTTTTGCAGAAGACTGCAGAATTTTTCCCATTATGTTCTGTCAGAGTTGAGGGCATCAAGCTCCTGTGTGTTGGGGGATCAGCAACATGAGACTAATTCTGAGGCATAGCACATAGGTAAAAAGTCAGCAGTTATCTTCCTCCTCTTCTAAAGTTCTTAAATTAATTTGGATTGTAAATTAAACTTGCTGATGTTTCTGACAAAGGATGATAAACCTATCGTACTTTATGGCAGCAAGGTAATGGAGCTATTGAGGTAATGCTCTTACTCCATTATTACTAACGTAAGGGGGCTTCGTCTTTTATGTTACTGCGGAGGCTAATTAAAATGGCTTCTTTGTTATGTTATACTTAGGAATGCTTCTTTGTTATGTTAATCGCTGAGAAAGTCCTACCTGCTAGCGGTTTGTTTTGTATTATCTATTGATATGAGGATGAATGAACCAATTGGGATAGTTGTTCTGTTTTTGGTGTAATTGAAGATACTGTATGGGCGAGGTTTCCTCCAGGTGCTTCAGTTTCCTCTCAAATTCCAAAGACATAGTGGTTAGGTGGTTATTTGGTCACATGGGTGTAACTGGGTGGGGCACAATTATAGAGCAGGAACAACCATTAACTGAACTGTATCTCTAAATATCTACTGTTAATGTCTACAAGAAAATGAGTTAAAGGTGGTATTCTGTGACATATAGGTACCTTGATAATAAGTTTACTTTGAACTTTGAAATAAATAAAATAAAACAGTCTCTCCCCAGACATTGCATGCATGATTTAGAGTGCAAGTAAAAACTCACGTTTACATCGTGGGGTCTTCCAGTTATTACTCCACTTTCCATCGTCCCTGCAAACGGCCGTGGCTTGGTGCTCGGATTCCAGAGTGAAGCCCTCATTGCACCGATAGTGGACCTGACTGCCCATGCTATAGTCTCTGCCAACCACTGAACCATTTCCAGGGGACTTTGGGAGACCACATTTGATGGCTGAAAGATAACAAGCATCATAAATTTCACCATTAATCTGACTCACTTCCCTCTCTGCTTTTTCAGATAAAACCCTTTCACTGTGGAAAGGCACGCCAGGTTTAGATACAGTCTATGCAGAGACAATGTGCCCTATAGAGGGGGAGTCTAGGACCAGAGAGCACAGTCTCAGAATACAATTATGTCTGTCCTTTCAGAACTGAGATGAGGAGGAATTTCTTTAGCCAGAGTGTAGTGAAACTGTGGAATTCATTACCAAACACAGCTGTGGAGGCCAAGTAATTGAGTGAATTCAAAGCAGAGTTTGATAGGTTCTTGATTAGTAACAGTACCAATGGGCAGGACAATAGGGTTGAGAGGGATAATGAAGCAGCTGTGATGAAATGACTCAATGGACCAAACAGTAAAACAATGAATACATGCAAATATACAACTGGATTTATCTTTTCATCTTTTAAAAAGCCAATCAATATTTCTAATTTATTAATCAATGATAATTTCTGCTCAAATTTACTATGGCACACAAGATTATTGCTTAAAAGATTATCATCAAGTTGGGTATATTTTCTCAAAAGGTTTCGCAACCCACTAAGCTCTTTTACAAGGATGTTGCCAAGACCTGAGGTACTGAATTATAGGGAAATATTGAACTGGTTAGAGCTTTATTCCCTAGAATATAGGAGAATGAGAGAAGATTTAGACCATAAAACATTGGAGAGAGAATAAGCCCATTTATCCCAGCGAGTTTGATAAAGGCATACAATATTATGAGGACTATAGATAGGGTAAATGCAAGCAGGCTTTCCTCTGCTGGCTTTGGATGGGACTAGAACGAGAGGTGATGGATTAATAGTTAAAGGTGAAATAGTTAAAGGCAACATGGGGGGAATTTCTTCAACCAGTGGATGGTGAAAGAGTGGAACAGGCTGCCAGCAGAAATACTTGATGTGGGTTCAATTTCAACATTTAAAATAAATTTGAATAAGTACATGGATAGGAGATGTATGGAGGGCAATTGTCCGAGTGCAGGTTGATGGGACCAGGCAGTATAACAGTCAGTATGTACTAGATTTGTCTGTTTCTGTGCAATAGTTCTCTATGACTCTACGACATCCACGGAATATCTCCTTAAGAGTTGAAAGAATCTACAATTGCTTTGGAACCCTTTGTTTTGGAGTTGCATCTTTGTGGGCATCCTGACATTCGAGGGCATTGTAGAATAAAAGGCACAGAAATCACTTAAGAAGTCCCAGAAATCCCCCCTTCCCCAGAGCCATAATTTGAATCCAAATCGGCATCAGGTTTAATATCACTGGCAGATATCATTAAGTTGGTTGATTTGGGGCAACAGTACCTTGGAATACACAATAATATAAAAACAATAGATTATGATAGGAAGTATTAACTTCTTATTATCACTGACTTGGTAAGTCAGGGCATGAAAAGTTATGGGGAGAAAGCTGGGGAATGGAGCTGAGAGGGAAATGAATCAGCCATGATCAAATGATGGAGCAGACAAGAGGGGCTGAATGGCCTAATTCTACTCCTGTGGTCTTATGGTCTTATCTTTTAAAAATAAACTAAATAAGTACTGCAAAAGGAGAGCAAAATAAATTGTGAGGTTGTGGTCACTGTCCATTCATAAATCTGATGTGAGTGGGGAAGACTCTGATCCTGAAATGTAGAGTGTGTGTCTCTTCAGGCTCTTGTACCTCTTCCTTGTTAGGAGCAATGAGAAGAGAGCATACCCTGGGTGATAGGGTTCCTTAATGATGGATGCCACCTTTTTGAGGCATTGCACTTTGAAGATGTCCTCAGTGTTGGGGAGGCTAGTGCCCATGATGAAGCTAGTTGAGTTTGCAAAGTTTCTGCAGGTTTTCCCAATCCTGTGCAGTGGCCTCTCTGTACCAGACGGCAATACAACCAGTTAGAATGGGTAACTGTAGAAAATCTGTAGAAAAGTTCACTAAAACTATAACAGAAGGTGACTTTCTTTTTATAATTCACACCTTTAAGTGCTAAGATACTCAAGAATCCCTGCTTGTGATCTGTAAATAAATATTTCTTCTTGAATTTTCTTTTTCAAAATAGACTGATTATTTTGGTTCTACAAGTTCAACTGAAGCAATTTGAAGCTTGATTAAAAAAAAACATTTAAGCTGATTTACCAATAAATTTTGAGATGCTGTTTGTAGTAGCATTTATCTATCAGTGGAAATTTGGAAGTTGCCATCTAAAGAAAGTCATTGAGTCACCATATTCATTAACAAGGTATCAATGGTCACAACAGCCATAGGCAAGCATGACTTGTAATGGAACAGTTAATCTATAATTCCTTTCCCACTGACCTAGTCTCACCTGCAAGCTTGTACAATTTTCCCTTCTCCCACTTTCTTATTCTGGCTTTCTTCCACCCTTCCTTTCAAATCCTGATGAAGGGTCTCAGCCTGAAATGTTTTATTCCTCTCCACAGGTGTTGCCTGACTTGCTATGTCTCTCCAGCATGTTGTATATGTTGCTGTGGTGGAATTAATGCACTTTAATGATGTAGGCTCAGGAATTCCATGGCACCCTTTATTGGGGAAGATAGCTGGGCTGGGGTTAAGAGGCTTTTGAGATAGATGCACAAATCATCGAATAATTTGTGGAGACCTTCAACACAACATGGTCAATTATTTGTTCACAGTAATGGAATGTGTATTAAATTCATTATTATTCCAGAATAAGATGGTGTTAATGAATGGTGCGATCAAGGGCAACATCCAACAGACAGTTCAGGAAACTACTTCTTTCACTTTTTTATGACTTCTTCTTCTTTCAAAAATGTGGTTCTACGACTGTTGGAGCCTGTGATCTACATTTTGATTGTGTGTTTTCAAGCCAATTGAACGATCGGGCACTTTACCATCACCGACTGTGTAGGATGAGGCTTTATGTTGAATGTGCAGCTGTGAGGCCGAGAAGTCTGGAGACGGGGTGCATGTCCATGATCGATGCCATTTCTCACCAACCTCGCCAATTAAACCACTGAGGAAGACTGAAACAATCAAAACATGTGCAGACAGCGAGCAGGCACTCAGCACCATCTACCAGCCTCTCACTTGCTGCTGGAGGAAGGTGCCTGCGTGTAATGTTCTCACTCTCCCTCTTGTTTGCTACTCCTGAAGAAAGTTTTCTGCATTTGAATGACCTCTCTCCCTTGATACAATTGGAGGACGGTGCCAGACTTCTGGGTTTTGGGCAAGAATTAGTCAATGTGGTTTGCGAACTAGGCACTCCAGTTCACATTATGATGTGTTTCTGGCTTCCAGCCACTCTTTTTTTTGTTATTTTGATTATTTCCATCTGGGTGGTCTGCAGATACCAAACAGCTGAATGAATATGCCTGGACTCGTTTGACTTTGTGTTATATAGTCTATGTTTTTTTGTTGCCATTTGTGCGATTTGTTTTTTTTTTGTGTGCATGGGGGTGGGGCCGATGTTTTTCTTTGAACAGGTTCCATGGTGTTCTTTGTTTTGTGGCTGACTGTGGAGCAGATGAATCTCAGAGCTGTATACTGCCTACACATTTCGATAATAAATGTATTTTCAATCCTTGAATCTTAATTTAATATTAGAGGAAGATAACCTATGAATTTATTGGGAAGAGAATCTGAGATTTCAGAGCAACACACAGAAAATGCTGAAGGAACTTAGCTGGTCAGGCAGTCTCCCATTTTTTGTGTCTGTTACTTTGGCTTTCCAGCATCTGCAGAATCTCTTGTGTTTGAGATTTCAGGTCTAATTTGTCATTCAATTAGATCACGGCTGATCAACCCCTTAACTCCCATCTACGTACTTTGGTTGTAGACTCTATCAAGCTTTTCCCAATAATACAACTGACAGTCTGAGTTCTATAATCTTCATCCAGCTGGTCCCTAAAACCTATTCATGTCGCCTATTCTCTCCTTTTCTCAGCAACATCTGTCCTTGCTGGACCATATCTAATGGTCCCAGACCTGAAACAGAGTGGATAACAAATTGATTTTTGTCTGATTTAAACGCTGAGCCAGAATAAAAAGATTAATGCATTGAACCTGAGGGCAGAGGACAAACCGGTGTTCAGCTTACTACTCCAGCAAACTTTACCCGCCTCAGTGCTGAACCTGGCTCTACGGTTGTGTACTTACTTCGGGAACTCTGTGGTTCAGGCTTATTTGCTTTTTCTCATTGTTTGCATGAAGTTCTTACTTTTTTTTACGTTTGGATGTCTGACTGTCTTTGCTGAATAGGGTTTACATATATTTTATTGTGTTTCTTTGTTCTATGGCTGCCTATGAGAAGATGAATCTCAAGGTTGTATATGGTATACATTAATAATAAATGTACTTTGACTGAGTCTCTTTCCACTTAAGCTAACTAGTTGATTTTTTCCAACATTAAGCTATATATATTCTTTCAGTTACATCTAGTTTAAAAAATTATACCTCTCCTCTAACCAGCCTAGACCCTAACGTTACCAATCTTGAGTTGCTCTGAATCCCAATAAATCCTTTAATCATCTTAAAATTTTCAAATAGATTGCTCCTTAACAATACACCTTTAAGAAGCACAAGTCACCCATATAAACCAGTTGTGCATTTGTCTGGCTTTTCTTTCCCAAATATCTCCTCAAACAGCCTTGATAGCTTGTCAAAAACGTAATTTTCACATTTTGGCAAATTGTAGTTCCTTACATCAATCCACTGAAGATTACTTTAAACTTCTATAAGAGAGCACCACTGTGAGAATTGAACGGTAATATATTTTCTTGAGACCTAGTTTCAATATTTCATCTGCAGGAGGAAAAATTCACGGCAATATTTTTCCATAGAATTGCACATTTTAGAAGATACATTGCTTTTGTGGCTTGACGTTGACATTTTTATTATTCTGCAGAGAAATAGGGTTTTATCATAAACAGATAAGCTGAAATGCATGAAGTGCAGAGCCTTGTATATGGGCTGCATAGTTCATTGTGGTATAAATGATGCTGTCACAGTGGCAAAATGAAGACAAAGTGCGTGGAATCAGTCTTACTATCTACAAGATGTCTAACTTGCAGCAATTACACAAATCGTAAATGCATCTTCTGATCTGAATGAATTCTTGCCCAGTGTTTGAATCAACCCTTCCTGTCTCCAGGTGAATCAAACCGCACAAGAAGGGATTATCTCCACTTATCTACACACAGTAGCCACTTTATTAGGTGCCTCCTGTATATTTGTTGTCTTCTGCTGCAGTAGCTCATTCAGTCATTCAAAGGTTCGACGTGTTTTGCATTCAGAGTCGCTATACACCACTGTTTTAACAAGTGATTATTTGAGTGACTGTCACCTTCCTGTCAGCTTGAACTAGTCTGGCCATTCACCTCTCCACAATCTCATTAACAAGGCTTTTTTGCCACTCACTGGATGGTTTTTCTGTTTTTCACTGCATCCTCTGTAACCACTAGAGACTGCTGTGCATGAAAATCGCAAAAGGTCAGCAGTTTCTGAGGTAGTTAAACCACCCTGTCTGGCACCAACAATCATTCCACGGTCGAAGTCAAGTAGATCACATTTTTCCTCATTCTGATGTCTGGACTGAACAGCAACTGAACCTCATGACCACGTCTGCATGCTTTTATGCATTGGGTAGCTGGCACATGATTGGCTGATTAGATATTTGTATTAATGAGCAGGTGTATAAGTGGATATAATAAAATGATCACCCTGACTTGTTGGTACATGAGTGATTAGCACAATCACTTTACAGCAATGTTGATCACCGATAGGGGTTAAATACTGTAAGGAATTTGTACATTCTCCCTGTGATCACATGGGTTTCTTCAAGGTGTTCCGGTTTCCTCCCACATCATAAAGATATGTGGTTAGGATTAGGGTTAGTAAGTTGTGGACATGTTATGATGACACCAGAAGCACGGCAACATCTGTGGACTGCCCTCCACAATCCATGCTGATTTGATTTGTTGCATTTCACTACGTAACACACAAAATGCTGGAGAAATTCAACATGTCAGGCATCATCTATGGACAGGACTAAAGAACCAACATTTTGAGTTGAGACTCTTCCTCAGAAGTGTGTTATTCTGAATTTCCAGCATCTGCAGAATCTCCTTGTGTTTAGCATGTCATTGTATGCATCAATATACATGTGATAAATAAAGCTAATTCTTAATCTTTCTCTTTCATTTTTAACACAATATGCATTTACAAAACACACAGGATTAAAGCAACATACACAACCTTGTCTTTGGAATGAACAAAAGACCGAACAAAGATAGGAGCCGTCATCAGAAATTGACTCAATAACAGTTCAATCAAGACACACATTGCCTCCAAATTGCCACAAGTCCTCCCCTTGATCAATGTACAAAACAACCCTATCTGGAGACAATGATGATTTATGGTACAACTCCATCTAACATCTGCAAGAAACTAATCAACATGTTGCTGCTTTAATTCCACAAATTAATGGACATAACCCCTGATAACGATCTGCTGTAATTTCTGCAACCCTCCCTTTTTTTTCCATCCAGAATCAGAATCAGAATCAGGTTTATTATCACTGGCATGTGAAGTGAAATTTGTTAACTTAGCAGCAGCAGTTCAATGCAATACATAATATAGAAGAGAGAGAAAAAAAAATAATAGAGATAGTGTATATTAAAAAAGTGAGGTGGTGTCCAAGGGTTCAATGCCCATTCAGGAATTGGATAGCAGAGGGGAAGAAGCTGTTCCTAAATCACTGACTGTGTGCCTTCAGGCTTCTGTATCTCCTACCTAATGGTAACAGTGAGAAAAGGACATGCTCTGGTTGCTGGAGGTCCTTAATAATGGATGATGCCTTTCCCAGACACCGCTCCCTAAAGATGTCCTGGGTACTTTGTAGGCTAGTACCCTAGATGGAACTGCCTAGATTTACAACCCTCTGCAGCTTCCTTTGATCCTGTGCAGTAGCCCCTCCATACCAGACAGTGATACAGCCTGTCAGAATGCTCTCCACAGTACAACTATAGAAGTTTATGATGTATTTGTTGACATGCCAAATCTCTTCAAACTCCTAATAAAGTACAGCTGCAGTCTTGCCTTCTTTACAACTACATCGATCTGTTGGGACCAAATTAGATCCTCAGAGATCTTGACAGCTAGGAACCTGAAACTGCTCACTCTCTCCACTTCTGATCCTTCTATGAGGATTCTGGTTTCCTTCTCACTCCTCCTCCTCACATTTAAATTGGTATTCTTCAAAGCTAGTCTTTAAAACCCTTCACATAGATTCAAGATTTGGGTTTATTTGTCACTTATACATTGAGGCACACAGTAAAATGCATCATTAGCATTAATATTCAACACACCTAAGGACATGCTGGGGGAAGTCTGCAAGAATCGCCACACATTTCAGCGTCAGCAGAGCATGTTCACAATGCTCAGCAAAACAACACAGAACACATCAAACAACAACAGAAAAAAAAGCCCATTCCTCCCACCAAAGAGATCTTCAGCCCTCCAAGCCCATTAAGCACCCATTCTAACACTGTCCACCCCAACCTATTTTCCTCCTACATTCTATAAAATATAGGAGATGGAATTTGGTCATTTGGCCCATTGAGTCTGTTTTGCCAACTAATCCAACCCCCCTCCCCTGTAGGTTCGACCACCCACCGACGCACCGGGGCAACTCACAACTAAATTTCTCATCCGCACATGCTAGAACTTTTCTAGAAGAGGGTGGAAACTGGAGCACTTGGGGAAAGCCTGGGCAGCTATTGGGGGAATGTGCAAACTTTGCAAAAGCAACATCCGAGGTTAGGTCCACATTGCTGGATGGCGATCAGTTCAATACACAGTGCATTAGGGTAGTACAAGGTGCAAAAACAGCAGAGTACAGAATAAAGTGACAATAAGTTGCAAGTTCATAATGAGATAGATTGTGCAGTCAATTGTCTGTCTCATTGTACTAGGGAACCGTTCAACTGTTTTATAACAGCATGCTAGAAGTTGGTTCGATAGCAGCAGTGGAATAAGGTGTAATAAAGCTCAGTACAATAAGTAGACAATAAGGTGCAATATTCAAAGTAAATTTATTGTCAAAGAAGTGCAATAGAATCAATGAAAAACTACACACAAGGATTGACAAACAATGTGCAAAAAAAGATGAACTGTGCATATACAAACAAACAAGTAAATAAATAAAACAAAACTGAGATCATGAGTTGAAGAGTCCTTGAAAGTGAGTCTGCAGGTTGTGGAATTAGCTTAGTGTTGAGTTGAATGAAATTACACGCCAAAATTAAAACTAGCTAAATTGTGAGACCAGGAATCTACCTTATCGTGCTAGGAAACCAATCAATAGTCTTAAAATTGCCAAGCAAGGTGTCTTAATTTCAATTTAAGGATGATAGAATAGTTGATATTGAACTTCCAAATCAAAAGAAAGTTTGATGGCCAGATCACTGGGCTGTGTGACCATAGTGCATACGGCATAAACTTGATCTGAAATGCAGGACTATGGGTGAATTTCCCATCTGTAGAGAAAAAAAAGGAGGAAGTAATTGCTTATGTGCAGGAGACTTCCCAGTGGTATCAGTAAGTAGTGGTAGATGATAGATGGCAGGTTAGTGTGATCAGGTCTTTGACTCTCAGACAGGAAAGGAGAGCAATACCTTTAAAGGTGTAAATGCCAGGTTAAATTTGAGAGGTTCATTTATCACATGTATGTCAAAACATACACTGAAATGTGTTGTTGCGTTAAGAACCAACATAAACAAGCCTGTACTTAGGGCAACTCACAAGTATTGCCACGCATTCTGGCTCCAAGATAGCATGGCCAACATGCTTGGCAAAACAACACCGAACAGAACAAAACAGAACACACCAAGCAACAAAGCAACAATGGCCCAGCCACATGTGCACACACAAAATCCTCTAACCCCTGGAGGCCATTATCCGCTCCTAGCCTTCTGTGGACTTATGTTATTGGGCCTTCGACATTCCCAACGGACTTACAAAAATTCGCAGAGTCGGAATTTGATCTATACTTCTGATTGATCTTTGGGTTTTAATTTTTGTTATCAACCCAGGGCTCATTGATGATGATAAATGAGGACCCTGGACAAGGGTCCGAACTCCAGGCTTTCAACTCTGGTCTAGCCAATTCATATGCCTCAGAGCCTCCCCCGTTCTCACTAGTCTGTCGCCTGACATCCAACCACATCCATGTCACTGACCTTTAAATATGGAACGGAGACCTAAGCTCCGATCTGTCCTCTAACTACCTAAACCCTAACTTGACTCCTAACTCCCCTCTTTGTCCCCAAAACTGTCTCTATGAACAGTCCCTATTCAATATTCAAGATTCAAAATTGTTCAGCGTCATTTCCACCACACAAGTGTAAAGGAGAACAAAATAATTGTTACTCTGGATCTGATGCAACACAAAAATACACAATAAGATAAAGATCACAATAGTAAAAAACCACAATGGATATAACTACATTAAAATAGCTTATATACACATATTGATTGTAGTTCTACAGCGTGATGCTAAGTACAAGAGCGTCTGTACATAAGGTGACTGACAGGAAATAATAAAGTAGTAACATGCACAAGATGCTGGAGGAACTCAGAAGGCCAGGCAGCATCCTTGGAAAAAAGTAGTCGACAATTCGGGCCAAGACTCTTCAGCAGGACTGAGAAAGGGTCCTGCTGAAGGGTCTAGACCAGAAATGTCGACCGCACTCTTTTCCATAGATGCTGCCTGGCCCATTGAGTTCCTCCAGCACTTTGCCTGTGTTGCTTGGGTTCTCAGCATTTGCAGATTTTCTCTTAGTAGTGGTGGTTTTGAGTGTGGAGGAGTGGGTTTGGGGGTTGAGCTGTTGATCAGTTCATTGCTTGGGGTAAGTAATTGTTTTTGAGTCTGATGGTTCTGGCGTGGATGCCATGTGTAACCTCCTAACTGATGGGAGTGGGGCTAACAGGGTGGGTGGGATCCTTTACGATGTTACTGGCTCTTTTCCAGCACCTTTCTGAACATATGTCTCTACATAGAGTATATACAGATACATATATATAGAGAGAGTTACTATGAGCATAGAGCATACTGATATAAAATGTGTGATCAAGAGTGCAGAGATCTAAAAGCCAGGTAAAACCCTTCTAGATCACCAAAGAATGATGTGTCAAACCTAATTAGTTCTCCAAATAACACAGTCTCTCAGGAATTACATGGCATCAAGAAAATGCAAAGTGCTCAGTCTAGAGCAATATAGCCTTGAGGACAGCACTTACAAAAATTGGAAGGAAACATTGTTCACTTTCTCAAGTGTGGTGTTATTTGTACAGTGCGTTATAATTAATGCAAAGGTGCAATTTACATGAATATTCAGCCAATCTGTCAAAGACAAAATGAGCAATGCTTTAGATTTGCAGCCATATCATAAGCCACAAGGTGGCAAGGTAAGCACACAACAGAAACATTCACAGTGCCTTAAAAGAAGTATTCAGCACCCACAATTATTTTAGACTCATTTTCTCAATTTAGTATATATTGAAGTATGATGGTTTTGAGTGAATCTACGAAACATTGTGCATAATGTCAAATCAAAATACAATTCCAAAGCCTGTCAACAATTGACTAAAAATTAAAAAGCAAAATTGTGAAGCTGAAAAAGTATTTATCACCTTTATATTTACTACACTAACTTTCTACAGGTGTAGTACTCTGTATCACTTTATCAACTCACTCAATTTATTCACGTAGAAAATTGGAGAATCACCTGTTTTCAATGAATTCATAAGAAGAAATACCGCCTCTCTCTGTAAGATCCAACAGTATGTAGATTTTCAAACCAAAATCAAGGCAAAAAAGCATTCAATACAAGTCAGGGAAATGGTAATAGAGAAACACAGATCTGGGGAAGGGTACAAGACCATCTCAAAATTACTGAACATGAGTATTCAGCCAATATTGCTCACGGCAGTCCATTGTGAAAAAGTGGAAAAATATGAAACTACAGCCACACTGCCTAGGCCAGGCCACCCCTCTAAACTTAGTCACCGGAGAAGAATGGCACTTGTAAGAGAGCTACTGTGATGCCAACAGTTACTCTGAGTGAGCTGTGGAAGTCAGTGGCTGCAACTGAAGATGAAGTTCATGGCTCCACAATTCTTAAGGCCTTGTACAAAAGGGGTATTTATGGAAGAGTGGCAAGGAAGAAGTCCTGGCTAAATAAAAAGTCCATAAAAACTGCAAAGTCTCACTTAGAAGATACTGTAAAGATTTGGAAGAAGGTCTTGTGATCTGATGAGACTTAACTGGAACCTTTTGTCCTCAACACTAAGTGGTATGTGTGGCGTAAATCCAATTCTGCACATCAGCCAACTAACACCATCCTTACTGAGAAGTATGGTGGAGGCAGCTTGGGGAAACTTTTCAGCAGCAGGGACTGGAAATCGGTTCAGGATTGATGGGAAGATGAATGCTGCTAAACACAGAGAGATCCTGGATAAAAACCTGAAAGCCTCTGTCAGAAAGCTTAAACTGGGGAGGAAGTTCACATTTCAGTGGGACGATGCAAAGTACATGGCCTGAGTAACCACAGAGTGGTTTGTAATGAAGCAAGTTAATGTCCTTGAGTGGTCCAGTAGGACGCCTGACCTTAACCCAATCAAACATCTCTGGTAATTCCTCAAGATTGCTGTCAACTGCCACACTCCAACTAACCTGACACAGCTTGAGGAATTTTGCAAGGTGGAATGGGCAAATGCTGCTCCATCACATTGTGTAAAGATAATAAAGGCATATCCAAAAAGACTGCTGGCTGTAATAGCTGCAAGTGGTGGTTCAACTAAGTACTGAACAAAGGATGATGAATACTTTTGAACTGCTGACATTCCAGTTATTTTAATTTTTACATTTTCATGCTTTACAATTTTCCCTGTGTTTTGTGCTCTACTGTGAAAACAGGAACATCTGATTCACAAATAAAAATTCTCAGTTAGATTGATCAAAATCCCTGATTGCAATACTCATTTATGAGAACAAAGGGTTGAGGGGTGAATAGTTTTACAAGGCACTGTAATTTACTTCATAAATAAGTAAAAATATTTCAAGAATTGTGCTTTTCCAAAAGTTACTACTCCAAACTACACAAAATAAAAATAACTGCCATTCACTCAATAACTTTAAAATGTCATTAATTTTCCCACAGGAGATGGAAAATATAACAATGCCACGTAAAGACAAGGCTTGTCACTCGAATATGGTGACTTCCTTGACGAAGTAACCCATTCAATGCTGTAATGAAAAAGTCAAATTTGATTCTTTCATGGTGATTGCTAAAATATGTAAGACAAAATGGAAATATATAAGACAAAATGGTGTCCAGTGGGGATGTGGGACTGTTTTGAGAAAGTAAAGCAGAACCAGTCCACAGCCAAGTTTTGAGAAATTAGCATGAGTACCAGTCTACAAACTTGAGAGTCAATAATAATAAAAATTATGTTTGTCTGGAAAGTTACAGGGGTAAAAGTTAATTTAGATTTTTGAAGGTATCTAAGGATATAAACATGAGCAATATCCTGGTGCAGATTCAAACCTTCCCATGGACTGGATCATGACAAATGATAAGGTAGAGAGGGAAGGCTGCATGAAAGGTTGCCAGATATATGTGGTTCCTTCCGACATTCCAAAGATCAGTTTATTACATGGAGAGGTATTATTTAGTTTATTACTCCTCATCACTAAGTATTCTTCATTCAATGTACACTAAATGTTTGGACGTCAGCAGGTCAGGCAGTATCTATTGAGAGGGTAAATTGTCGAAATTTCAGGCCCATCATCAGGGCTAGAAAGAGACTGTTTTCTGACAAAGGTGCACTTGGTATGAGGAAGGCCTTCAAAAATGAGATTTAGAGAGTACAAAGCTTATATACACCTGTAGGGCAAAGATAATAGGTGGAGGGGACCTTGGTTTTAAAGAGATAATGAGACCTTGGTTAAGAGAAAAAACGAGGTGCATTGAGGGTATGACAGGTAGGAACAAATGAGGTGCTTATGGAGTACAAGAAGTGCAAGAGAAGACTTAAGAAAGAAATTAGGAGGGCATAATGAAGGCATGAGGTTTGCCTTAGCAGACAAAGTGAAGGCGAATTCTAAGGGATTTTACAGACAGAGTATGTTAAGAGCAAAAGGTTTCTGAGGGACGAAATTGGTCCATTGGAATATCAGAATAGTGATCAATGTTTGGAGCCAAAACAAATGGGGGGATCTTAAATGCTTTTTTTGCATCTGTATTTACTCAGGAAGTGGACACAGAGTCTATAGAAGTAAGGCAAAATAGCATCAACTTAATGGACCCTAGATGGATTACAGAGGAGGAGGTGTTTGCTGTCTTGAGGCAAATAGGCTGGATAAATACCCAGGGCCTACCGAGGTGCTTCTTCAAACCCAAAATGCTAGATGCAAATGTAGAAATTGTTGGGCCACTGGCACAGATATATCATCCTTAGAGACAGGTGAGGTGCCAGAGGTTAGCCAATGTTGTTCCACTGTTTAAGAAAGGCTCTAAAATAAACAACAAAATTATTGGCTGGTGAGTCTGAAAGTTATTGGAAGGTATTCTAAGAGACTTGATATATGATAGACATGGACTGGTTAAGGATAGCTAGCATGGATTCATGCCTGGTAAGTCATATCTAACCAATCCTATAAAGTTTTGAGGAAGTTACTTGGAAATCTGACAAAGACAAGACTGTGGATGTTACCTACATGGACTTTAGCAAGGCATTTGACATGTCTCACATGGGAGGTTAGTCCATAGGCACTCAAGATGAGGTTGAAAATCGGATTTGACATTGGCTTTATAAGCAAAGTGAGAGAGTGGTAGTAGATTTTGTCTCTCTGACTGAAGGTCTGTGACTAGTGGAATGCTGCAGGGATCGGTGCTGAGTCTGATGTTGTTTCTCATCTATATCAACGATCTGGATGATAATGTGATTAACTAGTTCAGAAAATTTTATGGATGGGATGATACCAATATTGAGGGTGTAGTGGACAGTGAGGAAGACTATTATGGCTTGCAGCAGGATAAGGACCTGATGGAAAAATGGCAGATAGAATTTCATACAGACAACTGTGAAGTGATGCATTTCAACAGCACCGACCAGGGCAGATCTTACATAATGAATGTTGGGGCACTGAGGAGTGTGGTAGAACAAAGGGATCTGAGAATACAGGTACATAATTCAGTGAAAGTGGTGTCACAGATTGATAGAGTCCTAAAGAAAGCTTTTGGCACATTGGCCATCATAAATCAAAGTACTGAGTACAGAAGATGGGATGTTATGTTGGGATTGTATAAAACATTGGTGAGGCCTAATTTGGAGTATAATATGCAGCTTTGTTCACCTAGCTACAGGAAAGATGAAAACAAGGTTGAAAGAGTGCAGAGAAAATTTACTAGGAGTTTGCCAAGTCTGGAGGACCTGAGTTATATGTAAAGATTGAATAGGTTACGTAAGGGGTTTCTTCTTTTATGTTATTGCCAAGGCTAATAAAATGGCTTCTTTGTTACGTTAAAAATAAAATGGCTTCTCTGTAATATTAACTGCTGAGTTAACGGTAGCAGCTTGTTTGGGTTATAATTACTGATAACGAGAATTGCATTCATTTGCTAACCAATTGGGATAGATGTTATTCTTTCTTGTGTGTCTGTAAGCTATTGCTTTCGCGGGCTTTGGGGCAGAAGGCGGTTGGGGACAGAGAAAGGAGACGTGACGCTGTAAGCTGGATGACGGAACAGACCCCGAGCAAGAGTCCGAGGCCCAGGGTTTTCGGCGAGGAGAAGAAACGAAGACAGACTCGAGTAGAGCGTTTGGTTGTTCACTGAGGGTGGTCCCATTCAAGGGTCAGCAGAGTTCGGAGGACTTCGACTGGAGGAAGGGGGATCCGGTTCTGTAAGAGCTCCAACGATGTGTGCACAAACTGGTTAATAATAATGGCACCTTTTTCTTTTTTTTAAAACAGTTAAACAGTTCTTATTTTATTCCTTTACTAGCTACATAGTCAAAGTATGAGTTATAAAGTGGAATCATTTAATCGCATATGGTGTACTGTCTGTTATTTGGTGTGGTGGGGTACATCACACAGCATCTACACAAACTTGATTACCCAGTTTGGTGGGGCCGAAGGCTGCTCCCCCTAGACGAAAGCGAGCTGAGCGAGCCTGAGGCTTACCGGTGGCTACAGTTAGGACATTAATCCTTGAAATGTAGAAGATTGAGTGGAGATTTGATAGAGGTATACACAATTATGAGGTATAAACAGGGTAATTGCAAGGCAGGCTTTTTTCCATAGAGGCTGGGTCGGAATACAACTAGAGATCATGGGTTATGGGTGAAAGGTGAAAAGTTTAAGGTGAACGTGAGGGGAAATTTTTTCACTCAGAGGGTTCTGAGAGTGTGAAATGAGCTGCCAATGCAAGTAGTGTATGCAAGCTCAATTTCAACATTAGACAGAACTTGGGATTGGTATATGAATGGAAGGAATTTGAGGGGCTAAGGGCCCAGTTCAGGTCAACGGGAATAGTTCAAATGGTTCTGTAGAGACTAGATGAGCAGAAGGGCTTGTTGCTGTGCTGTATTTTTCTGACTCTATGAACCCCAATGCCCCAAGCTATAATACTGTTGTGCTAACTGGTACATTATAGTGGCACCCTTTCAATTCACCCATTGAAATTGCTAGATTGTGAAATTAACTTCACAAGAACAATGAATTAGACTGCAAGACCAGAAGATATATGAGCATAAATCCGCTATTGGGCCCATTGTGTTTGCTCCGCCATTCCATCATGGTTCATTTCATTTATCCTTCCATCCCATTCTCCCACTATAAGAATCATCCTTTCCGCATTCACCTTATCTAGGCTTTCTGAACTCCAGCACGTACAGACTTCAACCTATCAAATGCTCCTCATATGTTAACTCTTACATTCCCAGAATTATTCTCGTGAACCTCCTCTGAACCCTCACCAATGCCAGCACATCTTATCTCATATAAAAGCATAAGACCATAAGACATAGGAGCAGAATTATGGTGGATGTTGTATATTTGGATTTTCAGATGGCCTTTGACAAGGTGCCACACATGAGGCTGCTAAACAAGATAAGAGCCCATGGAATTACGGGAAACTTACATACATGGATAGAGCGTTGGCTGATTGGCAGGAAACAGAGAGAGTGGGAATAAAGGGATCCTATTCTGGTTGGCTGCCGGTTACCAGTGGTGTTCCACAGGGGTCCGTGCTGGGGCCGCTTCTTTTCACGTTGTACATCAACGATTTGGATTATGGAATAGATGGCTTTGTGGCTAAGTGTGCTGATGATACGAAGATTGGTGGAGGGGCCAGTAGTGCTGAGGAAACAGAGAGTATGCAGAGAGACTTGGATCGATTGGGAGAATGGGCAAAGAGGTGGCAAATAAAATAAAATGTTGGAAAGCGTATGGTTATGCACTTTGGCAGAAGAAATAAACAGGCAGACTATTATTGAAATGGGGAGTGAATTCAAAGTTCTGAGATGCAACGGGACTTGGGAGTCCTCGTGCAGGATACCCTTAAAGTTAACCTCCAGGTTGAGTCGGTGGTGAAGAAGGTGAATGCAATGTTGACATTCATTTCCAGAGGAATAGAGTATAGGAGAGAGGGATGTGATGTTGAGGCTTTATAAGGCACTGGTGAGACCTCACATGGAGTACTGTGGGCAGTTTTGGGCTCCTTATTTAAGAAAGGATGTGCTGATGTTGGAGAGGATTCAGAGAAGATTCACTAGAATGAGGGGGGACCTCATAGAAACATTTCGAATGTTGAAGGGCATGGACTGAGTGGATGTGGCAAAGTTGTTTCCCATGGTGGGGCAGTCCAGTATGAGAGGGCATGACTTAAGGATTGAAGGGCGTCATTCAGAACAGAGATGCAAAGACATTTTTTTAGCCAGAGGGTGGTGAATCTATGGAATTTGTTGCCACAGGCGGCAGTGGAGGTCAAGTCATTAAGTGTATTTAAGGCAGAGATTGATAGGTATCTGAGTAGCCAGGGCATCAAGGGTTATGGTGAGAAGACGGGGGAGTGAGACTAAATGGGAGAATGGATCAGCACATGATAAAATGGCGGAGCAGACTCGATGGGCCGAATGGCTGGCTTCTGCTCCTTTGTCTTATGGTCTTATGGTCTGACTAGGATTTTTGGCCCATCAAGTCTGCTCTGCCAAATCATCATGGCTGATCCATTTTCCCTCTCATCCGTAATCTCCTGTCTTCTCCACATATCACTTCATGCCCTGACTAATCAAGAGTCTGTCGAACTCTGCCTTAAATATAGCTGATGATTTGGCCTCTAGGCCACCTGTGGTGTCGAATTCTACAGATTTATCACTCTCTGGGTAAAGAAGTTCCTCCTAATCTCCGTTCTAAATGGACATCCCTTCTAATCTAAGGCCGTGTCTCTGGTCTTAGACTCCATTACCATAAGAAACATCCTCTCCACATCCACTTTTCTGAAGCCATTCAACATACAATAGGCTTCAATGAGGTCATCCCTCAATCTTCTGATTTCCAGTGAGTAGAGGCACAAAGCCATTAAATGCTCCTTATATGATCAGCCTTTCAATCCTGGAATTATTTTTGTGAATCTCTTTTGAAACCTCTCCAATGTCCTTTCTTAGATAAGGGGCCAAAAATGCTCACAATACTCCAAGTCAGGCCTCATAAGTTGTTTATAAAGCTACAACATTATATCCTTGTTTTTATAAGCTAAGCCTCTCGAAATGAATGGTATCATTGCATTTGCCTTCCTCACTCCAACTCAACCTGCAAATTAATCTTCAGAGAATCCTGCACGAGGTCCTCCAAGTCCCTTTGCATCTGACGGAATTGCAGGTTATGGATGATATGAAGTAAGGCAGAGGGGTAGGTAGTTTTGAGGAAGTAGAGAATCTACAGAAGGACTTAGACAGATTAGGAGAATGGGCAAAGAAGTGGCAGATGGTATACAATGTCAGGAAGTATATGGTCATGCACATTGGTAGAAGATATAAAAGGGTAGACTATTTTCTAAATAGAGAGAAAGTTCAAAAATCTGAGATGCAAAGGGACCTGGGAGTCCTTGTGCAGGATTCCCTAAAGGTTAATTTGCAGGTTGAATTGGTGGTGAGGAAGACAAATATGATGTTAGCATTCATTTCAAGAGGACTGGAATATAAACGCAAGGATGTACTGTTGAGGTTTTATAAAGCACTGGTAAGGCCTCATTTGGAGTATTGTCAGCAGGTTCGGTCCCCTTACCTAAGAAAGGAGTTGCTGATATTGAGGAGGGTTCAAAGGAGGTTCATGGAAATGATTCCGGGATTGAAAGGCACTTAATGACACTTAATTGAGAAGCACTTTATGGCTCTGGGCCTCTACTCTTTGGAATTCAGAAGATTGAGTTGAAACCTACCAAATGTTGAAAGTCCTTGACATAGTGGATATGTAGAGGATATCTCTATGATGGGGGAGTCTAATACCAGAAGACACAGCTTCAGAATAGAGGGGTGTCCTTTTAGATCAGAGAGATGAGAAGGCATTTCTTTAGCCAGAGAGTTATGAATCTGTGGAATTTATTGCCACTGGCAGTTGTGGGTGCCAAGTCATTGAGTATATTTAAGCAGAGTCTGATAGATTCTTGATTAGTGAGGGCATAAAAGGTTACGGAGAGAAGACAGGAGAGTGGGAGTGAGAGGGAAAGGGATTAGCCATGATGAAGTGCTGGAACAGACTTGATGGGCCAAATTTTCTAATTGTGCTCCTATATCTTATGATCTAATGCATCTACAATCTCTTCAGCAATCTCTTTCAGAAACTTGGGGTGTACTCCAATTGGTCCACGTGACTCATCTATCACCATTCAGATCTTTCCGCTTCCCAAGTACCTTTCCCTTAGTAACGGCAACTACGCTCATTTCTGCCCCCGACACTCTTGAATGTCTGACATACTGCTAGTCTTCCACAATGAAGACTAATGCAAAATACCTATTAAGTTTGTCCACCATTTCTTTCTCCCCCATTACTAATTCTCTGCTGTCACTTTCCAGCTGTCCAATATCCACTCTCATCTCTCTTTTACTCTTTATATATTTAAAAAAAAAGTTTTGGCATCATTTTTTATATTACTGACCAGCTTACCCTGATATTTCATTTTTTTCTCTCCTTAGGGTTTTTTAGTTAATTTGCTCCCAGAAACTCCAGCCATTGCTGTTGAGCTGCCATTCCTGCGAGCATCCCTTTCTATTCAACTTTGGCCAGCTCCTCTCTTTTGCTTCTCTAATTTCCTTTACTTCACTGTAATGTTGATACATCTGATTTATCTTCTCCCTCTCAAACTGCAGGGTGAACGTTATCATTTTATGATCACTGCCTCCAAAGGGTTCTTTTACCTTAAGCTTCCTAATCAAATCTTGTTCATTCCACAACAGGCAATCCAGAATAGCTGATCTCCTAGGGGACTCAACTACAAGTTGCCCTAAAAACTCATTTCATAGGCATTCTGCAAATACTTTTTCTTGGATCCCACACCAACTTGATTTTCCTAATCTACCTGCATATTGAAATAAACTGTGACTATTGTAACATTGCCCTTATTACCTGCCTTTTCCATTTATATCCCACATGCTGGCTAGTGTTTAGGGGCCTGTATGTAACTCCCATCAGGGTCTTTTTACCCTTGCAGTTTCTTAACTCTTCTGATCTCTTTCTCAGGATTTGATTTAAATTTTTACCAACAGAGCCACCCTAGCCCTTCAACCTACCTGCCTGTTCTTTTGATACAATGTATATCCTTGCATGTTAAGCTCCCAACTCTGATCTTCTTTCAGCCAAGACTCAGTGATGGCACATTGTCACACCTGGCAATCTCTAACTGCATTACAAGTTTTTCTACCTTATTCTGTATACAGTGGGCATTCGAATATACACCTTCAGTAGTTTTTCTGGTTATAAATTGAATATAGGTAAGAGGGAACTTTTTTCATTAAATATGCAGGTCCATTTATAGATGTTCTCCATTCAGAGTGATTACTGACTATTTTACTTATTTGGGAGTTAAAATTACTAAGAGACATAAGGATTTATTCAAGTTCAACATTTTACCGTTAATTAGTCAGGTTCAATAACTGATTACTAAGTGGTCCCCATTGTCTCTATCACTGATTGGCCGAATTAAGGCTACTAAAATGATTATTTTACCTAAATTTTTATATCTATTTCAAGCGATACCGATTTTTATTCCTAAATCTTTTTTGATACTATCGATTCTAAAATTTCCTCTTATATATGGCAGAACAAAAATCCCAGGTTAAGTAAAAAATATTTACAGAAGTCCAAGAAAGATGATGGTTTAGCACTGCCTGTTCTAAGATTCTAATATTGGGCAATTAATATTCGATACTTAATAATTTGGACACAAGATTGGAATATAATTCCAAGTCCACATTAGGTAAACCTTGAAGGCTACTCTGTACAAGGGTTCTCTTTGGCTCCCATTTTAGGAACTGTGCTTCCTTTTGTATTATCTAAGTTGAATAAACAAATGGTTAATCCAATAATTAAACATACATTACGAATATGGTTTCAATTTCGTAAATTTTTTGGTTTGAACAAATGTATATTATCAAGCCCTATTATATCTAATTTTTTTTCAACCCTCAGTTATGGATCAAGCCTTTTTGATATGGAAAACGAAAGGCATAGTATGTTTTCGTGACTTATTTCTGCATAACTGTTTCATGTCTTTTGAACAGTCATCTAATAAATTTAATTTGCCCAGACCCTATTTTTTAGATATTTACAAATAAGAAACTTTTTAAATACCATGCTGCCTACCTTGATGACCTCATACCCTACTGATAGCATCGATAAAATTTTAGGTTTAATTCCCTTTCAGAAGGGATTAATAGCATCCATTTATGATATAATTATGAAATTACAGCCAGGTATATCTGATAAAATTAAAAATGAATGGGAAAAGGAACTTCAACTTTGCCTACCTATAGAGAAATGGGATAAAATCTTTCAATTAGTTAGTTCTTCCTCTATATGTGCTAAACATACACTCATACAATTTAAAGTAGTGCATAGGGTCCATATGTCTAAAGATAAATTAGCCCGTTTTTATTGCCATATAAACAGATGTCACTCTGAGGTGGCTTCTTTAACTCATATGTTTTGGTCCTGCTCTCTTTTGGAAAAATTCTGGAAAGATATTTTTGATAATATCTCAACAGTTTCGCGTTTTGATCTACAGCCCTATTCTATTACGGCAATTTTCGGTTTGCCAATGGTAGAACATAGATTTTTATCCTCTTCAGCCTGTCGGATGATTGCATTTGTTACTTTAATGGCCAGAAGATCCATTTTATTGAACTGGAAGGAGACCAATCCTTTCAATGGTTTTCCCAAACTATATTATGTTGAAATTTAGAAAAAATCAGAAGTGACATTTTTGATCCTTCGGTTAAACTTGAAGAGACTTGGAAACTATTTATTCAACATTTTCATATGATGTAATTTGACCTTTCTGAATTCTTCTTATTAACTTAAAATATATGAATGGAGGAGCGGAGTTGACAACATTACTGAACGTGTTCGATTTAAGATAATGGTCTAGCCTTGTTTTGTTCTGTTTGCTTTTTTTGGAGGGTTTAGTATTTAGTTTTTTTTGTTTTTTTGGAGTTTTTCTTTTTTTTCTTTTTCTTTTTTTTCTCTCTATGATTAATTATATCAAGAGTTTGGAAGTCTATTGTACTTCTATTATTTGAAATCTTTTTTGTACATGCTTATCAACAATAAGATTATTCCAATCTCTGTATCAATATTGTTATTCTGTTTATAATTTTGGAAAATTAATAACAAGATTTAAAAAGAAAGAATATAAACCTTCAGTCATATGTTGATCAACCTTTTCAACTTTGCCCCCATTTTACACTTCAACTCATCGCACTGACTTCAATTTTGCCCTATCATCTACCTGTCCTTCCTCAGAGGCTCACGACACACTGGATCAATTTATATACCAACTACACCTTCCTTAGCCCCATCACTGTGTTCCCATCTCCCTCTTTGTGATTTCAATACCAAATCAGGTACAGAAAGTGAAATAAAGAGAGTGAAATAGGATTGAATTAACATATGTAGGATAATAGACGGGGATAGAAGGAGTTAAAATAAATCAATACAACATTTTTTAAACTTCCAAGATATCTAGGTGATAGAATAAAACTCTTTATAAATATTAAGTTTCAGTGCCAAAGACTTAACTGGATGCAATTTGTGATTATTATATCATTATTCAGGTACATTGACAATAGTGGATAATAATGAGCTAACAGAGGCATATTAGATACCTGTCTACCACCTAGAGTGGGCATGTGCACCTTGTTCATGCTATTGGTGAGGTAGTCATTAAGAGATTTTGTTAGCAGTGTAGTGGGGGAATGAGGTAAGCAGAAATCTTTGGATATTTCCTTGTAACTATGTCCGTTTGATATAAAACCATAAGAGAGAGGAACAGAATTTGGCCATCCAGTCCATCGAGTCTGTTCTGCTATTCCATCATGAATAATTTATCAAGTATCTCAATCCCATTTTCCTGCCTTCTGTCTGTAACCATAGCCACCCTCACTAATCAAGAACCTATCAAACTCCACTTAAAATATACACAATGACTTGGCCTCCACAACCATCAGTGCCAATGAATTCCACAGATTCAGTACCCTCTGGCTAAAGATATTCCTCCTCATCTCTGCTGTAAACAGACTTTCTTCTATTCTGAGTGGTTGTGCCCTCTGGTCTTAGACTCCCCCAGTATAGGAAATCTACATCAACTCTATCTAGGCTTTTCAATATTCTGGAGGGTTCAATGAGATACCCCTTCATTCTTCGAAGGTCCAGTGAGTACAGGCCCAGAGTCATCAAATGTTCCCCATACATTAATCCTTTTCATTCATGGAATAATTTTTGTGAACCTCTTCTTGGCCTTATCCAAGGTCAGTGCATATTTTCTTAGATAAGGGGCCCAAAACTGCTCACAGTACTCAAAGTGCACTCTTGTCCTTCAGTTGTTTATGATAATTGCATGTAAACTTGGGTGTGTGGAATTAACATTCTATAGATATTCTATAGATACACAGTAGGAAGATAAGTTTCATATGGACAAAATAAATAGTAAGTGCAGAAGTGGAATAGTGAGATTGTGTTTGTGGGTTCCAGGATTGTTCACAAATCTGATGGAGGAAGAAGCATTTTAGTATTTATTTACTTTGTTATTTAGAGATACGGCATGCTAACCCATGGGCCTGGAGACACCAATTAGATTCATTTGACCAAATAACATACTATCCCATTCATCTTTGGAAACTGGAGCACCCATTGGAAACTCATATGGTCACAGGGAAGAATGTACAAACTCCCCATAGACAATGGTGGGAATTGAACTCTGATCTTAGACAGAGTGCTGTAATGGGATTATGCTAATGCAATGCTATCATGCTGCCTCCTTAATAATTCTAATTTATAAGCAAAACAAGACCAGAATCAGAATCAGGTTTAATATCAGTGGCATATGTTGTGAACTTAAACTTCCGCTGCCTTGCAGCGATACCAACTCATGAGGAAGGCTTCGGGAGTAAAGCCTGAGGAAAAATCCAGACCTGGAGTCCCTAAGGCAACCTACAATTAATTCAACGCTGACCGGCAACTCAAATGACACCGCCAGTGCCAAATTGTATCGGTCTCTGTTGGACAGGGGGAGCCTGCTGCATGGAAGACAGCATGCACTCCACATTGCACTGCCTTGCCTCATGCACTGGCTTGTGTAATAACTATGTAGGCAGCTAGGATGCAAGATCCACAGTGAACCCACACCAACGGAGCGCCAACCACAACTAACTGCATTAGTCAATGGAATACAAATAAGAGGACTTGTCTCCTTGGCAGTTGCAGAAATCCAGAGGGAAAAAATCATTTCAACAGAACTATCTACCCATTAATTGTGGTCATTAATAATTCCTACCTTGGCAGAAGGGAACTGCAGTGTCCCAGCGATATGAGCCATTCGGAAACCGTCGACAGGTGGCGTTACTCCGACCAACCAACCGATATCCTGTTTTGCAGTAAAACTGTACCAGGCTTCTAGGTGTTCCAGATGTTTTATTCAGGATTCCACCGTTCAACGGGACACTGTCCAAGCTGCAGTAGGGAGCTGGAAGCACAAATAGAATGGATTTGCAGTTGAATTTCAGTATTCATTCCAAGGGTGTTAAGATGAACAGACAACAAATATTTCTGGAATCCAAAACAACAGAAAAATTACATAGATTTTCAACTGTAACTTCAGTCTTTTTCTTATTTTCTTTGTCTGACTGATATGATGATTTGAAAAACCCAATGGCTGGAGCATCTGTCTCGTGAGGTATTACATAATCTGCTTACATAAAGCCTACGGGAAGTGCCAGTATAACCAATGGAAATGGTGAGCAACGGTTGCATAATGTAATTACATCTCAGTATGTCAGAGGTCAATTCCGGCATCTTCTGTAAGAAGGTTGCGTGTCCTTCCTGTGAGGCAAGGATTTCATCCAGGTGCTGTTTTCCTGCCACTGTCCAAAGGTGCACTGCTTAGTTGGTCATTGTGAATTGTCCTATGATTAGATAGGGTTAAGTAGGTGGGTTGCTGAGTGACGCAGCTCATTGGGCCGGTAAGGCCTGTTCCACACTATATCTCTAAATTAAATTAAAGACTTCTGTGAGAGCCATAAGTTAATTCCATATCAAGGATCAAGGATGAATTTTATTTGTCATATACAGTTACATGTATCAGGAGTTCGCTGTGGTGTGTTGGCGCAAAATCTAACTACAAACACAATTCAACAATTGCAAAAAATAAAGAATTATCTAAAAGCAAAGGTAGGAGTATGGGTATGGAATAAAATGTGCATAAATACATAAATACCAGCATCTATGTACAGTGTAAACAGCGTAATAAAAAGTGATTTACAGTTTTGACAATACAGTGCAGTGACAGGGCATAATAGATAGAGGAGGGTGGGTGTCCCCTAACTGGAATGGTTGATCCGATTAACTGTCTCGTGTAAGAAGCTTTTAAGATGGTGTGAAGTTTTTGTTTCATAACCCTACAGCACTTTCCTGTAGAAAGCATTTGGAAAAGACAGTTTACTGGGCAAATAGTGTACCCGCAATGATTTTTATTGCCTGCTTTGACATATACAAGCCCTGCAGTGATGGTAAACTGCCGCCCTGACACTTGTCTGTAGTCCTGACAGTTTGAGGTAGTTTTTTAGAAATCGTGAGGGGATGCCGCACTAATCTAGGCTGATGTGAGGATCCAGTGAGGTTAAGGACACAATTGGATGTAGAACAGCTGTGGCACTGTTTGAATGCCAATACTTCCTATTAGAACACAGAACAGTACAGCACATTATAGGCCCATTGGCTCACGATGTTGTACTGAATCTTTAAGATCAATCTAACCCTTCCCTCCCACATGGCCTTCCACTTTTCTATCATCCATGCACTGATCTAAGAGCCTCTTAAGTGTCCTTAGTGTATCTGCCCGTATTACCAACACTGGCAGAATGTTCCACGCACCCACCACCCTCTGTGTAAAAAAACCTCCCTCTGACTTCCTCCTCCCACCCACCTGTTTCACGGTAGAACAGAGAAATACAATAAAATCAATGAGAAACTAAACACAAAGAAGGACAAGCAACTAATATGCAAAACCTTGCATTCTACCTTCAAGTTTGAACACTTAGATGATTTTTTAGAAGAAAGTGAGACAAATTTTGGCTTATTTATGCATTATTATCATTATTATTTAATGCTTCTGCAATGATGTTTTAATCACACTGCAGCAGCTGTTCCCTGGCCTTCTGCTATTTTTGTCTCTTTTTGTCATTCTCTGGGGCTGATTTCAATGCAAAATAGTCTTTCAGAGGCTTATTTTCAGTTGGACATAATGTATGTTAAAACTCAAAGGGGAAGCAAAGAGCCACATTAACTTTGTAAATAACTCATTGGTGGGTGGTCATTAATATCTAAACAAAAACGGTTCTCAACCATGTACAATGGTCCATAACATGAATATATTCTTCGATTGATATGTGCATGGGCTCATTGGAAGGTTAATCATGATAATAGTTCCCTGAGTTCCAGTGTATTGGTCAAAGCACATTATCACCAACAACCATACAGAGGCAATTAACCACAGATCACTGAATGCTCAATCTGTCAGGGTCAAAAGCATGAACAATAGGTGTTATGGATATGAAATATAAACAGGAAATGCAAGAATCATCTACACAAACATTACCATTTCAGTTTGATGAAAGTTCAAAATTTCAAAGTTCATTGAACTTTTTATTAAGGTATGTACACTCTGTGACCGACCACCTTATTAGGTATCTCCTGTATCTAACAAAGCGGCTACTGAGTGTATGTTTGTGGTCTTCTGGTTCATCCACTTCAAGGTTTGACATAAGCATTCAGAGATGCACTTCTGCACACCACGGTTGTAGTGTCTAGAGACTGTTGTGTATGGAAATCCCAGAATATCAGTAGTTTCTCAGCTACTTAAACTTCTCCATTCAAAGTTCAAAAGACATTTATTATAAAAGTATGTATGTATGTATTATATAGCCCTGAGATGTGTCTTCTCTAGACAGCCATGAAACAAAGAAAACCATGGAACCCATCAAAGAAAATCATCCAATCCCCTCCCCCCTGTGCAAAAATAAACAAATCGTGAAAACGGCAACAAGAACAGCAACTCCCCCATGCACAAAAAAACAAATTACATGAATAGCAACAAGACCATCAACCCCTCACATGCATAAAAAAAACAAATTGCGCAAATGCAAATAAAAGCATCAACTCTGCACTGCTCATTTCATTTCTACCTCCTACCAAGATCCACAAAACTGGCTGTCCAGGTAGGCCCAGTGTCTCTGCTCGCTGCTGCCCCACTGAACCCATGCCTGCATATCTTGACTCCATTCTAACCTCTCTTTACATCCACTGTATCTGTATTCGATAGATTTCAATGAGACCCCACCCTTATTTTTCAAACCCCAGCAGGTACAGCACCCCCCGCGACCCCTCCCCCCATGTGATACATCAAGCACTCCTCTTAAGTTAACCCTTTCATTCCTGAAATCATCGTCTGGACCCTCTCCAATGCCAGCACAGCATTTCTTAGATAAGGGGACTAAAAATATTCACAGTACTCCAAGTGCAGTCTGACCAATGCCTTATAAAGCCTTAGCATTGCATCCGTGCTTTTGTCTTCTAGTCCTCTAGAAATGAATGTTAACATTGCATTTGCCATCCTTACCACTGACTCAACCTGCAGGTTAGCCTTTATGGAAACCTACATGAGGACTTCCAAGTTCCTTAGCACCCTAAATTTTGAATTATCTCCACATTTAGAAAATAGTCTATGCCTTTATTTCTTCTGTCAAGGTGCATGAACATGCACTTCTCTCCACTAAGTTCCATCTTCCACTTCTTTGTCCATTCTTCCCATTTATCTAAGTCCTTCTGAAGGCACCCTGCTTCTTCATCCCTCCACCTATCTTTGTATCGTCCATAAACTTGGCCTCAAATCCTTTAATTCCTTCATCCAAATCATTGCCATATAATGTGAAGAGAAACCGTTCAAACACTGGCCACTGAGGCATACTACTAGTCACTGACAGTCAACCTAGAAAAGTGCCTCACTATTCTTACTCTTTGCCTCCAAACAGTCAGCCCATCTTCAATCCATGCTTGTACCTTGCTGTAATAGCAGGAGCTCTTATCTTGTTAAGCAGCCTCATGTCTGGCAACTTGTAAAAGGCCTTGTGAAAATCCAAATAAACAATATCACTGACTCACATTTGTATATCTTGCCTGTTATTTCCCCAAAGAATTTCAACAGATTTGTCAGGCAATTTCCCCCTTCAGGAAACCATGCTGACTTTGGCCTAATTGTTCATGTGATTCCTAGTATCCCAAAAACTCATCCTTAATAATAGACTCCAACATCTTTCCAAACACTGAAGTCAGGTAACTGGCCTATAATTCCCTTTTCTCTGCTTCCATCACTTCTTAAAGCATGGAGTGATATTTGCAATTTTCTAGTCCTCTGGAACCATTCCAGAATCTAGTGATTCTTGGAAGATTATTTCTAATGCCTCTGTTATCTCTTTCAGAACCCTCTGATGTAGTCCGTCTGGTCCAGGTGACTTACCTACCTTCAGCCCTTTCAGCTTCCCTAGCATCTTTTCCCAAATAGCAACCACGCTCACTTCTGTTGCCTGGTACTCTCACACTGATGTGAAGTACTTACTAAGTTCGTCTGCCATTTCTTTGACGTTCCCCAATTACTACCTCTTCAGTATCATTTCCAGTAATATCCATTCCTGTTCCTCCTTTACTCTTTATATATCTGAAAAACTGTTTACATCCTTTTTAATATTATTAGCTAACTTACCTTCATATTCCATCTTTTCTCTCTTTATGAATTTTTAGTTTACTTCTGCTGTGTTTTAAAAGGTTCCCAATCCTCCCATTTCTGACTAGCTTTTGCTCTATTATATGCCCTGTCTTTGACTTCCCCTATCACTCATGGTTGCCTCATCCTCTCCTTAGAATACTTCTTCAGCTTTGAGATGTATCTGTCCTGCACCTTCCAAATTGCTCCCAGAATTTCCAGCCATCGTTGCTAGTGTCCCCTTCCAATCAACTTTAGCCAGCTCCTCTCTCATGCCTCTGTTTTTCCCTTTACTGATACGTCTGATTTTAGCTTTTCCTTCTCAAACTGCAGGGTGAATTCTATGATATATATGATCACTGACTCCCTAACCAAATCTGGGTCATGACCTAACACCCAAACCAGAATTGCTGTTCCTCTAGTGGGATCAACCACAAGTTGCTTTAAAAAGTCATCTTGTAGGCATTCTACAAATTTCCTACCCTGGATCCCACACCAACGTGTTTTTCCTAATCTACCTGCATATTGAAATCCCCCATGATTATGGTAGCTTTGCCCTTTTTACATGCCTTTTCAATATCCTAATACATTTTGTAGCCCACATCTAGGCTACTGTGCAGAGGTCTGTATGTAACTCCTATCGGGGATATTGCCCTTACAGTTTTTTAACTCTATCCACAAGGAGTTTCTTCGTATATGATGTCACCTCTTTCTAAGGATTTAATGTCATTTTTTTACCAGTAGAACCCCCTCTGCCTACCTGCCTGCCCTATTGATAAAATATGGACTATCTCCAATGACAATACATCCTTTCTGAGATATGGGACCCAAAATTACTGACAATACTTTGTGCGGCATGACTAGTGTGTTATAAAGGCTAAGCATTATCTACTTGTTTTTATATTCTATTCCCTTTGAAATAAATGCCAACATTGCATTTACCTTCTTTACTACAGACTCAGTCTGTGAATTAACCTTCTGGGAGTCCTGCACGAGGACTCCTAAGTCCCTCTGCACCTCTGATGTTTGAACTTTCTCCCCATTTGGATAATAGTCTGCACTGTTATTCCTTTTACCAAAATGCATCATACATTTCCCAACACCGCAATCCATCTGCCAATTTTTTGCCCATTCTTCCAATGTGTCCTGCTGCAATCGCCTTGCTTCCTCAGCACTACCTACACCTTCACCTATCTTTGTACCATCCACAAACTTTGCCACAAAGCCATCAATTCCATTATTCAAGTCGTTGACGAACAATGTCGAGGGCAGCAGTCCCAATAGCGACCCCTGAGGAATCAGAAAAGACCCCTTTTATTCCTAGTCACTGCCTCCTGCCTGTCAGCCATTCCGCTATCCATACCAGGATCTTTCCTATAATGCCATAGGATTTTATCTTGTTAAGCAGACTCATGTGTGGTACCTTATCAAATATCTTCTGAAAATCCAAGTAAATATCATCCACTGCCTCTCTTTTGTCCACCCTGCTAGTTACTTCCTTGAAGAACTAACAGATTTGTCAGGCAAGATGTCCCTTAACAGAAATCATACTGACTTGGATTTATTTTATCATTAGTCTCCAAGTACCCCAAAATCTCACACTGAACAATGGACTCCAACACTTTCCTAACCACCATGGTTAGGCTAATTGGCCTATAATTTCCTTTCCTTTGCCTTCCTCCTTTCTGAAATAGTACAGTGATATCTGCAATTTTTCAGCCCTCCAGGACCATGTCAGAATCAAATGCTTCTTGAAAGACCATGACCAATGCATCCATTATTTCTTCAGCAACCTCTCTCAGGACTCTGGGATGTAGTCCATCTGCTCTAGGTGTCTTATCGACATTAAGACCTTTCAATTTGTCTAATACTTTTTCCTTTGTAGTAGCAATGGCACTCATGGACTTCTGGTACACTGCTAGTGTCTTCCACAGTGAAGACAGATGCAAAGTACCCATTATGTTCATCTGTCGTTTCTTTGTCCCCCATTATTACCTCACCAGCATCATCTTCCAGTGGTCTAATATCAATTCTCACCTCCCTTTTACTCTTTGTATAATTGAAAAAACTTTTAGTATCCTGCTTTATATTATTGGCTAGTTTGCCCTCATATTTCACTTTTTCCCTTCTTACAGCTGTCTTAGTTGCCTTCTGTTGGATTTTAAAAGCTTCCCAATCATCCAACTTCCCACTCACTTTTGCTACATTACATGACCTTCCCTTGGTTTTTATGCAGTGCTTAATTTCTCTTGTCAGTCACGGTTGCCTACCCCTGCCATTTGAGAACTTTCTCTTCTGTGGGACATCTCTATCGTGTGCCTTGTGAACTATTCCCAGAAATTTCAGCCACCTCTGTTCTGCATTCAACCCCATCAGTGTTCTCCTCCAATCCATCTGGGCAAGTTCCTCTCTCATGTTTGTGTAATTCCGTTTATTCCATTGCAATATTGATACATGTGACTTATGCTACCACCTCTTAAAATTGCAGTATGAATTCCTAAGAGTTCCTTTACGTTAACCTTCCTAATAAGATCTGGGTTATTACACAACACGTAATCTAAGATAGCCTTCTCCCAAGTCGTCTCAAGTACGAGCTGCTCTAAAAAGCCATCTCATAGGCATTCAACAAATTCCCTCTTTTGCAATCTGACACCAACCTGATTTTCTCAAACCCCTTGTATATTGAAGTTTCCCATTACAATTGTGTCATGACCCTTATTACATGCCTTTTCCAGCTCCCTTTGCAATCTCAGCCCCACATCTTGCAACTATTCGGAGGCCTATATATGATTTCCATAATGTTTTTTTTATAACTATTGTATCTTCTTAACTCCATCCACAAAGATTTAACATTCTCTGACTCTTTATCACCTCTTTCTGAAGAAGTAATTCCATCTCTTACCAACAGAGTCACACCACCGACTATGCCTTCCTGCCTGTCCTTTCATGCAAAGTATATTCTTTGATGTTAAGCTTCCAACTATGGCCTTCTTTCATCCAGGACTCAATGTCATATTGACCAATTTCCAATTGTGCCACAAGTTTGTCTGCCTTATTCCGAGTGCTACATGCATTTAAATAGAGCATCTTCAGACCTGCCTTCTTCACCCTTTTGAATTCTGCCTCTGTGGTGCAACTTAACTCTTTGCTCTGTCTGCATTTGTACCCAATCATTGTCCTTCCTTGCATTCATATTACACCGATCTTCTACTTGTGAACCTGCTGGCTCATCTTCAGCTCTATCATACTGGTCCCCATACCTCTGCCATATTAGTTTAAGCTGCTCCCAACAAATCTTAGTAAACCTGCCCACAAGGATATTGGTCTCCCTCAGGTTCACAGCAGTCCTGCTAAAGGGTCTGTCCGAAACGGCGACCTTACACTTTTCCATAGATGCTCCCTAACCTGCTGAGTTCTCTAGCATTTTGTGTGTCTTGCTTGAATTTCCAGCATCTGCAGATTTTCTCTTGTTCATGGCAGTATCCTTGGACCAACGTGCCAGACTGGGAATGAAAAATTTAATTGAAATGGGTACTCACCAAAAAAATTTTTACCTGTTGTGGTGGATGGAGGAAAAACCTAAATGTTCTCTGAGTAATACAGACTATCATTTTGTTGTAGACTATTTAAAAATTACAGCACACAGCTTCACTGCTGGTATCAATTGTTGGAACTTTACTCCAGGATAAGGTTTAAACAAAATGAAAATCCTACCAAAAAAATCAATGTCGAGTTCATTGTCAAGTGCACTGTATGCACAGGTGTAATGAAAAATTTGCTTGCAGCAGTGTCACAGACACGTAGAATCAGATAATTACAGTTAAAAGATACATACACATTACATTAAAATACATAATGTATATTTTTAACAAAAGACCCAAGATGAGGTGTTAAGTGCTCTGTCAGGCACAATGACAAGTAGAAATGACACAAACTGATCCCTTCCTGAGCGGAGACAATGTTCAGCTGAGCAGTTTTCTTTTTCTGTCCCTGCAAACTAACTTTTCAGCTTGTACATATCATTTTATCATAGAAACTAAATACAAGTCATTAAAAAGTTGTGAACCAAGGTGATGGTCAACACCAGAAACCATTATGAACAGGTGAACAATTCTGATATTGTCAACTCAAATTTTAGTACAAGGAGATACAAACTGATGTTGAGTGAAAAGTTGTAAATCGTTGCAAAGTTATTATAGAAAGTTATAAACCTTGAAAAGATTTGTATCACATTACCAAGTAAATGTAGTTAGCCATTGTGACAGGACTAAAACGTTGTCCTAGAAATTCAATTGAGCATGAAAATACATGTTAAATGATTCTATACCAATTCTAATCCCATTAGGCCAAGATTACTCTGCAAAACTCATGCAAAACTTCAAGTTGATCCAATTGTCTAGTTTTCCCCATCAGTTCTCATTTATCAAGAGCAATTTCTGAAGTTAACTTGCATTATTTCACATCAAGCCTATAACTTTTGAAGAAGGTGACTTCAAGCATGACCACGTTAAATCATTGGGTGTTAGAATATCAAGTGATCAGTCTTGAGTTCAGCACATAGATGCAATCACGAGGAAGGAGTGCTGGTGTAAGAGGTAAAAGAGGTTTGGCTTGGCACTGAACTCTGACAAACGTCTACAGATTTACTGTTGGAAGTAAACTGATGGGTTGCATCATTGTTTGATACAGCAACTTGAATGCACAGAAACAGAAGAAGCTCCAGAGAGTAGAGGATTCAGTCCTATATGTCATAGGTACATTCCTCCCAATGCTCAAAAGTTTTGATAAGAAGCTCTGTCTCACAGACGAAATATCTAACGTTAAAGATCCCACCATTCAGGCCATGTCATTCTTTCAGTGAGAGGTCATTTGTTGGTGAAGCTGAAGGAGGTTTAAAAAGAGCTTGGGACTTTTGGAACTTTCAGCTGGCTGCAATCATTGTGAGAGGTCATTTGCTGGTGAGGAAGTGCAAAGTTTAAAAAGAGAGTAGGGCCTTTCGGAACATTTCAGCATGATGCAATCATCATGATCTTTTAGGCCCTCAGCAGGAGCAAGTTGTAAGCTAAGCCATCATTGTTGGATTGGACTGGTATTTGAGTGGGCCAGTATTGGAGTGGTGAAGGTTTGGCTGAACATTATTGCACGAGAACAGGCACAGGCTAAAACTTAAGCTTGAAAAGTTAGAGACCATAAGACATAGGAGTAGAATAAGACCATTTGGCCTATTGAGTCTGCTCCACCATTCAATCATGGCTGATCCTTTCTTTTCCCTTAACGCCACTCCCCAGCATTCTCCCCATTACCTTTGATAACATATACAATCAGGAACCTATCAAGCTCTGCCTTAAATATACCCATCAACCTGGCCTCCACAGCGGCCTGCGATAATAAATTCCACAAATTCACTACCCTTCGGCTAAGGAAATTTCTCTGCATCAGTGTTTTGAATCGACACCTTCTATCCAGAGGTTGTGCCCTCTTGTCCTCAACTGCCCACCATGGGGAACATCCTCTCCACATCTACTCTGTCTAGGCAATTCAACATTTGATAGGTTTCAATGAAATCCCCTCTTATCCTTCTAAATTCCAGCGAGTACAGACCCAAAGCTATCAGATGTTTCTGCTATGATAACCCTTTCAACCCGGAATCATCCTTGTGAACCTCCTCTGGACCCTGTCCAATGCCAGCACATCTTTTTCTCAGATAAGGAGTCCAGACTTGTTCACAATATTCAAGTTGAGGCCTCACCAGTGCCTTATAAAGTCTCAGCATCACATCCCTGGTCTTGTATTCTAGACTTCTTGAAATGAATGCTAACATTGCATTTGCCTTCCTCACCACTGATTCTACCTGCAAGTTAACCTTCAGAGTGCTCTGCACAAGGACTCCCAAGTCCTTCTGCATCTCAGATTTCTGGATTGTAGGTCTCCTTTTTTGCAGCTTTCACGGGGGACAAGGCAAGGCTGTCCATTAAGTCCTTTGCTGTTTAATTTAATATTAGAACCCCTTGCTATTGCTCTTCGTGAGCCTAAAAATATCCATGGGATCTTTGTGAATGAGACCATGCATAAGGTCTCTCTCTATGCTGATGATTTATTGGTTTATATATCTAACCCTGACGAATCCATTCCTGCCCTGCTAAAATTATTTAATGAATTCGGAGGTTTTTCAGGATATAAAATAAACTTTAGTAAAAGTGAATTGTTTCCTTTAAATGATTCTGTCTCAATATATGATAATACTCCTTTTAAAGTTTCAGACTCTTTTAGATATTTAGGTATTATAATTTCTGTGTGATTAAGATTGTGCTCGTTGCTTCAAGAACTGAATAGGTGAAGCAAATAGGTCATTCACCCCGATGAAGACCATAAAACCCTAAGATATTGGAGCGGAATTAAGCTACTCTGCTCATCGAGTCTGCTCTGCCATTCCACCATGTTTGAGTTATTATCCCTCTCAATCGTATTCTCCTGCCTTCTCTCTGTAATCTTTGATACCCTTACTAATCAAGAACCTATTGACCTCAGCTTCAAATATACTCAATGCCTTGGCCTCCACAGTGATCTGTGGCAATAAATTCCACAGATTCATGACCCTCTGATTGAAAAAATTTCTCCTCCCCTCTGTTCTAAATGGACATCTTTCTGTTCTGAGGCTGTACCCGCTGAGTCTTCGACTCACCCACGACAGGAAATATCCTCTCCACATCCACTCTATCTGGGCTTTTCACTTTTCAGTCGGTTTGAATGAGATCGTTCCTCCCCCTCCCCCACTATGAGCTAGCGTTGTGTGCTCATCTTGGAAGGGAAGCAAGCAGTCTTACTGCCTGGTGGTATTTGGAAGCTGCTTTTATTAATTCAGCTCAGGTATCACACCACATTTGCACAAAGGTCAGTCAAGCCTTTTTTTGTATCTGAATCTCTCAATAAACTCTTCACACATTTCCCCTGTGATCTTTACAAATAGAGGGGAGTCATAGGTAAGGCTATGGAATGGATTTAATTAAGATGTGTAGCCTTCTCAGAAAAATAAAGGCCCTTGAAAAGAAAATCTCTAATAACCTCTGAGGAAGTCAGATGAAATTTCCATGAGGCAAGGTGCTCTGAAACCATTGCTATGTTAGCCTGATTAGATGTAGGCAGTGTCAGCACTTCGTGTAGAAAGTGATCAGTAACAGTTCGCACCCCTTGCTAGCATAACTGCAGCTGTTGATCCTGATATTATTTCTCTTATGTTGACTCTGACTTAATATCAAAGGATTTTCGATACAAGTAGGACAATTATATACTGTTGGGTCAAGACAAAATTGAAGGTGGGAAATACAAAAGGTTCCTTTTTGTTGGCCTTCATTAGTCAAGGGATTGAGCTCAAGAGCTGCATTGTAATGTCGTGGCTCTATAAAACCCTGGTGATACCACACACTTGGAATACTGCTTTCAGTTCTGGTTCCCTCATTTGTAAGAAGGATGTAAAAGCTTTACTGAGGGTGTCGAGATTTACCAGGATGCTGCCTAGATTAGGTAGCATGTCTTCTGAAGAAAAATTTATTTTCTCTTTGGAGTGAAGGAGGGTGACTTGATAGAGGTGTACAATATGGTAAGAGCAACATATGGAGTGGGCAGCCAGAGACTTTTTTCCGAGCATGGAAATTGCTAATGCCAGGGGCAAATTTTAAAATGATTACTATTAAGAGACTGAAATAAAACCACAGGTCAGTACCTGAATATCGGATCTTGAACCCTCTTTTGCTCGTTGCATGATCAGTCGACCAGCGCAAATGCACTTGTCTTCCTGTGCTGGTTAAGTTCATCTGCCCTGTGTGATTCCCACTAAGAACGATCAATAGTCGACTTTGACCCGTGGGTCCTGTTGGAGACGATACAACAATAAATGAGTTGTTTGCTGATGTTTTGTAGCACAGAAGCTATAATGAGTCAGAAAATAACACCAATTACAGATTCAAAACCCTATTCGACACAATTTTTTGATGAATAAAATCTTTGCCCTTTTAACAACTGTACAACATATCACTTGCAGTACATTTATTTTAACTTCTATTAAAAGGGGAGTCTGAAAAATATAAATAGTATTATAGCAGAGTCTTTATCACAAGGTTCACAGGGTGTGATCTGGGTAATCATTTGGTTGAAAATCTTTTAAAAAAATTACACCATAAGACCTGAATTCGGTCCATCCAGTCTCCTCCATTTCATCACGGCTGATTAATAATCCTGCCTTCTTCCCATATCCTTTGACACCCTGACTAATCAAGAACCTATCAATCTCTGCTTTAAATATACTCAATGACTTGGGCTCCAAAGTCGTCTGTGCCAAGAAATTGCACAGATCCACCATCCTCTAGATAAAGAAATTCTCCTAATTTCTATTCTAAATGAACACACCTCTATTCTGAGGTTGTGCCCACTGGTCGTAAACTCACTCACTATAGGAAATATCCTCCTCACACCCACTCTATCTAGGCCTTTCAATATTTGATAGGTTTCAATGAGATCCCCCTCATTCTTCTAAATTCCAGCGAGTACCAGCCCAGAGCAATGAAACTCTCCTCATATTGACCCTGGAGTCTGCAGATGCTGGAATCCAGAGCAACACACAAAGCACTGGAGGAGCACAGTGGGTCAGGCAGCATCTGTGGAAGGAAGTGGACAGTTAGCGACTTAGGTTAAAACCAGGTGCAGATGAAAGGTCTTGATCTGGGCCATTGATTGCTCATTTCATCCATCACAACACTCGCAAACTAGGCCATCTCTCTTCTCACTTTTGCCATTGGGAAGGAAGTACAGGAGCCTTAGGTCCCACACCACCAGATTCAGGAACTGTTGTTAATTTCCCTTCAACTATTTGGGTCCTGAGCTAATGTGGATAACTTCAGTCACCTCAACACATCAATAATCTAAGGACTCTCTTTCAAGGACTCTGCAACTCATATACTCAGTATTATTTGTTAATTATTATCATTTATGATTTTGTATTTGACAGTTTGTCTTCTTTTGCACATTGGCTATTTGTCAGTCCTTGCATGCAGTTTTTCAGTGATTCTATTGTATTCTTCGTTCTACTGTGAATACTTGCAAAAAATAAAGAATCTTGAGTTGTATATGGTGACATATACATATTTTGATAATAAAGAAATATTGTCCGACACAAACATAAAATCATTTGGGTTTGTTACACTTTGACAATCGAAGAGAAATTCCACAGATTCAAACACAAGGAAATACAGTCTCTGGGTTTTGTGACCGTCAGTACAGAGGGGTGAATGCAGCTCGATTTCCTTCCCTCAGTTCTGTCACTGCATTTTGTAGTAGGGTTGTTGAGAAGAATGGAGTTTAGAAGAATGAGATGGGGATCGCACTGAAACCTACAGAAGATGGAAAGGCCTGGATAAACTGGTCTTGCAGAGGATGTTTCCTATACAGAAGAAGTATAGGACAGCCTTCAGAAAAGAATGACACCCCCGTAGAACAGAAATGAGGAAGAATTTCTTTAGACAGAGGGTGTTGCATCTGTGGAATTATTGTCACAAATGGCTGTGGAGGCCAATTGATTGGGTATATTTAAATTAGAGAATGACAGGTTCTCAATGGAAAGGGCATCAGTGGTTATAGGGAGAAGACAGGAGAATGGGATTGAGAGGGAAAATAAATCAGGCATGATGGAATGGTAAAGCAGACTCGATGGGCTGATTACCGTAATTGCGATCCTATGTCTTATGGTGTGAATCTCATTGAATCCATAAGCATCAAGTTAGTAACGCTTTACACTGATCTGGCATTGGATGAAATCTTATATTACACTGAGGTTAAGAAACATAGAAAATAGGTGCAGGAGTAGGCCATTTGGCCATTCGAGCCTGCACCGCCATTCAGTATGATCATGGCTGATCATCCAACTCAGAACCCTGTACCTGCCTTCTCTCCATACCACCTGATCCCTTTAGCCACAAGGGCCATATCTAACTCCCTCTTAAATATAGCCAATGAACTGGCCTCAACTGTTTCCTGTGGCAGAGAATTCCACAGATTCACCACTCCCTGTGTGAAGAAGTTTTTCCTAATCTTGGTCCTAAAAGGCTTCCCCTTTATCCTGAAACTGTGACCCCTCGTTCTGGATTTCCCCAACATCGGGAACAATCTTCCTGCATCTAGCCTGTCCTTTAGTATTTTATACGTTTCAATAAGATCCGCCCTCAGTCTTCGAAATTGGAGCGAGCATAAGCCTAGTCGATCCAGTCTTTCATCATATGGAAGTCCTGCCATCCCAGGAATCAATCTGGTGAACCTTCTTCGTACTCCCTCTATGGCAAGAATGTCTTTCCTCAGATTAGGGGACCAAAACTGCACACAATACTCCAGGTGTGGTCTCACCAAGGCCTTGTACAACTGTAGTAGTACCTCCCTGCTCCTGTACTCAAATCCTCTTGACGATACGAAGATAGGTGGAGGGGCCGGTAGTGCTGAGGAAACGGAGAGTCTGCAGAGAGACTTGGATAGATTGGAAGAATGGGCAGAGAAGTGGCAAATGAAGTACAATGTTGGAAAGTGTATGGTTATGCACTTTGGCTGAAAAAATGAACGGGCAGACTATTATTTAAATGGGGAAAGAATTCAAAGTTCTGAGATGCAACGGGACTTGGGAGTCCTCGCATAGGATTCCCTTAAAGTTAACCTCCAGGTTGAGTCGGTAGTGAAGAAGGCGAATACAATGTTGGCATTCATTTCTAGAGGAATAGAGTATAGGAGCAGGGATGTGATGTTGAGGCTCTATAAGGCGCTGGTGAGACCTCACTTGGAGTACTGTGGGCAGTTTTGGTCTCCTTATTTAAGAAAGGATGTGCTGACATTGGAGAGGGTACAGAGAAGATTCACTAGAATGATTCCGGGAATGAGAGGGTTAACATATGAGGAACGTTTGTCCGTTCTTGGACAGTATTCCTTGGAGTTTAAAAGAATGAGGGGAGACCTCATAGAAACATTTCGAATGTTAAAAGGCATGGACAGAGTGGATGTGGCAAAGTTGTTTCCCATGATGGAGGAGTCTAGTACGAGAGGGCATGACTTCAGGATTGAAGGGCGCCCTTTCAGAACAGAAATGCGAAAAAATTTTTTTAGTCAGAGGGTGGTGAATCTATGGAATTTGTTGCCACAGGCGGGGCGGTTAGGGTTGCCAACGTACAAGAGTAGCAGCCAAATCTGTTGTGTTTACCCCGAGTAAGATTACAATGACCATGAAGCCTTGCGCAGGCACCAGTGCGCATGCGTAACTTGCACATGCGTGTACGTGCCAATTTTATAAAAATCGTTTATGCTGATTCTGTTGGGGGGGGAGGGTGTTAATCACGACCGGAATATAGGTGATAAGTGGCTAATACACTCAACTTTGTATCTAACGAATTTAATATTAAGCACACAGTGCTTATTTTCCTTGCATGAATATAGCGATAAGACAATTATCAGAGGAGGACAGGGGAGCTTGAAGTAAGTATTGAACGAACTTCCAGTAGAAGTGGCAGAAGAAGGTTCGATATTATCATTTAAAGTTAAAGTGGATAGGTATATGGACAGGAAAGGAATGGAGGGTTATGGGCTGAGTGCAGGTCGGTAGGACAAGGTGAGAGTAGCGTTTGGCACGGACTAGAAGGGCAGAGATGGCCTGTTTCCATGCCGTAATTGCTATATGGTTATATAAGTCACTTATAATAGCATCACAACATTTTAAGTAACGTTTGGATATCAAACACAGCGCATATTTTCCTCGTATGAACATATAAAATCATAGCAATGCACCAATATCGCTAAATCAGTGGGAGCCCTGGGCTGAATACTTGTTTTCCTTCAACAACACGATCCTATCGAAGGGTGATGGGAGACAGCGATACTCGAAGGGGGTTCCTTATGTCCAGTCTATTCCGCAATTTAGTTTTCGTTGCACTCGTTGCAGAGATATGTTGAAAATGGAAGCAACATTTTCAGTGCTTTCCTGACTATCTCAGGATATTTAGCCTTGACTTTGATCCAGAATGCTGGCAGAGATGTTATGTCAAACATACTTTTCAGCCCGTCGTCATTTGCAAGCTCGAGGAGTTAATCTCCTTCCTGCGCTGACATGAATGACGCGCGGGTAATGACCTCGCATGCGTTCAAGCTCAACAGTGGGCGTGACATGGAATGTGGAAAGGTGCAGCTGACTCCTGTCGTCAAATTATATCGTTTCCTCGCAGCCCGGTAGCACATGCCTTGCGGCCCAGTACCGGTCTGCGGCCCAGTGATTGGGGACCGCTGTTGTAAACAACTGGGGTCCCAGCACTGAGCCTTGCTGTACCCCACTAGTCACTGCCTGCCATTCTGAAAAGGTCCTGTTTATTCCAACTCTTTGCTTCCTGTCTGCCAATCAATTCTCTATCCACATCAATACCATACCCCCAATACCGTGTGCTTTAAGTTTGCACACTAATCTCCTGTGTGGGACCTTGTAAAAAGCCTTTTGAAAATCCAAATATACCACATCCCCTGGTTCTCCCCTATCCACTCTACTAGTTACATCCTCAAAAAATTCTATGAGATTCATCAGACATGATTTTCCTTTCACAAATCCATGCTGACTTTGTCCAATGATTTCACCGCTTTCCAAATGTGCTGTTATCACATCTTTGATAACTGACTCTAGCATTTTCCCCACCACCGATGTTAGGCTAACCTGTCTATAGTTCCCCGGTTTCTCTGTTCTTCCTTTTTTAAAAAGCGGGGTTACATTAGCCACCCTCCAATCCTCAGGAACTAGTCCAGAATCTAAAGAGTTTTGAAAAATTATCACTAACGCGTCCACTATTTCTTGGGCTACTTCCTTAAGCACTCTGGGATACAGACCATCTGGCCCTAAGGATTTATCTGCCTTTAATCCCTTCAATTTATCTAACACCACTTCCCTAATAACATGTATTTTGCTCAGTTCCTCCATCTCACTGGACCCTCGGTCCCCTACTATTTCCAGAAGATTATTTATGTCCTCTTTAGTGAAGGCAGAACCAAAGTACTTATTCAATTGGTCTGCCATGTCCTTGCTCCCCATGATCAATTCACCTATTTCTGACTGTAAGGAACCTACATTTGTCTTAACCAATCTTTTTCTTTTCACATATCTATAAAAGCTTTTACAGTCAGCTTTTATGTTCCCTGCCACTTTTCTCTCATAATCTTTTTTCCCCTTCCTAATTAGGCCGTTTGTCCTCCCCTGCTGGACTCTGAATTTCTCCCAGTCCTCAGGTGTGCTGCTTTTTCTGGCTAATTTGTATGTTTCTTCTTTGGAATTGATACTACCTCTAATTTCCCTTGTCAGCCACGGGTGCACTACCTTTCCTGATTTCTTCTTTTGCCAAACTGTGATGAACAATTGTTGGTGTTCATCCATGCGATTTTTAAATGCTTGCCATTGCATATCCACTCTGAACCCTTTCAGTATCACTTGCCAGTCTACCTTAGTTAATTCACGTCTCATACCTTCAAAGTTACCCTTCTTTAAGTTCAGAACCTTTGTTTCTGAATTAACTATGTCACTCTCCATCTTAATGAAGAATTCCACCATATTATGGTCACTCTTACCCAAGGGGCCTCTCACGACAAGATTGCTTAATTAACCCTTCCTCATTGCTCAGTACCCAATCCAACATGGCCTGCTCTCTAGTTGGTTCCTCGACATGTTGGTTCAGAAAACCATCCTGTATACATTCCAAGAAATCCTGTTCCTCAGCACCCTTACCAATTTGGTTCACCCAATCTATACGTAGATTGAAGTCACCCATTATAACTGCTGTTCCTTTATTGCAAGCATTTCTAATTTCCCGTTTAATGCCACCTCCAACCTCACTACTACTGTTAGGTGGCCTGTACACAACTCCCACCAGCGTTTTCTGCCCCTTAGTGTTATGGAGCTCTACCCATATCGATTCCACATCCTCCCGGCTAATGTCCTTCCTTTCTATTGCGTTAATCTCCTCTCTAACCAGCAATGCCACCCCACCTCCTTTTCTTTCATGTCTATCCCTCCTGAATATTGAATATCCCTGAATGTTTAGCTCCCATCCTTGGTCACCCTGGAGCCATGTCTCTGTGATCCCAACTATATCACATTCATTAATAATATGATATAGTTGGGATCATAGATAGATTAGTTTTATTTGTTATCTGTACATCAAAAGATGCAGTGCACTGTTGTTTGTGGCATACTAGGACAACCCGTGATAATCACCACACTTCCAGCAGCAAAAATGCTTGCCCGCCACTTGACAATAAGTGGGAGGAAACTGGAGCACTGCAAGGAAAACTGCTCGGTCACAGGGAGAGCATACAAACTTCTTACAGGAAATGGTAGGACTTGAAGCCCCGATCGCTGATCACTGCCACTGGAAAACGATTGTGCGAAGTGTTATATTGCTGTGCTGCAGGGGCAATACCAGGGCTTTTTGCTTGCCTTGGTTTAGTGAGCACCGGTTGTCATAGAAAACATATAATATGCTGGAGGAATTTTGCAAGTCAGGCAGCATCTATAGTTGAGAAATAAACAGTCAATGTTTTGGGCTGAGATGCTTCAGCAGATGTCAGACAAACTACAAGGAAAGAAGTCACATGGTGTTGCCGGTCAATGTCAACCACAGCTGGGTCTCAGGACAAGTAAGATACTCTGAAGGTTTTCCCCAACTTCCAGTAATTTTTATCTCCCTCCCCCTTCCCTCTTCCTCATTTCCCCAACTCTGGCCCCCTCTGACATTTTGTCTTCACCTGCTTATCACTTCCCCCAGTGCCCCTCCTCCTTCCCTTTCTCCCATGGTAACTTCTCTGCTCCTAGCAGGTTCCATCTTCTGCAGCTCTTTATCTTTTCCACTGATCACCTTCCAGCTTTCTACTTTATCTCCCCTCCCCCACTCAACCACCTTCCCCATGCCCTAGACTCAGCTATCACCTGCAAGCTTGTTCTCCTGTTCCTATCCCCGCCTTCTCTTTCTAAAATCCTCCTCCTTCCTTTCCAGTCCTGAAGAAGGGGCTCAGCCTGAAATGTCGACAGCTTATTCTCCCCCATAGATGCTGCCTGCCCTGCTGAATTCCTCTGGTATTTTATGTGTGGCCTTCCAGAAGACTGGGATGGTGAGCTGGAAATGGGGGTGCATCTGAGAGGGCGGCAGAGCATGGGATGGGAGAGATGAAGGCCACTCCTCCACATCTGAGCCAATTTCTTTAACTAAATCCACCTGAGGGCCCACATTGTATGCAAATCAACTTTGCAGTGGAGGCACCCAAGGGAGGTCTGTCCTGTATGATCATGCAAATGACATAATTCCTGTTCCTAGTCAATAAGGGTAGCACAATAGGGTAGTATTAGTATAAGCTTTACAGTGCCATGTTTAATTCCTGCCACTGTCTGTAAGGAATTTGTACATTCTCTCCATTACCATGTGGGTTTTCTCCAGTGCTCCAGTTTCCGCCCACATTCCAAAGACGTACGGGTTAGGATTAATAAATTGTGGGCATGCTGTGTTGCCACTGGAATCCTGCCAGCAGTTGCAGGCTTGCCCCCAGGATATCCTTGGTCAATGTTGTTCGTTGACACAAAAGACTCATTTCACTGTGTGTTTCAATGTACATGTGGCAAATGAAACTAATTATTAAGTCTGCTCATCCTACTTCTGAGCATTCAAGAATTATAATGAACAACATAAGCAGCTCAGAATATGATTGGATGACATTGAATATTAGTTACCTCTTTAAAACAAGTGTCATATTGTCAAATCTATAAATCAATACTTCCATTGTTCAAAGTTTGGCTGAATGTTAGTTAAATCGAACACCTCTCTTCACTAAATTGTCTACGAAAAAGAAATGCTTAAAGGTTTGTCATACCATCAAATATACTCAGCTCATCGAACTGCTTCTCGCTTTGAAACATCTCCACATATAGAGAAATAGTGTACCGAGGTTCCACTCTGATTGTCCAGGAGCAAGTTTGGAAGTTGGGATAATTTTCTGGGTATGCTGGACTTAATATTACTCCTGATGAGCTTCGCCGAATTTCATTCATAGGGCATTGCGCTGAAATTGTAACAGAGAGATAGAAATCTGTTAAATAGCAAAGCACTGAAGACAAAAGAGAAGCATTTTCATGAGGCCATATCTGCAGCTTCTACCTCAAAGTCAAAGTCAAACTCAGTCAATGCAAGATCCATTTACAAAGTAAACTCAGTGACCACTTCATCATGTACCCCTTGACCTAACAAAATTGCCACAGAGTGTATGTTCATGGTCTTCTGCTGCTGTAACCCATTCATTTCAACTGTCAATGTGTTGTGTGGTCAGCGATGCTCTTCTGCACACCACTGTTGTAATGAACAGTTATTTGAGTTACTGTTGCCTTCTTGTCAGCTTGAACCAGTTTGGCCATTCTCTTCTGAACCTTCTCATTAACAAACATTTTTGCTCAGAGAATTTCCACTCACTGGATGTATTTTTGTTTTTTGCACCATTCTCTGAAAACTCTAGAAACTGATCTGTGTGAAAATCCCAGCAGATCAGCAGTTTCTGAGATACTCAAATCACCCCATCTGGCACCAACTATCATTCCATAGTGGAAGTCACTTAGATTACACTTCTTCCACATTCTGATGTTTGAACTGATCCTCTTGACCATGCTTGCAATGTTGCATGAGTTGCTGCCACAGATTTTCAATGGGAGTTGTTGTTTGGAGTACTGTGCAGATGTAACAGAAGTATTCCCGCAATGGTCTGCTAAAGAGCTTTAAAAACCCAATCACTATAAAAGAGAGGAACAGTCATCGTGAGAGCAGTCATCGGAGTAGTCTGAGGCAGAGTAGTAAGGCTTTGACTCAACAGGGCTTTGGCAAGAACAGGCGCAGGCAAGGTAAGTAGGAAAGTTCATTCATTATTTATTTTTTCTTACTTAACTCTTGTGAGAATTGGGGATACATCTGAAGAGCCAGTATACTGTTCTGGATGTCAGATATGAGATTTCCAGGAAACTTCCAGCCTTCTGATAGCCACACCTGCGCCAGGTGCATCGAGATGCAGCTCCTTAGAGACTGTATTAGGGAACTGGAGCTGCAGCTTGATGATATTCAGCTGCTTAGGGAAAGTGAAACAGTGATATACAGGAGCTACAGAGAAGTAGTCACCCCAAGGCTACAGGAGACAGATAAATGGCTGACGATCAGGAGAGGGAATGGAGAATGTCAGATAGTGGAGAGCACCCTTGTGGCTATCCTCCTGAACAATAAGTATTCCATTTTGAGTGCCGTTAGCGGAGGGGAGGGAGGGGTGTTGGAGCAACCTACCTGGGGGAAGCAACAGTAGCCACACCTCTGTCACTGAGTCTGGCCCTGTGGCTCAGAGTGGTAGGGAACTGAAAAGGATGGCAGCAGTAATAGGATACTCTATAGTCAGGGGGACAGATAGGCAATTCTGTAGACATGAAAAGGAAACACGGATAGTGGTTTGCCTCCCAGGTGCCAGGGTCCGCGATGAATGCATCCACAATATCCTGAAAAGGGAGGGTGAGCAGCCAGAACTTGTGGTACATATTGGTACCAATGTCATCAGTAGAAAACAGGAGGTGGTCCTGAAAAACGTATACAGGGAGTTAGGAAGGAAGCTGAGAAGCAGGACCTCAAGCGTAGTAATCTCCGGATTGCTACTTATTCCACCCAACACTGAAGATAGGAATAGAATGAGGTGGCAGATAAATGTGTGGCCAATGAATTAGAGCAGGGGGCAGGATTCATATTTCTGGATAATTGGGACCTCTTCTGGGCAGGTGGGACCTGTACAAAAGGGATGGATTGCACTGAATCCAAGGGGAACCAATATTCTTGCAGGGAGGTTTACCAGAACAGTTGCAGATGCTTTAAGCTAATATGGGAGGGTGATGCAGCTGAGGATGAGCCAGCAAGTTTACAAGTAGGTGACGGGTGTAACATCTATCTCAGGAAGGACAAGCCAATAATTGGGTATAAATGTTGACAGAGCACAGAGTTAAATTGTACCACAGAGGAAAAATTCAAAATGGCGAAGAATGAAGGACTGAAGGTGCTGTATTTAAATGAGTGTAGCATTCGGAAGAAGATTGAAGAACTCTTGGCCCATTTAGTGTTTGGTTGGTATGATGTTGTGGGCATCACTGAGTCGTGGCTAAAAGGCGGCCATAGTTGAGAGCTTAACATCAAAGGATATCAAAGGACAGGCAGGAAAGTGCTAACATTGGTGTGCTCTGTTGGGAAGAGATGGAATTACATCTTTAGATAGAGGTGACATTGGGTCAGAGAATGTTGAATCTTTGTGGGTGGAGTGAAGAAATTGCAAGGGTAGAAAAACCATTATGGGAATCATATATCGGGTTCCAAACAGTAGCAAAATGTAGGGCTTCGATTGCAAAGGGAGCTGGAAAAGGCATGTAATTACAGTACTGACATAATTGTAATAGGGGACTTCAATATGCAAGGGTATTAGGAATATCAAGTTGATGTTGGATTGCAAGAGTGGGAATCAGTTGAGTGGCTATGAAAAGGCTTTTAAGAGCAGCTTGTACTTGAGCCTACCCAGGGAAAGGCTATCTTGGATTGGGTGTTGTATAATAACCCAGATCTTATGAGGGAGCTTAACATAAAGGAACCATGAGAAGGCAGTGTTCATGATCTGATTGAATTCATACAGCAGTTTGGGAGGAGGAAGCACAAGTATCAGTATTGCAATGGATCAAAAGGAATTACAGAGGCATGAGAGAGGAGCTTGCTAAGGTAAATTGGAGGAGGGTGGCTGACGGAGATGATGGCAGCACAGAGACCGCTGAAGCTTCTGCGAATAGGTCACAAGGTGCAGGATAGATATGCCCCACAGAGGAAGAAATTCTCAAATGGCAGAGTTAGGAAACCATTGCAATAAAGGAGGTTAAGGACTACATAAAAGCCAAGCAAAGCGCATATAAGGTAGCAAAACTGAGTGGGAAGTTGAATGATTGGGAAAATTTTAACGTCCAAAATAGTGCAGCTAAAAGAGCTATAAGAAAGGAAAAAATGAAATATAAGGACAAACTAGCCAATAATATAAAACAGGATATTGATTTTTTTTCAGTTATATAGAGTAAAAGGGAGATGATAGTTGATATTGGGCCACTGGAAAATTATGCTGGTGAGGTAGTAATGGGAAGAAAGAAATGGCAGATGAACTTAATGGGTATTTTGTATCTTTTTTCACTGTGGAAGACATTAGCGGTGTACCAGAGGTCAGTGTGTGTCAGGGAGCAGAAGTGAGTGCCTTTGCTATTACAAAGAAAAAGGTGCCAGGCAAACTCAAAGGTCTTAAGGTGGATAAGTCACCTGGACCAGATGGACTACATCCCACAATCCTGAGAAATTTTGCTAAAGAGATATCGGATGCATTGGTCATGATCTTTCAAGAATCACTTGATTCTGGCATGGTCCTGGATGGCTGGAAGTTTGCAAATGCCACCCCACTCTTTGACAAAGGGAAGAAGGCAAAAGAAAGGAAATTATAGGCCAAACAAGAGAAGAGTTTCAGCCTGAAACATCGACTGTACTTTTTTCCATAGATGCCACCTGGCCTGCTGAGTTCCTCCAGCATTTTGTGTGAAATTATAGGCCAGTTAGCCCAACCTCAGTAGTTGGGGAAGTGCTGGAGCCTATCATTAAGGATGAGGTTTTGGGGTACTTGGAGATTAATGATAAAATAAGTCCAAGTCAGCATGGTTTCTGTGAAGGGAAGTCTTGCCTGACAAATCTATTAGAGTTCTTCGAGGAAATAACAAGCAAGGTAGACAAAGGAAAGTTAGTGAACATCAGTTAGTTAGATTCTTAGAAGGTATTTGATAGGGTACCACACCTGAGCCTGCTTAACAAGAAGAAAATCCTATGGTATTACAGGAAATATACTGGCATGGATGGAGGTGTGGCTAACAGTCAGGAGGCAGCGAGTGGGAATAAAAGGGCTTTTTCTGGTTGGCTGCTAGTGATTAGTGGTGTTCCTCAGGGGTCAGTACTTTTCACATTGTTTGTCAATGATATGAATAATGGAACTGATGGCTTGTGGCAAAGTTTGTGGATGATACAAATATAGGTGGAGGCGTAGGTAGTGCTGAGGAAGCAATGCAATTTCAGCATGACTTAGACAAATTGGAAGAATGGACAAAAATGTGGCATATAGAATGCAGTGTTGGGAAACGTATGATCATGTATTTTGATAAAAGGAACAATAGTGCAGACTATTACCTAAATGGGGAGAAGGTTCAAATAGCAGAGGTACAGAGGGACTTATGAGTCCTCGTGCAAGATTTCCAGAAGGTTAATTTTCAGGTCAAGTCTGTGGTAAAGAAAGCAAGTGTAATGTGGGCATTTATTTCAAGGGGAATAGAATATAAAAACAAGGAGATAATGCTTAGCCTTTATAAGACACTAGTCAGGCCGCACGTGGAGTATTGACAACAACTTTGGGCCCCATATCTCAGAAAGAATGTATTGTCATTGGAGAGAGTCCAGAGGATGTTCAGGAGGATGATTCTGTGAATGAAAAGGTCAACATATGAGGAGCGTTTGGCAGCTTTGGGCATATACTCACTGAAATTTAGAAGAATGTGGAGCAATCTCATTGAAACCTACCAAATGTTGAAAGGACTTAGATAAGGAGGATGAGGAAAGGATGGTTCTTATGGTGGGAGTATCCAGAACTGGAGGATACCGCCTCAAAATTGAAGGGCGACTCTTTATAAAAGAGGTAAGGAGGAATATTTCTAGCCAGAGAGTAGTAAATCTGTGGAATACTCTGCCACAGACTGCGGTCGAGGCCAAGCCATGGCTATACTCAAGGCGAAAGTTGTTAGTTTCCTGATCGGTCAGGGCATCAAAGGATATGGCAAGAGGGAAGGTGTATGGGGTTGAGTGGGATCCAAGATCAGCCATGATGGGATTGCGGAGCAGTCTCAATGGGCTGAATGGCCTAATACTGCTTCTACATCTTATGGTCTTATAGCTGATTAGATATTTGCATTAATGAGCAGAAGTATGCAGGTGTACCTGATAAAGTGGCCACTGGGTGTATGTTACCATATATTTCCTCGATAAACATTCCCTTGCAAGCATTTAAAAAAGAAATAAAGCAATGCAATAGAATTATGAAACAATAAACAGTGACTGGCAAACAACCAATGCGCAAAAGAAGACAAATTGTGCAAATTAAAAAAATCCCTAACCTAACCTAACCACTATGGGTTTATTATTTTCAGGATTCCTGGTCTCAGCTGTAACAGTGAGGCTTTTGCTTTCAGTGTAGAACAGTTATAATTTTATCTTTGTTCCACTCTACTGTGGGTTTTCTCAGGTTTTAAAATTATCTCTCTTTGCAATGAAATTTCCAATAATAAGAAATCACATTGAAGTTCAAGTTCAAGTCTAATTGTCATTTATCTATACACATGTATAGAATGAAACAAAACAGTGTTCCTCCAAGGACAAGGTGCTTAATCACACAGAGCACACAGCACATATAGTTACAAAAGCACACATAGAGTCACTAAAAATAATATCAGCACTAGTCCCTGAGTGGCATTGCTTGAAGGTTGATGGTGCATCTGATGTTGTCCTGGAGCCATGTTTCTACAAGAACAAGCACACAGTATGTCCTCATCATGTGCTGGGTCAGCTGCAGACAAAGTCAATCCAACTTGTCTTCTGTGGATCAAACACTGGAGAGCAACACTGATGGAAGGGGCCAGCTCCCAACCCAGCTCAGATTCAAGTGCACTGGCCACTCCTCTGTTCTCTCCCATATCATCTCTGGTGCCTCCTAGCCTGGGTAGTTGAGGCAGGCATCACCACAGGTTAAGGACTTCCATGGAACAATGGAGGCCATGGACTTCCCCTGATGTCAGTCACGCCACTGAACCAACGAACCGGATGTGCAGTTCTTTATATTGTCAATGTCCATCAGGGTCTTGCGATCACAAAAAAAAATGCTTAAGACACACATATGTACCACTTGTTTGACCCAGAGAGCCACTGTGACCAAGCGCATTGTCGTCTTACTGGAGTTATTTCCAAGTTTCTGTTTATCCTATTTAAACATTTTCAATATATGACAACTTGACCTTCCCATCTCACTAAAATGCTGTATATCCTTGTGTAACCTGTCCTTTTAAATGAAATCCTTAATCTGTATGATTCTGGTGAATTTGCAGTCGATCCTCTCTGAAACATTTCTCCCTCACAGTGCTAACATTAACTTCATATTATGGCTACTGTTTACATGATTAGTTTTTAACTTAAATGTTTAATTCCAGTCTGCTGCATTACAAAAATTATTTTGCATGAACTGAACTGTTCTTTACAAAATGAAGCTGACTGAGACCTGAGCTGTTTTTCAAACAATGAATTCCCTACTCTCTGTGATAAGACCATGAGACATATAAGACATAACATCAAAATTAGTACATTTTTCCCATCCAGTCTGCTCTGACATTCGGACATGGCTGATTTATTTTCCCTCTCAACCCCATTCTACTGTCTTTTCCCCATAACCTTAGTTGCCCATTCTAATTATGAAACTATTGACCTAAGTGTTATTTTTTCTGTAAAGTTAACCAATGACACAAAGGTCAGTGATGATGTGGATTGAGATGCAAGTGGAAGCTGTAGAGACAGATCACAATTACAACATCTAAAAAACATTTTGACAGGTACAGGTAAGGGAAATGTAAAGAGGGATATGGGTCAAGCACAGGCAAATAGGGCCAGTTCAGGAAGGCTTCTTGGTCAGCATGGAGGAGCTAGGCCAAAGGACCTGAGTCTCTGCTTGAAACACTATGGCTCTATGAAATAAATGCATTGCAGGCAAATGGGATTAATGTATTTTGGCAAAAAGGATGGCATGAACATGATGTGTCAAAGGGCCTTTTTCCATGCTGTATAACTTAAAATGATTCTATCATATATTTAAACATGACTTTTCATTCCATTACACAAGAGATTCTGCAAATGGTGGAAATCTTGAACAGCACACACAAAATGCTAGAGGAAGTCAGTAATCAGGCAGCATCCATGGAGGAGAATAAATATCATAGTTTTAAGCCGAGACCCTTCATCACCCAACTTATCCATGCCAATTAAGTTGCCTACTGAACAGATCCTTGTGTTTGGTCTATATCCCTCTAAATCTTTTCGATACATGTACATGAACCCTCAGCCCAAAACATTGACTGTTTATTCCTCTCCATAGATACTGCCCGACTTGCTGCTTTCCTCCAGCATTTTGCGTGTGTGGTCATATCATAACCATCAGCTGCTCCGTAGATACTGCACCAGGGTATTGTGCAATGTGAGATTCAATAACTGAAGTCTAGGTATGTCCAACAACCATTGCTGAAATACAATCTTTCCAATCTCCCTATTACCAGAATGCTGCCTGGATTAGAGAGCATGTGCTATAATGAGACGTTGGACAAACTTGGGTTGTTTTCTCTAGAGCAGTGGAGGTTGAGGGGAGATCAGGTAGAGGGTTATAAGATTATGAGAGTCATAGATAGAATAGACAGACAATATCTTTTTCCAAGTGTTGAAGTGTCTAATACCAGGGGACATACATTTAAGATGAGAGGGGGTAATTTCAAAGGAGATGTGAGGGGCAACTTTTTCTTACATAAAATAATGGGTGCCAAAATGCACTGCTTGGGTGGGGGTGCTAGAGGCAGAAACATTGGAGACTTCCAAGATTGGGTAAGTACATGAATGTGAGGAAAATGGAAGGATATGAACATTGTGTGGGCAGAAGAGATGAAATTAGTTAACCATTTGATTACTAATTTAATTGTGGGCTGAATAGCTTGTTCCTGTGCTGTTCTGTCCTATGTTGTATTCCTCCTCTTTTCTTTTTGCTCTTGTCCTTTCCAAAGAATCTACTGTCTGGAATATTTAACTTCCAATCAACATTAGGCTAAAGTCCATTGGTGGTTACAAAACAGATAATACACTTTCAGTGTTGAATTTCTGATGTGAAATGGCTAGATATAATGCTTATGCATTTGTGGCTCCTTCATTAATGGCTAAGAGCCCATCTGACCCATGTGTCCTGTGGTCTGTTTCTTATCTATTTTGCCTTGCATTACAGGTTTGCTCTGTTCACCATCATGCCTTGTTTATGCTTTTCACAGAAAGGAAAATTTTCAGCTGATTTTGAGAAGAAATTGGAGAAACACTTACCTTCACAAGATGGAGGTGTCCCCTCAAACTGCAGCTGGGTTAACAGTCTGCAAACCATGAGTTCACTGCCAACCAGAGTGAATCCAAGTGGACACTGGTACTTCACAACATCACCTTATAAAGAATCAAACTTGAATGTAAAATTAAAAATCTTACAATTTTGCCATCCATTCAGAATTCTCTCAATCTTTTTATAGCCAAGGAGCTGCTGTTAGCAACACACACACACAGACACACAAAATGCTGGAGGAACTCAGCAGGTCAGGCACCATCTATGGAGAGAAATAAACAGTCAATGTTTTGGGCTGAGACCATCTACTAGGACTCATATGATGATTCCCAATGAAGGGTCTTGGCCTGATACATTGACTCTATTTCTCTCAATAAATGATGCCTCACCTGTGGAGTACCTCTAGTATTCTGTGTGTGTGTGTGTGTGTGTGTGTGTGTGTGTGTGTGTGTGTGTGTGTGTGTGCGTGTGTGTGTGTGTGTGTGTGTTTCTGAATTTACAGCTTCTGAAGAATCTTTTGTGTATATGCACTTGGCAACAGTTGCTCTGCTATGCAGCTAAAAATATGATGGTCTGCTTGTGCACAGTCAGCAATGTGAGAATAAACAGATATACTTTTGATTAAAATTCTTAGGTGTGAAGATCAGCAATTGATTACCCTGGTCCAAACACATACAGTAAATGGCACAGCCAGTAAAGCTCACCAACACCTCTGATTCTTCATGTGGCTAAAGAAATTTGCATGTCGAATCAATTCTTTCCAATATTTGCCAATGCATCACTGCTTGGTGTGGCAACTGCTTTGCCCATGACCGCAAGAAACTGCAGAGAGCTGTTGACACACACAGCACATCACAGACACCAGCCTCCCCTCCATGGTCTCTGTCTGCACTTCTCCCAGTATCAGTAAAGCAAAACACATTACCAAGGACCCACCCACTCTCAGCCTTCTTTCTTCTCCCCTCTTTCCTCTCAGGCAAAAGATAAAAAATCCTGAAAGCATATACCACAGGATAACGCAACATAATTTACTTGGAAGAGATGATGGAGTTGAAGGAGCAAAGGATTATTTCAATTTGGGAGCAGTTTCTGAACCATGTAGAGGAGGTGCTGGTGTGGAAGGGCAGAAATGGCTGGAGCTCCATTTAAAGAGGAAGCAGGTGAGAACTCAGGTCATTCCGGTCAGGACGAAATGGAGAGAGATCCATGGTGAAAGGAAAAAGGAAAAACTTACTGGCGAGCACAGGAAGAATTCTGAGTCAATTTCAGAAGGTAATGGAGAAAGGAAGGGAAAAGAGAAAAAGCAGAACGAGAAAAATTCCATGGAGGAGTTGTTGTCAATGTAATGGGGCTACAAGGATAAGGAGAAACCGAGTTGCTGTGGAGGGATACGTGGATGCACATATCCAAATCATGTACATTTACATATTCCTCTACATCCACTCTACAACTTGTATTTGATAATAAATTACTTTGAACTTTTAATACTTTTGATTATACATCACACAAAATGCAGGGGGAACTCAGTAGGCCAGGCATCACTTACGGAAAGAAATAGACAACGTTTCAGGCTGGGATCCTTCCTCAGGAGGGTCTATGAAGAGTCCTGATGAAGGGTCTTGGCCCAAAATGTTGATTGTTTATTCTTTTCCATGGTGGTGCCTGACCTGCTGAGTTCCTCCAGCATTTTATGTCTGTTGCTCTGGATTTCCAGCATCTACAGAATCGCTTGAGTTTGTGATTATACTTCACTTTCTTTTGCTAACATTTTGACTGCACTGTACTGTTCTATAGTCTGTATACTTGTGTTTACAGAACTAAACTTAACTTTGACTTTGATTTTATTTTTCAGTTCTGGGTGAGATTGAAAAACAAAACCAACACAGTATAGAGGTGAAGAAGAACAGCAAGGTTCAAAATAAATTAAAATGTTGCAGAATAGGTATGATTTGGGACATGATAAATATCTACATAATACATTTCATCTTAGGACTTAATTCCCATGAGCATAGGAAAATCACAAGAGATTTGAATGAGGGGAGATTTAGACTATAAAGAGTCAGAATTTGGCTGTTTGGCCCATCGAGTTTGATAGAAGTATACAAAATTATGAGGGATATAGATAGGGTATGTGTAAGCAAGCTTTTTCCACTGTGGTTGGGTGAGACTAGAATTAGTCAGAGATTAAAGTTGAAAGGTGAAGTACTTAAGGGAAATCTGAGGGGGAACTTGTTCACTTAGAGAGGGCTAAGCATGTGGAACAAGCTGCCAGTGGATATGGTGAATGAAGGTTTTACTTCAACATTGAATTTGTACTGATCTGAACAAATTCAGATCAGTACCTGGATGGGAGGAATATGGGGGCTATGGTCCAGCTGCTGGTCGATGGGACTAGGCAGATTAATAATTTAGTAAGGACTATATGAGCCAAAGTGCCTGTTTCTGTGTTATAGTGTTATATGACTCTATGCTTCTACAATAAGTTAATCAATAATACTTGTACTTGCCTACTTCATAGTCTTCATCCTCAGAATACACAGTGGCCAAAGGAATAACTGGGGGAGGTTGACACTTCTTGAGCCAGTAGGCTGGAAAACAAATGGAATTTGAATTGGTCATTAGACCAAGATAATCACTCAAGAATACAGTATATACATTTCTGATGCAAGTAAGCACTCAGTGGCCTCCTGTGTCTAATAGTATGGCCACTGTGTATATGTTTGTGGTCTTCTGCTGCTGTAGCCTATCAACTTTGAAGTTTGACGTTTTGTGCATTTAGTGATGCTCTTCTGCACACCACTGCTGTAATGGGTGGTTATTTGAGATACCGTCACCTTCCTGTCAGCTTGAACCAGTCTGGCAATTCTCCTTTAATCACTCTCATTGACAAAGCATTGTCACTCATAGAAATTCCACTCATTGAAAATGTATTGATTATTGCACAATTCTCTGTAAACTCTAGACACTGCTGTGCATGAAAGTCTCAGATCAGCAGTTTCCGAAATACTCAAACCACCCTGTCTATCACCAAAAATCTTTCCATGGTAAAAGTCACTTAGATCAAATACCTTCCCCATTCTGATGTTTGGTCTGAACAACTGAATTTCTTGACCATGTCTGCAGGCTTTTATGCATTGAGCTGTTACCACATAACTGGCTGATTAGATATTTGCATTAACAAGCAGAGGTACATAATAAAGTAGACACTGCGTGTACATATATTGTGCTTATCTATTAATTGCACAGTTTTTCTTCTTTTGAATCTTTTTTTTGTCAGTCTTTGTTTATGTATAGTTTTTTGTAGATGGCATTATATTTCTTTACTGCCTAAACAGACAATTAATCTTGTTGGTCAACACATACAAAATGATGGAGGAACTCAGCAAGTCAGTCTGCGTCTATGGAGGGAAATAAACTGTTGATAATTTTGGTACTTCCTCAGGACCCTTCATCAGCCCGAAACATCAATTGTTAATACCCCTCCATAGATGCTGCCTGACCTGCTCAGTTCCTTCAGCATTTTTTGTGTGTTGCTCAATTTCCTGTATTCGGCCCTTATCACCCAATGTTCCACCTCTCCACGTACCTGTCCAAGTGCTTCTGAAGAGAAAGTATTGTACCAGCCTCAACCATTTGATCTGTATACTCACCACCCTCTGCATGAAATAGCCACCCTCAGGTCTCTTTCAAATCTTTCCCCTCTCATTCTACAATTGTGCCCCCTAGTTTTGGAGTCCCCTACACCGGACCTAATGACCATTGTGCTCCAGCGTAAACTGGACTTAATGGACATTGTAGGCCTATTTATTTATTTACGTATCTTTACTTAAAATTGCAGCATAGTTACAGAACCTTCCAGCTCAACGTGCCCGGGCTTCTCAATTAAACTTTTGTGACCAATAAGTTTACAAACATGTATTAACCTCTTTAGAATCTGGGAGGAAACTGCTGCACATGGAGGAAACTAGTATGGTCACTGGAAGAAGGTATAAACTCCTTACAGACGGCGGTGGAAATGAACCCGGGTTGCTGGCATTGTAACAGCATTTTGCTAACCATTACACTACCGTGCCATTCCCAGTTTCTGTGCTGAGTAACTCGATATCAGGACAGGAATATTCTGAAGGTCCTCAAACTCAAGCTTTTCAAGGTTTAGACAACACTCTTTGCCTTTGGAAAAAGAGAGCTAAAAACTATCTATCTTTCCAGCGCTCATTCGGTGGAAGAAAAGCTGGATTGTGTTCAACTGTGACAGCACTAGTGTGAGATAAGAAACTGCTGCCTACTTATTCTTGCAGAAATGTGGCTGCAGATCAACATCCAATGCACCGTCAATCTTTAAGCCATGCCAATCAGGGACTTGGGATAATATTTTTTTTGTAACTGTATGTGCTAACATGACCATATGTGCTATGTGCTACAAACGACTGTATGCATTGTGTTTTGTACCTTCGCTACAGAGGAAAGTTGTTTTGTTTAGTTGTATACATATGTATGGCTGAATGACATTTAAAATAGAACCTGAATTTCAGTAATTACTCATGACAAAAATGATATATCACAATAGGGTATCAATTAAATGTTAAATAGCATCTACCTATGCATCATTAAATTCAAACAGAATATAAAATATTAGAGGAAGGAGAGCAAAGTTAACTGGAGATTTCTCAAAGTAAATAAACATCCAGGTAAAGAACAATCTAACATAGGCAGTGTTCAAAGTTTCTTCATAATTCATTAGCATCTGTAGCCAAAGGAAACTAACCGTGAAAATTGAGGACGAAGAATCCCCCTCCAGAGAAGTCACTGTGAAACTTGATAAGGACCTGATTGGTGGTGCTGTACGCAGATTCCAGGGCTGTGTTGCCACTGAAGACTCCTAACTGTGGAGCAGACTGGTCAGGTCCATCCCTGTATAATGAAGAAAGACAAGTGTGTCTGAAAGTTAGTGAACGAGTAAATGGCCGACTGCGACTTCTGATTACAAAAACTGGAGGCGGCAAGATGAAACAAATCTGCTCAAAACAGACAGAAGCATGGTGCTTATTCATTGATCCACGCCCATCATCCATTCAGCCATGTTTCCAGAAATTTAATGATGTAACATCGTTTCTGAACCATGTGGAACAACATGCATCAAATCCAGCTGTGAAATCACACATCCCTTTTTATCATCTCAAAAGAGATGCATTTACAGTATTTCCGAAATATAAGAGAGCATAAAACCTAAAATGTTCACATAAAAGCATGAAAACTTGCCATTTAAGGTAATAATGTGATTAAATTTTATTTATTTTTAAACAGCATTTTCATTTTGAATAAAAAGGCACATATATGCAATTCACTAGTTGTCCTCAGAATCACTATGGCTACCAATACAGAACAAGGTTTCACATAATGTCACCAATTACCAGAGGCATCACTAAACCATGGGGCTTGGGATTTTTGCTGGAGACTTTCTGCCTCCACCTCTGGTTGACCACCTGGGGAGTGCTAGTTCCTCGATTGCACTCATAAAGTAGGTCAATAACTAGTCACGAACTGAGGCTCTACCTTCATGTCAGGGTTGATTCAACTGAGGCATTATCTTCATGTCAAAGTCACGTCATTGAACTCCCTTGTGGAATTCTTGGGAACAGTCAGATGGCAAGGAAATAGTCAGGAAGAGGGAGTTAGAGAAAGTGGGGAGAGAGAGAGGGGGGAGAGAGGGAGAGAGAGAGAGGGAGGGGGAGAGGGAGGGAGAGAGGGAGAGAGGGAGGGGGAGAGGGAGGGAGAGAGGGAGAAAGAGAGAAGGAGAGAGAGAGAGAGAGAGAAAAACAAGGGTACAAACTGGGGAACTGGAATGAAAATGAAGTCACATTGGTTGAAAATAGGCCCTTCAGCCTAAATGGTCCAAAGCAACCAAGATTCCCCATCAAAGCAAATCCTTTTGCCCACTTTTAGTTCATGTCCATTGAAACCCTTCCATTTGTGTAGCTGTCTAAGTGTCTTTTAAATATTATTGCACCTGCCTCAACCACTTCCTCTGCCATCTTGTTTCACCCTCTTGAACCATCCTCTGAGTCCTGACAAACTTCTCGTAAATCTTCTTTCCACTCCCTCCAGCTTAATGACTTATTTTCAGTAACAGGATGGACAAAACTGTATACAAAGCTCCAGGATACGTTCTAGTCTTGCTGCTACCATCAGGCAGGAGATACCTTAGTTCCCACACTGCCAGGTTCAATAACGGTTGTCACCATGTAACAATCATGCTTTTGAACAGGCAGCATCCATCACGAAGGATCCTCACCATCCTGCTGTCATGTTTTGTAGCTCCAAAACATTAAATTAATCGAAAGAAAAACTTGAAGCCGGGATAACCCGTGTACATTAGTTTCATTTTTACTTTTAGCAAGTGGTGCATTTATGGTATGATGGCAAAGTCCTCACATGCGTGCGATGTATCCTCTTTCATGTAGGTTGCTGTTAAAGTAACATTCCATTAATTCCATATTGTCCAGTCTTATCTATATATGGTTTGTTCTGGTAGCCAGCTGCAAACCAGATGGTCCCAATTCCCCAACCATTGATGCGGACCTTGTTAATCTGGACGACATCCAAGCTGGTACGACACTTCTTGTTTTTGCCACTCTCATTTGGAAGATTTTGTGGGAGGATGTAGCATAAGCGTGAGGTGTCCAGCCCAAGACCCCTACCGGGCTGCCACTACTGGGACCTGAACCCTGGATCCCCGCATCACTGAGTCTGGGTGGTCCCTGGTGTTGGCCTCCAAACTTCTGTGTGTAAATTCCTTACCCCTGCTCAGACGGGGACTGGTGATGGAACAAGAGGCACCAAGCACCAACTACTGGCAATAAAACAGCCATGCGAGACTCCAAATCGGAGAACATTTGCAGATACTGGAAATCTGAGCAACACACACAAAATGCTGGAGGAACTCAGCAGGCAGCATCTACGGAAAAAAGTACAGTCAAGGTTCCTTTCCAGTCCTACTGAAGAATTTTCAGTCCAAAATATCGACTTTACTTTTACCATAGATGCTGTCTGGCCTGCTGAGTTCCTCCAGCATTTTATGTCTGATGCGAGACTCCAAGACCAAGCAAACGAAACTTAACACAACCTGTATCAACTACCAGAAAGCATTTGTCAGATGTGGAATATACCAGGGTGATGCACTATCCCCACTGCTTTTGTGCATAGGCTTGAACCCCCTCAGCCAGATCATCTCAAGGAGTGGATATGGGTAGTGATCATCAACCACCTCCTGTACATGGATGACATTAAGCTATATGCCAGAATGAATGAGACATTGACTACTAATCCACCTGATAAGGGTGTACAGCAGAGACATCGGAATGTTATTTGGACTGGAAAAGTAAAGCCGGATGGTAGTGAAAAGAGGCAAACTCATCAAGACTGAAGTAGTTGAGCTACCTGAAGGCCACGTGCTAGAAAAACTCCAAATACTTGGGGATCCTGCAGGTACATGGAAGTCATGATAAGGACACAAGGAAGGCTGAAACATCCAAGTACCTCGAAAGAGTGAGACAGGTCCTAAAAAGACAGCTAAATGGGAAGAATAAGATAGGAGCCATTAACACATCTGCCCTACCAGTCGTCAGACACCCAACCTCAATAATGTGCTGGCCAAGGAACAAACTGACTAAAAGACCTGGAAACTACTAACAATACATAGAGGATTCCATCCAAAGTCCAACATCGAACAACTGTACACCCTCTGGAATAAAGGAGGGTGGGACTTGGAAGTGTCAAGGGTACAGCCTTGAAAAATTGTGAAAAATCCATGAGTATGTCAGGAAGATGGCCCCCAAGCACAACCTGCTAGGAGAATACCTCTGACAGCAAATAGGAGATACGGAAATGGAAGTGGGTGAAGCAGAGCCAGAGGACCAGAGGCCATGGCAGGACAAGCCACTGCACAGGATGTACCATCGCCAGATATCAGAGGTGGCTGACATATGAATGTCCTACCAATGCCTGGACATGGCAGGGCTGAGGGACAGCACACAGGTGCCAGTCATGGCTGCACAAGAACAGGCACTGAGCACAAGAGCAAGAGAAGCCGAGGTCTATCACACCAGACAAGAACCAAGATGAAGACTGTTCATTGAAACCATCCAGAACATAGCAGCAGGGTGCAAGTTGCAGGCAGGGACAGCATACACTGAATGGCACAACCAAGTTATAGGAATTGTGCACAGGAACACCTGCACTGAGTATGGATTGGACACTGCCAAGTCCAAATGGGAAACATCTGAGAAGATAGTGGAGAATGACAGGTTCTGTGGGACTTCCAAATACAGGTTGATAAGCAGGCACTGGCCAACCAACCAGACATGGTGACACTGGACAAGGAACAGAAGAAAGTGATTGCAATAGATGAGGCAATCCCAATTGACAGTAACATCGGGAAGAAAACATATGAGAAGCTGAAGAAATACCAGGGCTTGAAAGAGCAGATAGAAAGGATGTGGAAGGTTAAAGCCAGAATAATCCTTTCTTCATCAACAATAGACTCTGCTCTCCTCAATAGGTCTATGTGTCATCTCCAGATAACATCAATTGTAATCGCTACTATGTAGGAAAGCGGTCCAGTTCTGTCCTTAATCTTTCCAAGTACCCACTTTTGATCACCTCTGTAGTCTCTCACCAGGACTGCTTGTCCAGGAGTGAAACGTCAAACATCCTTGTTTGTGGAGTCTTCAATATGTCTCAGCTGTTTGTTCTGCATACTCCTTCCGAGATTGAGTTTGAGGAGATCCAAGTGTAAATGTAAGGGACAACCCAGGAACAGTCTGGCTTGTGAGCTGTGTGTTGTGGAATATGCTGCATTGCAATATTCAAGGAGGAAATTGGTGAGCTTCTGATTCAGTGTTAGTGCAGTGAGTTCTGCTGACATTGTTGACACCATCTTATTATTAAAAAAACACACAAAATGCTGAAGGAGCTCATCAGATCAGGCAGCATTTATGGAGAGGAATAAGCAGTTGACATTTTGGGCTGAGGCCCTCCATCATCACTGTCCTGACCTGTTGAATTCTTCCAGCATTTTGTGTGCGTTACTTATTGATTAAGGAGCAACTTCTTTCCCTCTGTGATCAGATTTCTGAATGGTCCATGAATACTACTTTATTCTTGTATTATTCCACTATTCATTTATTTTTATAATTTTTAGTAATTTTATGTTATTTTACTGCTGCCAAAAGCAACAAAATTCATGTCATAAACAGTGCTGTGCAAAAGTCTTACGCACATATATGTAACTAGGGTACCCAGGACCTTTGCACAGTATTGTAGTAATTTATGTATTACACTCCACTGCAGCCACAAAAAAAAACACAAATTTCATGACATATGTGAGTGGGTTTCTATTGTGGAACAAGAGTGAGGAGGGGGCAGGGTGAGAAGAATCATGGTTAGGTAAAGGGGAAGGGAGAGGGAGGGAACAGGAAGTGCCAGAGAGACATTCTATAATGATCAATAAATCAATTGTTTGGAAACAAATTACCTTGTCTAGTGTCTCAGGGTTGGGTGTGTCTGCAACCACACCACTTCATCTCTGCCATCTGTTCCCCCACCTCCAACTCATGAATGACAACAATGTTTAAAGCCTATTGCTGATTAAAAACAATGAGTTATATTGGTAAACAAGTGATGTGATGTCATGGATTCCTTGGAGAAGTCTTCAAATATGTTTTAATGCTCTTTTTATAAACTTGAATGCTTCCTCTGTTCTGTCCTCAGAGAGACAATGTTAACATAATATATCAAATTCCTTGCTCATATGTCATAAATATCAGCATTAATATTTTGGTGAAAGCCTTCCAGGGGAAGCTGCTTCCCCTTGGAAACACTTGGATAATTAGACTGACAAGCTGACTTTCTTAGAGAAGGCAGGAGAATGGAGTTGAGAGGGATGCTGCCTGACCTATTGTGCTCCTCTGGAATTTGATATATATTACTCTGGATTTCTAGTATCTGCAGAATCTCCTATAATAGTTCAATAGTTTCAATTACTATCTGAAATTCTTGCTCTTCAGAGACATCCATGAAAACAGAAGGTAACCCCAAAGTAAGAGTGACGGTAAAATTGTTAGAACCCCAAAGCCTCCCCTACTCCTCCTCCCACACAGAAGCAGTGGAAAGCATCAACCCTCCCCTCCCCAGTTAACTCAGCAAAAAGCATCAGCACCCACTGCCCACCAGGTAAGCAATAGCAAAGGCCCCAAGACAGACCATGATCTGCAGTACAACAAAAACAATCATTCACCTGACAATTTGACATGCCACAGGCTTGCTCTCTCCCTAATGAAGGGGCAGAAATGTGTTACACAGTGAAAGGAGAGACTAACAAAACAAAAAAAGCTTGCTGATTGCAATATTACCATTAACTTATCAGTTTTAGACCTAGTCAGTCCCTCCCTCCCTCCCTCTCTCCCTCCCTTCCTTTGAGTTTGTCTCACTTTTTGAACTATAGAGACAAATAATCTTCCTTTCTCTCATACTCCAACAGTCACGCTCTCAGGAGTCACCATTTACCGCTAAGTTAACAGGATGAGTCATGCAGTAACACTGCTCCAGGAATATGCCAAGTGCTCTATGTTCTGCAGTGAGTGACATCTGCTCAAGCCTCCCAAGTGTTGTATGGCCTACTGAACACTACCACCTTTTTTTCTGGCTTTATTTCAACAGTTGCTCTTGCGAATAACATAAGCTTGAGGCTGTGTTTGACTTCTCAAGTTATTCATCAAAGTTCCCTGAAATCATTGGAAAATGCACATGGGGCATCTTCTCTACAATGCAATCAAATGAGTTGATGCAGGATCATGCAAACCTACTTCTACTGAAATACAGGTCTAAAGTTAAAGTTATAGAGTCATAGAACACGGCAACACAGAAGCAGGCTCTTTGGTCCATCCAGTCTATGCCAAACTACTTATAAATCTAGTTCAGCTGACCCGGACCCAGACGTAGTCCTCTGTACCACTCCCATCCATGTACCTATCCAGATTTCTCCTAAATTTTGACATCAAAACTACATCCTCCACTTTCACCACCACCAGATCTATTACCATAACCAATTATACTGTTGAAACTGTACAAGACACAGAATTGTCAAAAAAAAACCATAATCTATAATTTATTTTAAACATTTTTACAAACCATCACTTCACCACGGATGAGATGTCTCTCCAAGTGCAATTACATGTCTCTATTAAGCAAATCAAACTTTTTCAAACCTCTATGTAATAGCATAATAAGTGGAAGAGATTTATTCTTTTTCCCTTGTCAATATCTACACCCCAACTGATGCTAGAATATATGCATCTTGGTAAATTAATTAGCTATAGTGATAAAGTCATAGAACACTACATCATATTCAACCCATCAAGTCTGTGTCAAGCTGTTATTCTGTTAGATCCCATTGACGTGCTCCTGGATCAAAGCCCTCCATATTCCTCCCATCCACATACCTATCAAAATTTCTCTCAACTATTGAAATCAAACCAGCAACCACCACTTCAGCGGGCAGCTTGTTTCACACTTTCAGAACCCTCTGAGTGAAAAAGTTCCCCTTCAGGTTCCCTTTAAATATTTTACCTTTCACCCTTAACCTATGATTTCTTGATCTAGTTTCATACAACTTCAGTGGGAAAAGCCTGCTTGTGTTTACCCTAACTATACATCTCATACTTCTGTATATGTCTATCAAATCATTCTCCTAAACTCCAGGGCATTTGGACTTACAACGTCATGGTAATAACCAGCTGCTACCTGAAAAGAAATTAAAATTTCCTAAATTCACTTGGAACTCGGCCTTGCTTAGCCTTGAAACCAACTGTATGCTAACAGAAAAAGAAAAGCATTTAGCTGTAAATAAATAGGTAAAAAAAATGTGGCAGCAACACAATACATAAAAGCATGGAGACGTGGTCAAGAGGTTTAGTTGTCATTCAGATCAAACATCAGAATGGGGAAGAAACGTGATCTAAGTGATGTTGATCATGGAATGATTATTGGTGTCAAATGGGGTGGTTTGACTGTCTCAAAATCTGCAGATCTCCTGGATTTTCATGCACAACAGTTTCTAGAGTTCAAAGACGATGATGATGATGATGATGATGTCAACTCAGACCTGAGAGGCCAGTGTCGGGCATTTTCATGCCTTACAACAGGGGTCCCCAACCTATTTTGCAACGCGGACCGGTTTATTATTGACAATATTCTTGCGGACCGGCCGACCCGGGGGGCAGGTGGGGGGTGTGGGTAGGGTTGCTAACGGACAAGCGTAGCAGTCAAATACGTTGTGTTTACCCCAAGAAGGACTACAATGACCATGAAGCCTTGCACGGGCACCAGTGTGCATGCGTGCACGTGCCGATTTTTTCCTACAAATCGTTTTTGGCGATTCTGTTCGGGGGGGGTGGGGGTGTTAATCATGACTGGCATATAGGTGATAAGTGGCTAATACACTCAATTTTGTTCCTAAAAGGGTTTATCTAACGAATTTAATATTAAACACACAGCGCATATTTTCCTCGCATGAATATAGCGATAAGTCAATTATCAGGGGAGGACAGGGGAGCTTGAAGCAAGTGTTGAACAAACTTCCAGTAGAAGTGGTAGAGGCAGGTTCAATATTGTCATTTAAACGAAAATTGGATAGGTATATGGACAGGAAAGGAATGGAGGGTTGTGGGCTGAGTGCAGGTCGGTGGGACTAGGTGAGAGTAGCGTTTGGCACTGACTAGAAGGGCTGACATCGCCTATTTCCATGCTGTAATTGTTGTATGGTTATATAAGTCACTTTTAAGTCAATAGCATCATAACATTTTAAGTAACGCTTGGATATTAAACACACAGCACATATTTTCTCCGTATGAACATATAAAATCATTGCAACACACCAATATCGCTGAATCAGTGGGAGCCCTGGGCTTGTTTCCCAGCAACAAGATGGTCCCATCGAGGGGTGATGGGAGACAGCGATACTCAAAGGGGGTTCCTTGAGTCCAGTTTATTCGGCAATTTAGTTTTCATTGCATTGATTGCAGAGATATGTTGCAAATGGAAGCAACGCTTTCAGTGCTTTCGTGGCTATCTCAGGATATTCAGCATTGACTTTGATCAAAAATGCCAGCAGATGTCTTTTCAGCCCACTGTCATTTGCAAGCTCGAGGAGTTGATCTCCTTCCCGCGCTGACAAGGATGACGCACGGGTAATGACCTCGCGTGTGTTCAAGCTCAACAGTGGACGTGACAGGGAATGAGGAAAGGTGCGGCTGACTCATATCGCCAAATCATATTGTTTAAAGTATAAAGTATTTCTGAAAGTATTTCCTCGCGGCCCGGTAGCACATGTTTTGCGGCCCGGTACCGGTCCGCGGCCTGGAGGTTGGGGACCACTGCCTTACGAGGCGCAGTTTGAAAGGCTGTGTGGGGCGCCACTCCTCACACAGACATTTAGCAGTATTATTTTACGAGGCTGAGTTGCGAGGTCGACATCAACCCGGCGCGGATGGAGAGCACTTATGGGGTCATCGTATGGATCAGCAGGTGTAGAGTATCTATGGGTTGAGTTAAGAAATGGCATGGGTAAAAAGACCCTAATGGCAGTTGTATACAGGCCTCCAAACAGCAGCCAGGAAATAGATTACAAATTATAATAGGAGATAGAAAAGTCAGAAGGGCAATGTCATGATAATCATTGGGGTTTTTAACATGAAATTGAATTGGGAAAATCAGGTTAATACTGGACCTCAAGAAAGAATTTGTAGAATGTCTAAGGGATGGCTTTCTGTTGACCTATGAGGGGATTGGCTGTGCTAGATTGAGTGTTGTGCAATGATCCAGAGGTGATAAGAGAGCTTAAGGTTAAGGAACTCTTGGGGAACAGTGATCACAATCACAAACTTTGAAATTTGAGAAGGAGAAACTAAAATCCAATGTGTTCGTATTTCAGTGCAATAAAGGAAATTACTATGTCATGAGAGAGGAACTAGCCAAAGTTGACTGGAAACGAACACAAGCAGGGAAAGACAGCAAAGCAGCAATGCCTGGAGTTTCGATGAAAAACGAGGGAAGTGCAAAACAAATATATTCCAATAAGAAGAAATTTTCGAATGGAAGAAGGACAATACTGTGGCTGACAAGTGAAATCAGAGCCAAAGTAAAAGCAAAAGAGAGAACATACAAGGAAGTCAAAGCTATTGGGAAGACAGACGATTGGGAAGCTTGTAAAATATTGCAGAAGGAAACTAAGAAGGTCATTAGGAAAAAAAAGATGAATTATGTGAGGAAGCTGGCGAGTAATATCAAGGAAGATTCTAAAAGTTTTTTTAAGTATATAAAGGGTAAAAAAAAGTCGCGGGTATTAATAGTGCCAATAGAAAATGACGCTGGAGATATTGTATTGAGAGATACAGAGATGGCAGAGGAACTAAGTGCATATGTGCATATTCTGTATCAGTCTTCACAGTGAAAGACATCTGCAGTATACCAGACTTTCAAGAGCGTCAGGGAAGTGAAGTAGGTTCAATGAAAATTACAACTGAAAAAAAACTCAGGAAGCTTAATGGTCTGAGGGTGGATAAGTCTCCTGGACCTGATAGAATGTACCTTCAGGTTCTGAAGGAAGTAGCTGGAGAGATTGCGGAGGCATTAACAATGAACTTTCTAGAATCGATAGACTCTGGCAATGTACCAGATGACTGGAAAATTGCAAATGCTACTCCACTATTTAAGAAGGGTGGGAGGCAGCAGAAAGGAAACTATCGACCTGTTAGCCTGACATCAGTGATTGGGAAATTGTTGGAATCAATTGTTAGGAATGAGATTACGGAGTACCTATAGAGACACGTGACAAGATAGGCCAAAGCCAGCATGGTTTCTTGAAAGGAAAATCCTGGCTGACAAACCTATTCAATTTTTTGAGGAAAGTACAAGCAGAGTAGACAAAGGAGATGTAGTAGATGTAGTGTACTTGGATACTCAGAGGGCCTCTGACAAGGTGCCGCACATGAGGCTGCTTAGCAGGATAAGAAATGGAATTACAGGAAAGTTACTAGCGTGGGTGGAGCATTGGCTGCTCGGCAGAAAACAGAGAATGAGAATAAAAGAATGCTATCCTGGCTGGCTGCCGGTTACCAGTGAAGTCCCACAGAGGTCAGCATTGGAACCGTTGCTTTTTATGATGTATGTCAATGATTTGGAGTATGGGATTTATGGATTTGTGGCTAAATTTGTCAATGATACAAAGATAGATGGAAGAGCGGTAGTGTTGAGGAAACAGAGAGCCTGCAGAGAGACTAAGATAGCTTAGGGGAATGGATAAAGAAGTGGCAAATGAAATATAATGTTGGAAGTGTATGGTCTTGCACTTTGATAGAAGAAATAAACGGGCAGACTATTATTTAGATGGGGAGAGCATTCAAAATGCAGAGATGCAAAAGGACTTGGTAGTCCGTGTGCACGATACCCTAAAGGTTAACCTCCAGGTTGAGTCGGTGGTGAAGAAGGCAAATACAGTATTGGCATTCATTTCTAGAGGTATAGAATATAAGAGCAGGGATGTGATATTGAGGCTCTATAAGGCACTCATGAGACCACACTTGGAGTATTGTGTGCAGTTTCGGGCTCCTTATTTTAGAACGGATATACTGACACTGGAGAAGGATCAGAGAAGATTCACTAGAATGATTCCAGGAATGAAAGGGTTACCATATGAGGAACATATGGCAGCTCTTGGGCAGTGTTCCCTGGGATTCAGGAAAATGAGGGGGGATCTCATAGAAACATTTCAAATGTTAAGAGGCCTGAACAGATTAGATATGGCAAATTTATTTCCAATGGTAGGGAATTCTAGGACAAGAGGGCACGACTTCAGGATTTAGAACAATACTGCAGCATCTCAACAACAATCCTCGTTTGTAGAATATCAAACACCATGGCAGCATAGCAGCTTGCACCACACTATTACAACAGCTCAGGGCATTCCAGAATTCGATTCCAGAGATGACTGTGTGGAGTCTGTATGTTCTCCCAAAGGCTTTCCCGTGGGTGTTTCAGTTTCCTCATATGGTCCAAAGTCTAGTGTTAAATAGGTGGCTTGCTGGAAAGTGCGGCACATTTTGCCAGAAGGGCCTGATAGCACTGGAACTCTAAGTAAATAAATAAAGTTTTATCGTTCGTAGCACGGGAGAGTCTGTAGGTGCTGGAAATCCAGAGCAATAAACACAAAATGCTGGAGGAACTCAGCAGGTCAGGCAGCAGCAAAGGAGAGTAATTATTATCATATATCTTCAGGCCAAGACCCACCATCAAGACTGAAAAGGAAGGGGCAATAAGCCTTATAATTATTAATTCTATATTAATTCTACAAAATACTCTCTTAGCATTAAGAGTGCAAGATTATTTTTTATGAACTATGTTCCACAAATAATTGTGTTCTTAATTAAAAAGGGAATGGTCATACCAGACTGCAATATAGTCATTGACTGGTTCTGTCTGCAGCAGAGTGAAGTTGATATAAATCCCGTGTCCTGAAGGCACAGTAATAAACCAGCTGCAGTCCCTTGAATTGGGGTACTCATTCGGAAACCCAGGAGAATAGATGGTGCCATTCCGAGACGTTATGTTAAGTCCACAAGGAGCTGTAAAACAAACAGACAAAATATGGTTACATAATTAACATTCAATATTCAAGATTGCTTATCGTCATTCCTCCACATGACTGTAAAGAACAAAATGATTGTTAATCCAGATTTGATGCAGCATAAAAACACAATGAGTATAAAGAACATAATATAAACATGAATATTAAAGCAATCCTAGAAAACACAATGTATAAATAACAATATTGAGTATGGCTGTATATACATAAGATCAGTTTCTATGCATAGTCTTGTTTTATGTATATAAAGTAATACTAGGTACAGGAGTATCTGTACAACAGGAAATGACTAAATGACAAAATGACTCTTGGCAACAGGAACTCTTCTAGGTAGCAGCGGAGCATTTTAAAACACAGTAGAACAGTTGTGTCAGTGCAGGTACGAGTTGTAGACTGTAACTGTAAAGTTGCAGTGCATGGGTGGATGAAAGGTCCTTTTGAGCCTGCTCTGGACTCTCTCCAATAATAACACATCCTTTCTGAGATATGGAATCCAAAACTGTTGACTATACCTCAAGTGTGACCTAACCAGTGTCTTATAAAGGCTCAGCATTATCTCCTTGCTCTTATATTCTATTCCACTTGAAATTAATGCCAAAACTGCATTTGCCTTCTTTACCACAGACTCAACCTGTAAATTAACCTTCTGGGAGTCTTGTACGTAGACTCCTGAGTCCCTCTGCACCTCTGATATTTGAACTACTCCCCATTTAGATAATAGTCTGTACTATTGTTCCTTTTACCAAGATCCCCATAGCTCAGAAAAGATGTGTTGTCATTGAAGAGTGTCTAGAGGAAGTTCACCAGGACAATTCCGGGAATGAAGGGGTTAACATATGAGGAGCGTTTGGCAGCTTTGGGCTTGTACTCACTGTAATTTAGAAGAATGCTTGGGGATCTCATTGAAAACTACCAAATTTTGAATGGAGTAGATAGGCCGGATGTGGAGAGGATGTTTCCTATGCTGGGGGTATCGAGAACTAGAGGGTACAGCCTCAAAATTGAGGGGTGACCCTTTAGAACAGAGATAAGAAGGAATTTTTTTAGCTAGAGAGTAGTAAATCCGTGGAATGCTCTGCCACAGACTGCGGTGGAGGCCAAATCCATGGGTATATTTAAGGAGGAAGATGATCATTTTCTGATCAATAAAGGGCATCAAAGGATATGGCGAGAAGGCAGGTGTATGGGGTTGAGTGCGATCCAGGATCAGCCATGATCAGTCTTATGGTTTTATGGTTTTATAGTACTATGTCCCTATAACACAAAACAAGATGCTTTCTTTATTGGTAATATAATGGATTCATTGCACTTGCGTTTCATTTGACAGTGTACATTTTCTCATCTCCACTTCACGGTGTTTTTCTCTCCACTGTCTTACTTTGTGGATTTCTCTGAACACAGGGAAACTGACATAGGAATCTTCTTCTTCATGTGCCTTGCGCGTTACACGCTTGGGCGATCACGGCTCTCCACAGCGAACGATCCCTTGCAGCGTCAATGATATCTCGTACACTTAGATCTTTTAGTTCTTTCACAGTGTCCATATATTTTCTTCTTTGTCTTCCTCTACTGCGTTTCCTAGGCATATGGCCTTGTAATGTAAGGCATTCTATTTCTCCCTGGCCCAGGAATTTAAGTTTCCTCTCACTTAATGTTCTCATTAAAGATCTTTTTGTATGGGCACGTTGGAGTACTGTCTCATTAGTTACCCTATCTCTGTATGATATTTTCAGCATTCTTCTAAGAAACCACATTTCTGTTGCTTCTAGGTTTCTTTGGGGTTCTGGTGTTATAGTCCATGTTTTGGAAACATACAGCAAAATTGACCAGACATAACATTTTAGTAACCTAAGCTTTGTTGTCATAGAAATGTGTCTGTTAGTAAAAATGGGTTTCAATTTTTGGAAGTTGGTTCTGGCAATGGCAATTCTTTTTATTTCTACTTTACTTCTAGCATCTTGTGATATAAAGCTACCAAGGTAATTGAAGCTGGTCTTTTGTTCAATCTCTTGGTTACTGATGTACAATTGGCAGTTGGGAGGATCCTGCTGTTTTGATTTTACCATACATTTCATTTTTTTACAGTTGATGGTTAGACCAAAATCTTCACTTGTTTGTACTACTTTGTCCAGGAGGATTTGTAGGTCTTCTGCAGCACTTGCTATTAGGGTGGTATTGTCTACATATTTCATATTGTTGATGTTAACACCTCCAATTTTTATCCCATCTAGGTCTTCAATTTGTCTGAGAATCATTTCACTATAGATATTAAATAATTCTGGTGAGACAACGCATCCCTGTCTGTTGGTTGGGTAAGTATCAGGAAATATCAGGAAATGCCAATAGCGATTATATTGCTTCTGCCACCCAAGACAACTCTGCCTTCACGTAGGGTTTAGGTCCAGGTGCACTCTGTCTTGCTGAAAGAGCTCTGTCTATGGCCAGAAAAATAACCAGACCAACGGTGGTGGTGTCACCTAAAATCACTGAAGTCTTCGGCAGCAGGGAGATGGATTCCAAGCTTTGGTGGAGGATTGTCTTTGTACAACAACAGCAAAGGCTGGGTGACGTCTAGTGTATGATTCCCAATTGGGAACACCAGTAGAGGTCAAATGCTCTAGTTAGGTGAATACTGCGGCAACAGAAGGCACCAGCAAACCACTGTTCTAATTTCTGCCTAGTCAATCACGGAAAGAAACAAAAGAAGGAAACCAGACATAGGAATAAAGGTTGTTAAAATACCTGAATAAAGAAATTTGTCATGGGGACAAATACAAAATCTGTGACAATGCACTTTTCATTTTGTAGACAAATTATCAGTTTTTGTTCCCCTATTTCATCAATGGATCAGAAAATTAGAATAAGTTAAAAACAGATCACACTACTAAAATGCCAGTGTCATCTTAGTTAACTGCCCAAGATAAGTTTAACCTACATGACTATTAGATATGAACATTAATTTGTGAGGAAATGAAATTGTACAAATTTAACACTGAGGGAAGAAACAATTGAACTAAAACACAGCTTGCAGTGTAAAGCACCTTAATAAAAAGATACAGATGTGCTAACAGAAACACTTGCATTCAGAAGGAATGTTGAGAAGATTTCCTGAATTCCATGTGGAAAGTTATTCAATCATGAAGCATTAATTGGAGTTCAGGACCAATGTCCATTCAAATTGGGTACACAAGTAGATAAGGTGGAAAAGCTGGTGTGTGACATGCTTGCCTTCATTAGTAAGGGTGTGGTGGATAACAGTGAGGAAGTTACACTGCAGTCAAATAAACTTTCGTCAGACTGTCTTGCAATATTGTGTGCAGGGGGAAGACCAGAATAAAAAGGTATGGGATTGAAGGTGATAGGTGAAGCCAGGTGGGGAGGTAAAGGGTAAAGGGCTGGAGAGGAAGGAATCTGATAGGAGAGGAGAGTGAATTATCCGACAAAAGGAAGGAGGAGGAGACCCAGAAGGAGATGATAGGCAGGAGAGAAGATGTAAGAGGCTAGAGTGGGGAATAGAAGAAGAGGGGAAGGGGAAGGGGAAGGAAAATTCCTTTACAGGAAAGGAGAAAATGATATTCATGCCATCATGTTGGAGGCTACCAAGATGGAATAAAAGGTGTTGCTCCTCCAACCTGAAGGTGGCCTCATCACGGCACAAGAGGAGGCCATGGGCTGACAAGTCGGATTGTGAATGAGAATGGAAATTAAAATGTTTTGCCACTGGGAAGGTCCACTTTTGGCAGAAGGAGAAAGGAGCTCAACAAAGGTGTCCCCCAATTTACGACAGGTTTCAGCATCGGGAGAACCAGATGCAATAGACAACCCCAGCAGATTCTCAGATGAGGTGTTGCCTCACCTGGAGTGACTATTGGGGGGCCCCGAATGGAGATCAGGAAGGAGGTGAATGGGCAGGTGTAGCACTTCGACTGCTTGCAGGGGTAAGTGCCGGGCAGAAGATTAGTGGGGAAGGACGAATGGACAAGGGAATCTCAGGGGAAGTGTTTTTAAATGATGAGGACATAGATAGGGTAGATAGTCAAAACCTTTTCCCCAAGGTAGAAATGTTAAAATACCAGAAGACCTGCTTTTAAGGTAAAAGTGGTGATGTGAGGGGCAAGTTCTTTTATATAGAGAGCGGTTTATCAGGGTTAGTATTGGAAGCAGGCATTTGGTGGAGTTTAAGAGACTGTTAGATGGACACACTAATATGAAAGGAATGGAGGGAAATAAATGATAAACAGGAGGAGGACATTTAGTATAAATTGACATCAGGATTAGCACAAAATTGTGGGCTGAATAGCCTGTCCTGTACTGTACTGCTCTATGATCCACATTTAAATCTGGTCATTCAGTGAAAGTGCTACTCAGTCAGAAACTGAGAGACAGCACAACCATCAGTCACCTACTTACCAGTTTTTAAAAAATTCCTCTCTACATTAGCTTAGGTGTCTAACGCCGACTCCTCTGCTTGCATCTTCAGAAACTGCTCTACTTCTATCTTTAATAACATCTCTATTTTTCCCTTTTAGGGTTCTTTTGAAGACCCTGACCTGAAGTTACTTTGGTTCTTTGCAGAAATGAGACCCGCTTTTGGGGTCTCACACTTGGCCGCTATTCAATATGCCAAAGATGCAGCCCGGAAGACTAGCGCACCTTCAGGGTTCCAGGATGTCATGGCTCTGGAGGCGGGCGGATTCGAAGTTGGTGCCGCTGCAGAAAACTGGTGTGTCCAGGGAGAAAGAAGATCATAAGCAGCAAGCTGGCTGCTGGCTGTGTGCCCAGAGACACAAGTCCTTTGGGCACAGAGCTCAGAAGAAGCGATATAACAGACTTTTAACACCATAAGTCAGCGAGTTGCTTTGTTATGTCTCTTTTCTCACTGAGAAATGGGGACACCTCTTTTTCCCTTAAGAGGTATGTCGATTACTGGGTTAATGTGAAGCCTTTGGGATACTGTAAGTCTGTATCTTTATTGATGCCTTGTTGCATGCTTGAGTGCTCTTTGGGGTTGCTGTTGCTTTGTTGCTGGTGGAGGAGGGGTTGTTGTTTTGCTGCTGCTGATACATGGGAGAGAGCTTTGGGGTTCTAACATTTAATTGTCATTCATTCTTTAGGGCACTCCTCTGTTTTCATGGGTGCTTGCGAAGAAAAAGTATTTCAGGATGTATATTGTACATATTTCTCTGACACTAAATGTTCCTATTAAAACCGATTGAAACATTTGCATCAACTTGCTCCGTATTCTACCATTCTCCTGCACACTCAGGTTAAGGTTAATATAAAGTGGAACTACTAACGTTTGCGTTTTAGGATGTGGGAGGAAACCAGAGCACATACAGATGACACCTAAGGGCATGACTGAACCAGGTCTCTGACAAGCTGTTCCACTATGCCAACCTCCACTATACTACATTTTCATCACCTTCTTTTCAATATTCCTAAACAATACTGCATGTTCATCACCCTCTGTTTAATAATATTGATAACCCACTTCTCTCTCTGTTCAAGCAATAATGAAATACTGGGGCTAATATGGAGTCTATTTGAAATTATATTGCCCATTGCAGTGACAATGAAAGTATGGGTACATTTCTTTTTTTTTAATTGAAGTGTATTATTTTAAAGTAGCTAACTTTCTCTCAAATAAAAATTGCTCAACCTAAATCGCTTGTTCATATGACTACGGTGTACTCTGGCATACTTATGAAAAATCAGTTACAGTTTTATCAGTAGCTATGAAGGAAGGGAATGAGATTAGGAAGATCATTCAAAATAAAGAATTATACATTAATGGTGACAAGAATAAATCTTTCAACAAAGTAATTATGTCATGTATCTTTGCTTTGTAAAATCAGCCTTTAACTTGAATCAGAAAAAAGAAATTGAGCAAAATGAGGACATTGCCTGTGATGGTACATTACACACATGCATTCAATGGTTACTTTATTAGACACAAGAGGGAGTTAGATAAGGCCCTTGTGGCTAAAGGGATCAGGGGGTATGGGGGGAAGGCTGGTACAGGGTTCTGAGTTGGATGATCAGCCATGGTCATACTGAATGGCGGTGCAGGCTCGAAGGGACGAATGGCCTACTCCTGCATCTATTTTCTATGTTTTTGTTTCTATGTTTAAGACTGTAACCCAATGTGGTCTTCAACTGCTGCAAACCATCCATTTCAAGGTTTTACTTGTCACCTTCCTGTCAGTTTAAACTAATCTGGCCATTCTCCTCTGATCTCTCTCATTAACAAGGTGTTTTTGCCCACAGAACTGCTGCTCACTGGATATTTTTTTTTTGAGAGAATGCTGAGAGTGAAAATCCCAGGGGATCTGTTTCTGAGGTCCTCGAATCAACCCATCTGGTGCCAACAATCATTCAACAGTCAAAATCACTTAGATCATATTTCTTCCCCATTCTGATGTTTGATCTGAACAACAGTGGAACCTCTTGACCACATCTGTATGCTTTTATGTATTGAGTTGCCGCTAGATGATTGGCTGATTAGGTAATTGCATTAGTGAGCAGGTGCACAGGTGAACCTAACAATGTGGCTACTGAATGTTGCATCAACCTTTAAACATAGGCTGATAAGACCTGAAATAGTTTAAAGCCCACATTCACATTAACCTGTCAGTTATAAAGCAATGTATGATTTTATGAGGGAGAGAGGAGAAAGAGGAGTGTTGAAGCAGGATGGGTTGCAAGCAGAGAGGAGTGGTTCCTGGAAGTTAGAGGAATAGACATTCATGCCATTTGGTTGGAGACTACCAGGACAGAATATGAGCTGTAAGCCTCAACCTATCAGCAGAGGAGACCATGAACAGACATGTCAGTGTGGGAATGAGAAGCAGAATTAAAAGGACTGGCCAAAAGGAGATCCTAGTTATTATAATCCGAGTGAAGGAACTCCATAAACACCAAATCTGTGTTGGGTCTCACCGATGTAGAGGAGGCTGCAGCAGGAGCACGGGATACAACAATTAACTCCAAGAAATTCACATGTAAAACTTTGCTTCACCTGAAAGTACTGCTTTAGGCCTTGGATGGTGGTGAGGGAGGAGATGAGAGGCAGGTTAGCATTTGTCATGGGTGTAGGATAAGTGCCAAGAGAGAGATCAGTGAGGAGGAATGACTGGACAAGGGTGTCATGGAGGGAACTATCCCTGCAAAAACAGGAAGGGAAGGGAAGATGGTGAGTTCCCATAGGAGATGCCAGAAGTTGTAGAAAAAGATATGTTGGATGCAATGACTGGTAGGCAAGGGGAAGGGAATCATTCTTCTGCTATGCCAGAGTGGGGGGATGGAGAGAGGGCAGATGTGCAGAAAATGGAGGAGGGCTGTGTTGAAATCAGTGGAGGGGAAAGACTGATTTTTCTGCTAAAAGATATTATCAATGACCTGGAACGCAAAGCCGCATCACTGGGATCATTTCTTTGGGATCAATAAAATACCTATCTATCTATCACGAGAACAGTTGCGGCAGAGGAACTGCGAAAAGGGAATAACATTCTTGTAAGTGACAGGGTGGGAAGACGTGTAGTCAAGGTAACTATGGGAGCCTGTGAGTTCATAAAAATGTTGGTAAGTAATCTGTCTCTGGAAATGTACATAGAAACATCAAGAAAGTGGATATAGGGGGGCGTCACGTGATAGCGTGGGATTGAGACGTGTAAATCCAGCTCTCCTGTAAAAAATTAGCAAAGTACCGTTTAAACAAAATAAAGTTAATAAATACTTTCCGAAAACTATTTATAACTTTGCAAGACTACTTTACGATATGCCTCCTAAACCGCAACAGAAGAAGTCTGTTGTTGCGAAGCCGCCGCGAGATGGGAAGAAAAAAGGGCCTACTGCAGCGATGGAGCCTCGGACTCAGGTTAGATCTCTTTTGGAGGAGATGCGTTCTATCTCCGCCGGAGAACAGGGAGCAATGGCGGCGGTAGCGGTCTCTCGGAAGAAGGTGCCGGAAATGCGCATGCGCAAAGAAGAACGCATGCGCAAATCGATACAACTCAAACTACAAGAACCGACAGCCACTGCAACTGAAAGTGACTCAGAGTCAGAATCGGATACCGCAGAGAATACAGATGAAGAAGAGGAGGAAGAACTGGAAGGGATTGGAACTAAAGGAGATGATGGAGACATAAGAGAGGCTTTATTGCAATTAACGGCTGAAGTAAGAAAAGTAAGAGCAGAGCTTAGAGACATGAAGATGTGCTATAACAAAGCTATGAAAAGACAGGATAAAATGGATAAGAAGCTTCAGGAGATGGAAAGAAATATGGAGCATATTAATGATAGAGTGGAAAAAACAGAAAATGATTTGCTTGTCTGGAACACGGAAAGAAATTGACTCTTGGAGAAAGTGGACATGTTGGAAAATTTTAGTAGACGTAATAATATTAAAATTGTTGGTCTTAAAGAAGGTATGGAGGGAGGAAATCCAATAAAATTTTTTCAAAGATGGATCCTGGAAGTTTTGCAAATGAAAGAGGAGGGCCGATTAATTGAAATTGAGCGGGCACATAGAGCTCTAAGACCAAAACCACAAGATGACCAATATCCACGAGAAATTTTAATAAAATTCTTAAGATTTCAAGGCAAGGAAAGGATTCTACAGGCAGCTGCCCAAGCTGCCAAGAATAGAAAAGGGCCATTGATGATTCAAGGGAACAAAATTTTTTTCTATCCTGACGTAAGTTATGAACTTTTGAAGAGAAGGAAGAAATTTAATCCAGTGAAAAAAATCCTATGCGATCACAGTTATCATTTTATATTGCGTTACCCTGCAACCTTGAAGATTTTTTTGACTGGTGGAGAAAAAAGATTTTTTGATGATTACCGGAAAGCGGAGTAGTTTGTGCAAGACTCTCTGAATATTCACCAGGTACAAGAACAAAACCATGGGAGCGAGATGGATTGAAGAAGAAGACTGGGTCAAAGAATGGACTTGTTGGATTTTTGAAGGCGGATGAATATATAAATATATTACTAATTATATGAGGGAGAGGAAGTAAGGTTAAAATTTGAGGAATACTGGTTAGGAAGAGTAACATTAATTTTTTTTATATATATATAATTTTTTTTGTTGCGGGGGAGCTGGAAGAAGCACTGATCAATTGCTACGTGAATCATGTGTGCAAGCGTGGCTCTAGCCACAACCCGCAAAATGGAGGGGGGTAGTGTTCTGTATCCTTTCATTCACAACATTAGTGGGGGGGTATTTTGTTTTTTCTTTTTTTTTATATCTCATCTATCTCTTTTTTTTCTTTTTGCCTGGATGATTGGGGGGGAACGCATAGCAACATGGTGAAGTTCAAAGAGATTCCCCAAGGAACTATGAGAGTTGAGAAGTTAAGTAATGTTTTAGATTGGAGTAACTTTGTTAAAAATAATGACTAATTTATTGAATTTTTTGAGTTTTAATGTTAATGGGCTTCATGGACTAGTGAAAAGAAAAAGAATCTTAACACATATTAAGAAAATGAAGATAGATTCAGCCTTTTTACAGGAAACGCATTTAACAGAAACAGAATATCAGAAATTAAAGAGAGATTGGGTGGGTAGTGTTGTTGTAGCGGGGAGTAGCAATTTTTAAGTCAAAACAAGAATGGGAAACAGATCCGAACATTAATATTGATGAAACAAATTGGTCAAGACTGTGCCTTGACAGTATGACAAACACAAGAAATGTTCCACTTAGATTAGTATAACTTTTTACACCAATTATATATTACACCACAAAAAATAAATTTCTTATAATTTAAGAGATAAATATGCAACATTTTTGAATATTTGGCGCCCTTATTTACAAAAGATAGGATGGCATATTTAAGTGCTCCGATAAAGATCTTGGTCTCTTGGGGAAAGTAACGAATAAGTATACCAATTCTATTTTGAATTCCATGGAGCATGTGGAAACCTTCCAATACCCAGGCAGCTCTCTTTTTTTTTCTTTTTAGGTAGGACTTTATATGGGGGGGGGAGGGTTAAGGGGAGGGGGGAGGGTAGATACAATCTTTTCATGTATTTTTGAAAACTCAATAAAAATTATATTAAAAAATAAGAAAGTGGATATAGGTGCTGGAGATGGACTGAGTCATTTTGATGGTGGGGTGGAAGTTAGTGGTGAGGTTGAAGAAATCGACAAATTTCATTTAGTTGCAGGAAGTGACACCAATGCAGTTGTCGAATATAGCAGAGAAAAAGTTGTGGAGTATTACTGATGTAGGTCAGGAAAATGGACTATTGCACACTGTCAGCAGAAAGGCTGGCATAGCAGGAGCCCATGTGAGTGCTAATGGCTACACCTTTAGTTTAGAGAAACTGAAAGGCATGTTGTTCTGGGTAAGAACCAGCTCTGCCAGGCAGAGGAGAACGGTGGTTGAGGGGTTTGTTGTCAAGAAAGCAGGGAGCCTTGAAGACTCCTGATAGGGGACAGAATGTACAGAACACAGATGCCCATGATGAAAATTAAGCAGCTGGGGCCAGGGAGATGTAAATTGATTAAATACTGAAAATATGAGGTGCTGTTCCTCTTGGGACATCTTCAATCAGTATCTGTTCACATTTATACTTTCTTTAAAGGTTAGAGTGTTGATCTGAATAGAAAGCTGTCATTATGCATGCAGTTTGCAATGTTCCATTGCATCAAGTACTCAAACAGCTGCCATGAAAATCAATAGCAACACACACAAGATGTTGGAGGAATCCAGCAGGTCAGGCAGCATCTATGAAATTGAACTAACAATCACTATTTCGGGCCAAGACCTTTCATCAGGACTGGAAAGGAAGAGGAAGTATGACAGAATTTAAAAAGTGGGGGGAGGTGAAGGCAGACTAGGTAGAAGGTGATAGATGAAGCCAGGTGGGTGAGAAAAGTAAAAGGTTGGGGAAGATGAACCTGAAAGGAGAAGAGAGTGGACCACGGAAATGGAAGAAGGAGGGGCAATGGAGGGGGGGGGGCGGAGGTGATAGGCAGGTGAGGAGAAGTGGTAAGAGGCCAGAGTAGAGAATAGAAGAGGGAAGGGGACAGATTATTCTTTACAGGAAGGAGAAAGTGCTATTCATGCCATCAGGTTGGAGGCTACCTAGTCAGAATACGAGATGTTGCTCCTCCACCCTTCTAGTGGCCTCATTGTGACAAAAGTGGAGGCTATGAACTAACTTGTCAGAATAGCAAAGTAGATAGGAATTAATTTGAAGATTAAATCCTATGATATCAAGCTAACTGACACGATCAAACAATGGGCTATTATGTAAGAATATTGAAGTGAAATGATGTTAGAAAGATCTGGAAACTCATAATGACAAGCAGTGAAAGGTTGCTTCCCCCGCTCCCCATAATTAGAATAATAGAGGAGATATATATAAGTAATGCTAAGGTAGCATAATGACATAAATTACTCTGATTAATGATATCATTAGGCTCAAAGCTTACCTTGGCAAATCATGAAATTATATTAACTTAACCATGATGATTTGTGGGCATTGGAAAATAAATTATTGCAATGAATTGAATTAATAGTTCAAATAGTACAGGGAAGGACTAAAGAGTAGGATTAATTGGACTTTTCTCAAAAGTGATACAATTTTTTTATCTTGGGGGCGGGGGCTTACTTTATCTATGCCTCTCATAATTTTATAAAAATCTCTGTCAGGTCACCATTCAGCCTCTGCAGCTCCAGAGAAAACAACTCAAGTTTATGCAACTTTTCATAATAGCACACACTCTCTAATCTACGCAGAATCCTGGTAAACCTTTTCTGCACCTCTCTAAAGCTCCCACATCCTTCCTATAATGAGGTGACTAGAGCAGAAAATTTGGATTGTTTTGTTTTGTTCAAATTATATTACTGCTTGTAAAAAATTGTTAAGTTTTTCCTGTGAATCATGCTATATTCCTGTAATACTATACAAGGGATAATTGATAAGTTCGTGGCCTAAGGAGGGAGGAGTCAATTTTAGGAAACCTAGCACATTTATTTTTCAACATAGTCCCCTCCTACATTTACGCACTTAGTCTAGCAGTCGTGGAGCATACAGATCTTGGACCTCCAGAAAATTTCTACAGCATGGGTGATTGATAATTTCGTGGCCTAAGGTAGAAGGAGATGAGAAGGATAATATCTTCTACCTTAGGCTGCAAACTTATCAATGACCCTGATGAGTTATTAACTTCAAACTTTCTGCGTAATCACTCAAAGAATTGAACTGCATGTGCATGTGACGAGAGCCGTATAACTCATCTCCTTCTACCTTAGGCCACGAACTTATCAATCACCTGTGCGGTGGTCATTTTCTGGAGGTCCAAGATCCGTATGCTCCACGACTGCTGGACTAAGTGTGTAAATGTAGGAGGGGACTATGTTGAAAAATAAATGTGCTAGATTTTCTATAATTGACTCCTTCTACCTTAGGCCACAAACTTATCAATCACCCCTCGTATGTTGTGTACCTGATGCTATATGTCTGTGATGCTGTTGCTAGTGAGCTTTTCATTACAGCTGTGCAGACATGTCAAAGTTAAAGTCAAAGTCAAACTGATATTTTATCAAAGCACTTAAGTTACAATAGGAATGTGAGATTAATTTTCTTGTCAGCACTTACAGTAAAATAATTAAATACAGTAGAATTTATGAAATACTGTAAACACCGAAGACTGAGAAATAACCAATGTTCAAAAGAAGACAAACTGTGAAATAAAAAAACAGAAAAATAATGTTGTGATCATGAGTGAGTGAAGTTGTCCACAATTGTTCAAGATCTTAATGGTTGAAGGGTAGTAACTATTGGTGAAATGGGACCAAATGCTCCTGTACCTCCTTCCTAATGACAGCAGTGAGATGAGAGCATGGCCTGAATGGTCGGTGTCCTTGATGATGGATGTTGCTTTCTTAGAGCAGTGATCCATGTAAATATAATCAAAAGTGAGGAGGGTTTTGTTTCTAATGAACTGGGCTGTATCCACCACTTCCTGTACATTGTGTATCTGACATCCAAGATTCAAGATTGTTTAACGTCACTTCCAGCACACAAGTGTAAAGGAGAATGAAATGATTGTTACTCTGGATCTGCTGTAGCATAAAACAAACACAATAAGATAAAGAACAAAATAATGAATACAAAATATGTATAAATATATATAGCAGAGCAGCAATAGCTGAAGTTTCTGCAAAAAATGAGGGAAGTACAAGACAGGTACATTGCAAATAAGAAGAAATTTTCAAAGGGAAGAAGGACACTACCGTGGCTGACAAGTGAAGTCAGAGCCAAAGTAAAAGCAAAAGAGAGGGCATGCAAGGAAGCTAGAGCTAGTGGGAATGCAGAGGATTGGAGAGCTTTTAAAAACTTGCAGAAGGAAACTAAGAAGGTCATTCAGAAGGAAAAGATGAATTATGAGAGGAAGCTGATGACTAACATCAAAGAAGATACTAAAAGCAGGGTGGGTGGGATCACTTAAGATACTGCTGGCCTTTTTCCGGCACACAAGACCTCTAGAGCACAAGCAGACTTGAAATATGTTAAGCTGCTGTCTTCTTTCCTTGGTGTAGTACTTGTGTGGCAAGAGAAAAAGCCTGAGAAGGTGAGACAAAACAGTGCACGGGATATGAAAGGAAAGAGAACAAACCGAGAAAGTACCTTCACATCGTGGGAATGGATGGCTCCAGTCCCTTTTGATTCCATGATGGCATGTGAGAACGCGTTGTCCAACCAGCACGTAACCCGGGTAACATTCGAATGATATAGACTGCCCAACACTATAACCAGAATTGATGATAAAGCCATTTTGAAATGGTGTAGGATCAGGACAGTTCTGAAGTTCATAAGCTACAAGAAAGCAAAATCAGGTGATTAATATCATGCATTATGGAGATAATTATCCTGTTGTGAGATACAAAAACCTTTGGATATTAAGGATATATTCATAAGATAGTGTCAAGTGTGAGCAGCACAGTAGCATGTAAGTTATCACAAAGCTTTACATCGCCAGCAGCCCAGGTTCAATTCCTGCCATTGTCTGTACACAGTGAGTACATTCTCACTGTGATCACATGGGTTTCCTCCTACCTTGAAAAGTTTAGTAGGTTAATTGATCACATTGGTATTATTGGATGCTGTGGCCTCCTTGGGCTGGAAGGGCCTTCTAATGTGCTGTATCTCTAAATAAAAGACAAAGTCTTTACTATTCAAGCTATTTCTCCTGGATGATAAAAATATCAGTCATATTAAGTCATCTTTCAATGGTTACAATGGTGTAATATTTGACCTGGTGCGTTTTCAAACATTTCATGGGACGTAATACACCAAAGATGTTTGTACCTTGTATCCTCAATGGTTTTCGTTAGATATTTCAGCAGCGGCAGGCATGAGTCTGACCAATGAAAAAGAGGTTTTTTATCCTCTTCATGGATGCAAGTAGGTAACATTGGAACAGACAGACCAGACCAATGAGGGTATAATGTGAACAATACCATACAAAATGTTGGAGCAACTCTGCAGATCAGGCAGCATCTAAGGACGAGGAATAGTCAGTTGATGTTTTGGGCAGAGATATCTATCAGGTCCTGATGAATTGTTTCGGCCTGAACCACTGGCTGTTTACTCTTCTCCATCGATGCCGCCTGACTTACAGAGCATAAAACTTGTAAGCAATTTTTTTGTAATATCAATCCTCTTACCAATAAGACTCAGTTGCGAGTAATTAACATTTTTCTAAGGTAAATTGTCCTCATGATAGGAGAATGTTCAGCAACCAGTTCATTAGTCATTCAGCCATAGACCAACCTGCCCCGTGAGCTAGTCCCAATTGCCCACAGCCCTCTAATCATCTCCTATTCACGTACTTACTAGATGTCTTTTAAATGTTGCTAATGTGCCTGCCTCAACTATTATATCTGGCACTTCATTCCAAATAAATGTGAAGAAGCTACCCCTTTTTAAATCTCTCATTTCTGATCTTACACCTATGCCTGTCTTGTTTTTTGCAACCTGTCTCTGAGAAAAAGAAAATAGTCTTTCTTCAATTATGGCAATATGACCAATTCTACTGTCTTGCTGCAATGTAGCAGTGTTGAAAATAGGCTTAGAAAGAAGAGGGACTTGAGGCGATCATTAACCTCAGTGTCGCCTTTGCTTTGAGATCCAACATCTACAGAATCTCTAAGGTTTATGTGGCTGGTAGCTCATTTGGATTGGCAGTGGGCAAAAGTAAGACATGCATTCTAAACAACTGATGGATATGGTACTGGGATTGGTTAATTATTGTCACATGTACTATGATACAGTGAAAAGTTGTCTTGCCTACTGTTCATACAAATCAGATCATTACACAGTGCATTGAGTTAGAACAAGATGAAACAATAATAGAATAAGGTGCAACAGCTGCAGAGAAAATGCAACGCAAGGAGAGAGTAGGATGCAAATAAGGTGGCAGCTGCCCCTGATGCCCCTTTTAAACCATTGACGTCTGATCTTACACCTATGCCCGCATGATTTTTTTACAATCCTACTGTGAGAAAATAAAGAAAAACAAGTCTTTTTTTGTTTATGGCACATTGTGATATAGATGGAAAGACTCAAGAAGATGCAATAACATAATGTACTGGGTGGGCACAGGAGTACATTCAGCCAGGAGACTCATTCCTCCGAGATGCAGCACAGAGCGTCATAGGAAGTCATTCCTGCCTGTGGCCATCAAACTTTACAACTCCTCCCTTGGAGGGTCAGACACCCTGAGCCGATAGGCTGGTCCTGGACTTATTTCATAATTTACTGGCATAATTTACATATTACTACCTAACTATTTATTACTATTTTTCTATTACTATTCTATTACTATTTATTATTTCCATGACTATTACTATTTACTAATAGTAGTACTACTATTACTATTTATTATTTATGGTGCAAATAACGAAACCCAGTTTCCCCCGGGATCAATGAAGTATGACTAAGATAGATTTTGTGCAGAAGAGCTCACTTGTACCCTGCTGGAAAATGGAAAGAAGTTAAGCAGAGTCCAGGGTTTACCTCCAGAACAAACTTCCTCTGACTTCAATGAGGGAAGAACACATCCTGGAACAAATTCTCCCTGAACCATTATTCTTAGACTATTTTTCTCCTTTCTCCCCTCCCCGGCACTATCTCGAACCCAGATGTACTGTTTATACACAGAGTGAGGTAAGCCTTCCGTGGAGTCAAGTTTCAGTGCCAATGTGCCGTGTGTGCATCATGTACCACATCAACTGTGCGTGCTATAACATCTTCAGTTTACATGTACAATAGTAAACTTACATGCTAGAGTTTATTGGACTGTTGTTAGCAGGTAACCATGCATGGATACCCAACAGTTCACTTTAGCCTGTAATTTGTGGTTAGGGTCAGAAGTAGAAAGGGACATGGGATTCTTCATGCAGGACTCCCTAAAGGTTAACTTGCAGAGTGAGTTGGTGGTAAGGAAGGCAAATATAATGTTAACATTCATTTTGAGAAGACTAGAATATAAAAGCAAGGATGGCTTTATAAAGCTTTGGTCACACTTTTTGAGCAGTTTTGAGCCGCTTAACTAAGAAAAGATGTGCTGGCATTGGAGAGGGCCCAGAGGAGGTTCATGAGAGTGATTCCAGTAATGAAAGGGTAAATGTATGAGTAAGTATTTGAATGCTCTGGGCCTACACGTGCTGGAGTTTAGAAGAATGACTGGAGGTTCCACTGAAAACTATCCAATATTGAAAGGCCTAGACTGAGTGGACATGGACAGGATGTTTCCTAAAGTCGGAGAGTCTAGGATCAAAGGGCACAACCTTAGAATAGAAGGGTATCCCTTAGAAGAGAAATGAGGAGGAATTTCTTTAGCCATAGGGTGGAGAATATTTGGAAGTCATTGCCACAAATGTCTGTGGAACTGAAGTCTTGAGGTATATTTAAAGAGAAGGTTGATAGGCTCTTGATTAGTAAAGGTGTCAAAGGTTTCAGGGAGAAGGCAGGAGGGTGGGGTTGAGAGGGATAATAAATCAGGCAAATGCGATGGGCTGATTGGCCTAATTCTGCTTCTATATCCTATGATCTTATGCATCTGTTCCAGAATTTTTCTGCCTGTACAAACCTCACAGAGTCCACCTTTATCTCTCTGCTGCAAGATTATCCCCTTGTTTTTCCCTACAGTACTACAGAACCACATCATGGTTCCCTACCACAGCTGACAAGAAAAGAAAGTGAGAAAGAAAAGAACTTTAAACTGAGGTGCTTAAGCTGGCTTCTCCTCTCTAACAAAGTAAAATGGAGTTACACAATAGGTTTGACAGCTTGTGCCTGAATGATGCAATTAAGGCAGATTGCTGGTTCCTTAAAGCTCGTCGTTCTTGTCAGCCGTGGTTGGCAGCTCACCTAGAAGAAGAAAAACTCTGATCTCAAACCTCCGCTGCCTTGTGTCTATACCCACTCAGGGTTAAGGCTTCAGGAGAAAATCTCAAAGCAGAATCCAGAGCTGGAGTCCCAAAGGCTGTCTACATTGACTTCAACACTGACTGGCAACTCTTAAATCACCGCTGGTGCCAAAGTGTATTGGCCTCTACTGATCATTTGAATTCATCAACGGCAAAGAGAGGGGGGAGCCTGCTGCAGATGCAACATGTTGCTCTCCATATGGTATAGCCCTGGCTTGTATGTTGACTTGCACATTCTCTCTGACAGCTAGGATGTGACATCCACGGTCGACACCGACCAATGGAGGACCATTGGATGATGTAATTCCCAAGATGGTTTTCATGAACCTCAGTTATTGACAAAGAAAAACCAGATGATTAAACCAAAATACATTCCTGTAAAGGAAATACTTCAACGTGAGAAAAGAAAGAGAAAAAAATAGAATGTTACTGTATAACATTTCCTTTGATGCGTACCAGCCAGAGAGTAGGAATTATTGATTTTCATGGGGGTGCACTAGTCAGAACCTACCATGATAAATCCATCTCCTTCATCTAAATCAAAACAGAAATATATATTCCTGCAAATGTTTGTGTTCCATACTGCTTTTGTACTTATTAATTAACTGCTGAAAAGATACTGAATTCTGGGCACTGCTGCATTTTAAGAAATATTCAATACTCAAAAAGAAACTAAACGTATGAAGGATTGATTAAGGCCATAAGCTGTAAGAGCAAAATTATGCCATTTGGTCCATCATATTTGCTTCACCATTCCATCATGGATGATTTATTATCCCTCTCAGCCCCATTCTTCTCCCCCCAACCTTCATCATTCTTACTAATCAAGAACCCATCAACATGCATTTTAAATATAACCAATGATTTATCCACCGGAAAGCTCTCCTAAGCAATGAATTCAACAGATTCACCACACTCTGATTAAATAAATTCCTCCTCATCTCTGTACTAAAGGGACATCCTTCTATTTTGAGATTGTGCCCTCTGATCCTAGACTTCCCCACGAGAGGAAACACCACTCTATCTAACACTTTCATTATTTGAAAAGATAAACAGATAAAGTGGTTAAGCAAATGATGCTGGGTGATCTAAACACAAAAAAACAAAAACAGGGAGAGATGATGCTAAATTTATATAAAAGAATTTTGTCAACTATAACAAATACATCATAATTACAAATTTTATTTATTTAGAGATACAAGCCCTTCTTGCTCAATTACATCCTTGTAATCAATTAGCCTGCTAACCTGTGTATCTTTTGAATGTGGAAGGAAACCAGAGCAGCCGGAGGAAACCCATGAATAAGCTCCTTACAGACAGTGGCGGAAATTCAACATAGGTCGCTGATGCTGCAACAGCTAAATGCTATGTTAATATGCCCCCTCAAAGGTTCCATCAGATTACTAATTCAGATATAGAAGGATTGAAGTTAACAGCAGCACTGAGAGAAACCAGACTTTCAGCCTATAAAGTTGGAAGTATCTCTTCCATCATAGGTTATTTTGTGAGAGAATGAATACTGAGGGTGAAGCAACTTCACTCACCTCAACACTGATCTGATTCCACAATCTGTGGACTCACTTTCAAGGACTCTACAACTTTCTCAGTTTTATTTCAAAGTTATCAAATACTTATATATATCACCATATATAACCCTGAGATTCATTTTTTTGGGAACATACACAGTAAATCCAAGAAACAGGATCAATGAAAGATCACACCCAACAGGACAAATAACCAACCAATATGCAAAGGACAGCAAACGGTGCAAATACAAAAGAAAAAAAAGAAATTATAACAATAAATAAATAAGCAAGCAATAAATATTGAGAGCATGAGATAAAGAGTCCTTGAAAGTGTGCCCATAGGTTGTGAGAACAGTTCAGTAGTGAAGTGAATGACATTGAGTGAAGTTATTCCCTCCAGTTCAAGCGCCTGATGGTTGAGGGGTAATAACTATTCCTGAACCTGGTGGTATGGGTCCTGATGGCAGTAGTGAAAAGAGAGAATGGCTTGGGTGGTAGGGGTCCGTGATGGTGGATGCTGCTTTCCTGCAACAATGCTCAGTGTAGATGTGCACAGTGGTGGAGAGGGCTCTACCCGTGATGGACTGGGCTGTATCTATTACTTTTTGTAGGATTTCAAGGGCATTCGTGTTCCCATACCAGGCTGTGATGCAAATAGTCAATATACTCTCCACCACACATCTATGGAAGTCTGCCAATGTTTTGGATGTCATGCTGAATCTTCACAAACTTCTAAGGAAGCAGAGACATTCCTGTGCTTTCTTCATAATTGCATTCATGCACTGGGACCAGAACAGATCCTCTGAAATGATGACATTGAGTAATTTAAAGTTGACCCTCTCCATTATATGTTTATTATTTTTTTTTGTATTAGCACTGCTTGCTTGTCAGCTATTGTGTGTAGTTTTTCAATGATTTTATTCTATTTCCTTGTTCTACTGTGAATGCCTGGTAGAAAATGAATCTCAGTGCAGTATATGGTGACATGTATACATTATGATAATAAATTTACTTTGAATTTTGACACCAAGACAGGGAAATCTAGGCATCATTCAGCTGAGAAATAGAAATTGCAGATATGTGTTAGAGCTAAGGGAATTAAAAACCTGAAGACATTTTTCTTTTAAAGAACCAACTCAGCTTTTTTCACACAATGGGAGAAAAAGTGATCACAAAAGTCTTCTAACTGGCAAGGGAATCCTTTTTCTATCCCTTATCTTGCCATTCCCATTGCCACTCATATTTTCTGTATTGCAGGTGGTAAGTCCTTTCCATAAGATGGTGGCGCATTCAATCATAGCGGCTTCTATAGGGTCAACCAAAGATGTTATTATCCTTTTTAAATATATTTCTTATGATCACAAGACCCTGCTGGACATTAATAACTTTAAGTAAGTTGCTCATTGAGGTGGATAAACTGAAGGAGCTGGAGTTTGTGTGGATGGTGCTGCTGTCTGCAACAGAGAGGCATCAGAGCATGAAGGTGGTGTGCAGTCTAACGGCGAGTGATCATCCTAGTCACGTTTCTTGTGATGGCAAACTCTGATGGACATGGTTAATGTGAAACGCTACGCCCAATCCACAGACTTATTGGTGGGCAGCAGGGGCAGATGGCAAGGGTGCTGCGTTACTGCCTGAGTTTAGCCACCCAGGTGAGAGGTGTCAGGGTCAGTATGCTCCACCGGAGACAATGTGGCATGGCATCATGCTGGAGTTATGCTGCATCCCCCTCTCCCAATGTTCACTTTGCAGAAGACAAGCTGTATTGTGTTCAAATGCAACATTCACAGACTCAGGATTTGGGACTTTTTTTTAGTGTGACTGTATTTTGCTGTTATCTTATATGTGCAATATGTGACTTGTGCTGTGCGTGACTGTTGGTGCAGTGCTTTGCACCTTGGCCCTGGAGTAACTGTTTCGTTAGGCTGTATTAATTGGTGTTCATATATGGTTATTTGGGAATTAAACTTGAACTTGAAATAAGAGCCGGAAACATCCTAGTAATAATGCCATGGATGATGGGGAGTCATTACTTTATCCAATGAGACAGTTCAAAGTTATAATTAAATTTATTATCAAAATACATATTCTGTATGTCACTATACTATCTTCTGGATTCATTTCTTGCAGACATTCACAGTAGAACAAAGAGATATGGTGAAATCAATGCAAAACTATACACAAGGTTAAAAACCAATTTGCAAAAGAAGACAAACTGCAAATATAAAAAACTAATAATAATAAAGAAAGAAAGAAAGAAAGAAGGAAAGAAATTGGTAACACCAAAAACATGAGTTATAGAGTCCTTGAACATGAGTCCATAAGGCTGTGGAATCAGTTAAGTGTTGTGATGAGTGAAGTTATCCTCTCTGGTTCAACAGCTTGATGGTTGAAGAGTAATAAGTGTTTCTGAATCTGGAGATGTGGGACCTATAGCTCCTGTACCTCCTTCCAGATGGCAGGAGTTCCAGGTAGGACTCAACAGAATAACAGCTCAGCATGGACTAGATGGGCTGAAGGGCATGCTTCTGGGCTGGTGTACTCTTTGACCCTCAGATGGGAAAATAGGTAAAACCCACTGGCAGATAAAGAGACCTAACTTTGAAAAATACATAAAAATTTTCTCAGTTTCTAAGCCATCAGAAAGATAAGGACAAGGGACTAAAGGTCCATGGAAAAGACATTATTGACAACTACAATTCATGCTCCCGGAATTCATTCCATTCTTATCACAAGTAACAATGTAAAAGTAATGATTGCAGGTTAGGTAAACTTCTCTACAAGTCCTTAATGTCTGAAGGAGAAGCAAGTTACTGTGAAAAATGAAAAGAATTTGACAATAGGTCTTACTAGATCATTCTTCAAATGAGTCACACTAACCCGATAGGGCAGACTGCTTCTTTCTCCATTGTCCCTTGAGTCAGAGAAAAGGAGCTATGAAATATGATAAGCTTTGTTTGTCACATGTACATTGAAATGTGTCATTGCATCAAGTTAAATTTACTGTGCAGCCAGCAAGTGTCACCGTGCTTCTGATGTTAATGTAGCACTAGCCCTTAGTGTACATCTTTGGAATGTGGAAAGAAGTATAAATTCCTTTTAGACAATGGCAGCAACGGAACCCCAATCTTTTAGTTGGTGCTGTAAATCATTGCACTGACTTCTACGCGACTGTGCTACTTCTGATCCAGCTCAGTCTCAAAATAAATGAACCTCTGGGACAGCTTGAAAGCTAAGTAACTTCCACCAGTTACTACATTCATGAAAAACACACACAAAATACTGAAGCATCTCAGCATTTCAGGCAGCATCTGTGGAGGAGAATAAACATTCGACATATCAGGCTAAGTCCCTTCATTGATCTGAAATGTCAACTGTTTATTTCTCTCCATAGATGCTGTCTGACTTGCTGCGTTCTTCCAGCATTTTGTTTATGTTGGTCTGGATTTCAAGCATTTGCAGAATCTCTTGTGTTTACATTTATGGGCAACTCGTTTTTGTTTAGGCTTTTGGCATCTTCTACTCCCTCTTTCTGATTAATAAGTTTCACGGTATTTCTGTCTCCTAGATTTAATAGGATAATTTAAAATACAATTGCCTGGTTTTACTGTTTTTATTTATTTAGGGATATTTAGTCTGGCCCAACAAACTGCTCTGCCTTGCAACTGACAGGACAATTTACAATGACCAATTACCTATTAATTGGTAGGTTAGTCCTGTTGGAGGATACCAGAGCACTCGTGGGAAACCCATGCACACACAGGAAGCTACATACAAGCTTTCTTACAGAGGACACTGGAACGGAAATCTAAACTCCGATGTCCCTAGCGGTAATAGTATCACTCTAGCTTCTACATTACTGTGGCACCTCATGGTATGGTATCCATTCTTATACCTTGCTTTCACCACAATGGATTTCTGATGATACCAATTATCAACATTGTTACCATTCTTTTACTGGCAGGACTAGAGAGAAAAAGTTGAGGAGTAGATTTGAAAGATGGGGGGAAGAGAGAGAGAAACGCCAGGCGATAGGCAAAACTTGCAGCAGGAGAGGTGAAGCAAGAGCTAGGAAGTTGATTGGTGAAAGAGACAGAAGGCCATGGAAGAAAGAAAAAAAAGTGGGGAGGAGCAACAGAGAGAGAGAGATGGTGTGCGGGCAAGGAGATAACATGAGAAAGGGACAAGGATTTGGGCAATAGTGACATGGGGGGGTGATGGGAAGGCATTACCAGAAGCTTGAGAAATCGATTTCCATGCTATCAGGCTGAAGGCGTTGTTCCTCCAAGCTAAGTGTGACAGTGGAGGAGGCCATAGTTGAATATATCGGAATGGGAATGGGAATGGGACTGGAATTAAAATGGGTGGCCATTGGGAGATCCCACCTGTTCTGGTAGATGGAGCATTGATGCTCGGTGAAGCGGTCTCACCGATATACAAGAAGCCACACCGGGAGCACCGTACACAGTATATGACTCCAAGAGACTCACAGGTGAAGTGTCGCCTCACCTAGAAGGACTGTTTAGGCCCCTGGATGGTGGTAAGGTTGGAGGTGTAGGGGCAGATGTAGCACTTGTTCCGCTTGCATGCCCGGAGAGAGATGAATGGACAAGGGAGTTGCTTAGGGAGCGATCCATGCAGAAATCAGAAAATGGTGGGAAGGGAAAGATGTGTTTGGGGATCCATTTGGAGGTGACGGAAGTTTTGGAGAATTATGTGCTGAACGCAGAGGCTGGTGAGGTGGTAGTTGTGGACTCTATATGTTTCAATGTACATGTGACAAATGAAACTAATCTAATCTTTAACAAATTGTCTAAAAGTGCTTTATTGCCACCATCATTCTCAAGTTCAAGTTCAATTTATTGTCATTCAACAATACACATGTATACCAGCAAATAAACATATTCCTCTGGACCAAGGTGCACAACAATGGGTACTGTACATAAAACTCACACACGTAATACATAATGTACTATTAACAACAGTACATTAACAAATAACAAGATGCATTTACAACACATGTTAAAATGCAAATTCTACTGGTGTTTCATGTATGATGAGGCTTGGATGGTGACAGGGAGATCAGTAGTCTTATGGCCTTGGGGAAAAAGCTGTTTCTCATCTAAACAGCTCATGTCTTCATGCTATGGATCCTCCAGCCTATAGCAGGGTGTCAAAGAAATTGTTGGATAGGTTCTTATTGCTAATATCAAGCTGGAAATATGGTAGCTGATTTGCACAAAGGAGTCTACTACTAAGGTCATCAGACAATGGTGAGATGATATGTTTTTAACCATATCGACTGATAGTTAACTGTTGGCAATCCTGATGAGAACTCTCAACCTCTTTGTTGTAAAAGTGCCTTGAATACAGGACAATCACCAAAGAAAATCAACAGTACTCCAGCCTCAAAAGAACGAGGACACTTTTCCAGTGATGACAGTCACTTCACTGTTGCTCGGGAAGATCAGTTTTGTCACTTATGTTTGGAGTTCAATTTACACCCATGGAACATCTGATTTGGAAGCTGCCAAGTAACATGAAATTTCTCTTCTTAGCTCTCCAAAAGTTTTTGTTGGTTGCTTATTATTTAGTGTTGCTAATTAGTTAGCTGTCATTTTGAGAAGACGAACATAACGCTGAGGCTCTACCAGGCATTGATCAGACCGCACTTGGAGTATTATGGGCAGTTTTGGGCCCCATATCTCAGTAAGGATGTGCCGACATTGGACAGAGTCCAGAGGAGGTTCATGAGAATCATCCCATGAATGAAATATTCAATGAATGGGGAACACTTGATGGTTCTGGGCCAGCACCCAACAGAGTTTAGAAGAATGAGGGGGAATCTCATTGAAACCAATCAAATATTGAAAGGCCTAGATAGAGTTGATGTGGAAAGGATGTTTCCTATAGAAGGGGAGTTTAGGACTGGAGCCCACAGCCTCATAATACAAAGATATCCTTTTAGAACAGAGATGAAGAGGAATGTCTTTAGCCAGAGGGTGATGAGTCTGTGGAAGTCATTGCTACAGACACTGTGGAAGCCAAGTCATTGGGTACAGTCAATGCTCAGGTTATAATTAGTAAGGGTGTCAAAATTTATGGGGAGAAGGTAGGAAAATGAGATTGAAAAGGATAATAAATCAACCATGATGGAATGGCTGAGCAGACTTGATGGGCTAAGTAGCCTAATTCTATTCCTATGTCTTATGGTCTTATTGAAAATCACAATTTTCATACTTTTTTAATATATTTATCAGTTTTATTTTAATAAAGTCTGTGGAGGTCATGAATCCTTCCAAATAACCTCTCAGGAATTTGTAATTTGGAAGAATTATTTTTAAAATTTACTCTACTTTTGCAGAATAAATAGTGTTGTTGAGATTTATATCATGATCATTAGAGTGCCTTTAAGGAGTTCTCACTGTGAGTTTATTTCACTTTTATTGTAGTAATTAACATAACACTTTACAGTGCCAGCGATTATCAATTGGGGTTCAATTCCCACTGCAGCATATAAGAAGGTTCTATGTTCTATCCTTTACCACAGGGGTTTCTTCCGGGTGCTTCAGCTTCTTTCCATATTCTAAAGATGTACAAGGTTAGGGTTAGTAAGTTGTTGGCGCTGGGAGCGTGGTGACATCTGTCAACAGCACATTCATGCCACAAGCAATGCTTCTCAATGTATGTTTCAAAGTACTTGTGACAAATAAAGCTAATCTTTAAGTTAAAAAAAACAAACAAGCTGTCAACCTCTGCCCTACTTCTGGCCCTTAACACGTGTTAAAAAAACAAAGTTCAACTCTTGCAGATTTGTTTGCTGACCAGCATTTGGACAAATAGATTCCTACCTTGGTAGACGAGCTTGAACCCTTGCTTGTTCTCTGAGTGATCGCTGTAGAAGTGGATGATTGTGTCATGAGTCGTGCTGAGCAGAGCAGGTGGGAGATCCACTCCACTGAACTGTCCGATCAAAGAGCTGGTGTCACCTGGTCCATTTCGAATCTCCAAAAAGTCATGATTGGCTTCAGTTGAAAAATTCAGAAACTGAATCTCAGCACCTGTGTTGGTGGAAACAGTTCTTTACTTTAAAACACGACCGTGATCACAGAAAGAAAGAATGAAAATCAAACAATTGCATCTCAGCCTAGTAATCATTATACAGCATGTTCTTTTGATGGATAGCAACAACCTAATCTCTCCATCGGATTGAAGGAAAGATTCCAACATCGCAACACAAAATAACTGAAAGGTCCAGAGGAAGCTCACGAGAATGATTCTGGGAATGAAAGGGTTAACATGTGAGAAGTGTTTGATGACCTGGGAAAATAAGAAGAGGAAGAATGGAAGAGGGGATAGGTGAGAGGGGGAGAGAGGAGAAGGAGGGATAATTTGGAGGGGAGAAAGAAAGGGAGAAGGAGGGGCCAGTGATGGAAAGAGAAAGAGTGGGAGGGATGAGTGGGGGAGAGAAGGGGAGAAAGTAAGAGAAGAAGGGAGGAAGAGAGTAATTACAGGGGGAGGAAGAGGGAAAGGGGAGGAATTGCAGGGTGAGGAATAGAGAGAGGAAGGGTCAGGGAGACAGAGAGAGGGGGGAGAATAGGAGATGGGCACATTGTATAGGTCACCTGAATCTTCACAACCACCACTGCACAATGACTGGGCATAACAGAAGTATTGGTTCAGACTGGCTCATCCCATCTCTTCAAACATCTGACATGATGACAACTCCCTCTATGGAACATTTTCTGTAGTAAATTAACCAGTGGATAATACCAGGCACAATGCATGATACAGCTGCCCACTCTCATTAATGGTCTACTTGCTTCAGTAAAAAAGTTTCTGTCAGAAGCTGAAGTGGGATAACAGATCCGACAAAGCATTATTTTCCACATAGCTGAGATAGAAAGAAGGAATTTAGTAGAGAGCAGGAAATGAAGTAAAACAATTGTAGGTGAAATGTCATCATAAGAATCCTTATCCTTGATTTACATTTAATTTTCTTCACTATTTCCGCACATACCCTGCTTTAGATGGAATGGTGCTGTAAACTAGGGCACGTATCATTATTCTCTTTGGTCACTTTATTCTCTGCAATGTAACACTTGACTTTCATTCTTCTTAAAACCTTCTGAAACAATCAGATCGGCTGGTTTACCATTATTGTATTTACTGATGTACAGTAAAAAAAACATATTCTTTTTCTTTATTTTATTTTATTTAGAGATACAGCTCAGTAGCTGGCCCCTCCAGCCCACTGAGCCAAAACCACCCAATTACACACAAGTGACCAATTAACTCATTAACCTCTACATCTCTGGAATGTGGGAAGAAACCAGAGTACCCAGAGTAGACCCACGAGGTCATGGGCCGAACGTACAAACTCCTTACAGAAAGCGGTGGGAATTGAATGCCAGTTACTGGTACTATAATAGAAAAGCTAACTGCTACACTACTGTGCTGCCGACTTGCTATCCAGACAGATTATTTCATTACAACAGTACAGTGAGGTAGTACAAAGGAAAAGGTAAAACAGGGTAATTACAGAATAAGGTGTAACAGTTTCAGCAAATGTAGGACTCTAAAACCTACTTGCCATCTGGGAATGATGGGCTAACAACAGTCTACACTTGCAGGCTGCCCCCAGCACATCCTCAGACACTGTTGGTCGCTAATGCAAATGATGCATTTCACTGTGATGTACAAGTAGGCAAAGGAGCTAATCTTTCTTTCTTTTCTTTGCCCCTTAACTCTGCCAAATCACTTCAACAGTAGAAACAATCAAAGCTACTTTTTTTCCAAGTAAGTGCTTAAAGCAGAAATTAATGCAAATGGTATCACAGAAGCCTAATCTGCATTGAGGGAAAATGTTGCGCTCAGTCCAGCATCATAGTTTGAATTTCCTTCAGTGCCCCAACATTGTTTACACAAAGCCTCACCCCATGGTGAATTTAAGTTTATGTAATTTAAGTTTTCAAGAGAACACTTGGAATATTGTGTTCAGTTCCAGTTGCCTCATGATAAAAAGGATGTGTAAGTTTTAGAGAGGGTGCAGAGGAGATTTACCAGGATGCTGCCTGGATTAGAGAGCATGCCTTAGGAGGATAGGTTGAGTGAGCTTGGAGTGAAAGAGGATGAGAGGTGACTTGATAGAGGCGTACAATATGATAGGAGGCATAGATTGACTGGGCAGCTGGAGCCTTTTTCCCAGGATGGAAATTGCTAATACGAGGGGGCATAATTTCAAGGTGATTGGAGGAAAGTATGGGGAATTGTCAGAGGTAGGTTTTCACACGGAGAGTGATGGGTGTGTGGAACACACTTCCAGGGGTGGTGGTGGAGACACATACATTAGGGACATTTAAAAAGCTCTTGGATATGCACATAATGATAGAAAATTTGAGGGCAATGTAAATGGGAAGGCTTAGATGAGGATAAAATGTGGCAAAATACTGTGGGCTGAAGGGCCTGTACTATTTTATGTGACACACTATGCTGCTGCTGCGAAGACAATTTTTGTAGTGTTTATATCCTGGGTACGTGTGACATGTGGCCATGATAATAAACTTGAAACATGAAATTGAACACTGACCCACAACCTTCCATGCTTTTACTGTATATATTAAACGCAGAATGAGGTCCACAAAACTGCGTTTATACTTATTCACTGGACACCCTTCTCAGTCACCGGGAGGGCATGCTGGCATCTTTACTTTCTTAGGAGGTTAAGTAGGTATTGACATTAGCTTTGGTTTATTATTGTCACATGTACAAAGGTACAGCGAAAAGCTTGCCTTGCATGTTGATCATACGGATCAGACCATTACACAGTGTATTGGGGGTGAAGAAGGCAAAAAAATACAGTGCAGAATAAAGTGTAAAAGCTACAGAGAAAGTGCAGTGCAGGTGAACAATAAAGTGCAAGATCATAATGAGTTATATTGTAAGGTCAGGAGTCTATCGTATCATACACAAGACTCATTTAACAACAGCAGGATAGAAATTGTTCTTGAGCCTGGTGGTAACTGCTTTAAGGCTTATCACTGAATACTAGCAACCCTCTGTAAAGTATCCTGAGTGGTTTCATCATGGTCTGGTTCAGCACTCTGAATGTGCAGGAATGTAAGAAGCAGCAGAGAAGTGGATTCAGCTCAATACAGCACGAGCACATTTCTCCCCATCAGTAGTAGTACCTTCAGGAGGTGCTGCCTCAAGAAGGCAACACCAATCATCAAAGATCCCCATCATCCAGACCATGCCATATTTTCGCAGTTACCATCAGGCAGGAGGTACAAAATCCTGAAGTCCCACACCACTGGGTTCAATAACAACTACTTCCCTTCAGCCATTTGGTTCTTGAAACAACAGGCACAATCTTAATAACTGCAGTTCAGCAACAATATGACCACTGTATCATTATTAAAGCCTGTTATTCTATCACCTTGCACTACCTCAATGCAGTGTTGAAAAATAGTGTGGTTGTGTTAATGAGTTCATAGACCATCAGATTTCTAAATGGCCAATCAACCTATGAAAACTACCTTACTATTTTTGCTAATGGCTCTGACTATTTATTTAAACATTCTTACTGTATTTTAGAGTAAATTTATATATTGTAACATACTGCTGTCTCAAAACAAATTTCATGACATATGCCAGTGATAATAAACCTGATTCTGATTTGTAATGAATTGATCTGTATGAACTGTACTCAAGACAAGCTTTTCACTATACCTCAGCACGTGACAAAATAAATCAATTTACCACTCCACAACAAAATGGACTGTGTATTTTTTGTTTTAATTATGTTCTTTCTTATAAAAATTGTGTATATATTTATGACAAACATCCTGGCGGGGAGGTTTGCTAAGGCTACTGGGGAGAGTTTAAACTAGAATTGTTGGGGGGGGTGGGAACAGAACTAAAGAGATTGGGGAAGAAGCGGTTGGCTCACAAGTAGAGAAAGCTTGGAGACAGGGTGTGAGGGAGGATAGGCAGGTGACAGAGGAGGGATGCGCTCAGACCGATGGTTTGAGATGCGTCTATTTTAACGTGAACAAAGCAGATGAGCTTCGAGCATGGATCAATACTTGGAGCTATGATGTGGTGGCCATAACAGAGACTTGGATGGTTCAGGGACAGGAATGGTTACTTCAAGTGCCGGGTTTTAGATGTCTCAGAAAGGACAGGGAGGGAGGCAAAAGGGGTGAGGGCATGGCACTCTCGATCAGAGATAGTGTCACGGCCGCAAAAAAGGTGGATGTCACGGAGGGATTGTCTATGGAGTCTCTGTGGGTGGAGGTTAGGAACAGGAAGGGGTCAATAACGCTACTGGGTGTTTTTTATAGGCTGCCCAATAGTAACGGGGATATCGAGGAGCAGATAGGGAAACAGATCCTGGAAAGGTGTAATAATAACAGAGTTGTCGTGATGGGAGATTTTAATTTCCCAAATATCGATTGGCATCTCCCTCGAGCAAAGGGTTTAGATGGGGTGGAGTTTGGTACATGTGTTCAGGAAGGTTTCTTGACACAATATGTAGAAAAGCCTACAAGAGGAGAGACTATACTTGATTTGGTATTGGGAAATGAACCTGGTCAGGTGTCAGATCTCTCAGTGCGAGAGCATTTTGGAGATAGTGATCATAATTCTATCTCCATTACAATAGCATTGGAGAGAGATAGGAACAGGCAAGATAGAAAAGTGTTTAATTGGAGTAAGGGCAATTATGAGGCTATCAGGCAGGAAATTGAAAGTTTAAATTGGGAAAAGATGTTCTCAGGGAAAAGTATGGAAGAAATGTGGCAAATGTTCAGGGGAGATTTGTGTGGAGTTCTGCATAGGTATGTTCCAATGAGACAGGGAAGTTGTGGTAGGGTACAGGAACCGTGGTGTACAAAGGCTGTAATAAATCTAGTCAAGGCTGTAATAAATCAAGCTTACAAAAGGTCCAGAGAGCTAGGTAATATTAGAGACCTGGAAGATTATAAAGCTAACAGGAAGGAGCTTAAAGGGGTAATTGGGAGAGCCAGAAGGGGCCATGAGAAGGCCTTGGCGGGCAGGATTAAGGAAAACCCCAAGGCATTCTACAAATATGTGAAGTGCAAGAGGATAAGATGTGAAAGAATAGGACCTATCAAATGTGACAGTAGGAAAGTGTGTATGGAACTGGAGGAAATAGCACAGGTACTGAATGAATACTTTACTTCAGTATTCACTATGGAAAAGGATCTTGGTGACTGTAGTGCTGACTTGCAGTAGACCGAAAAGCTTGAGCATGTAGATATTAAGAAAGAGAATATGCTGGAGCTTTTGGAAAGCATCAAGTTGGATAAGTCACCGGGATCGGATGAGATGTATCCCAGGCTACTGTGGGAGGCGAGGGAGGAGATTGCTGAGTCTCTGGCGATGATCTTTGATCATCAGTGGGGACGGGAGAGGTTCCAGAGGATTGGAGGGCTGCGGATGTTGTTCCCTCATTCGAGAAAGGGAGTAGAAATAGCCCAAGAAATTATAAACAAGTGAATCTTACTTCAGTGGTTGGTAAGTTGATGGAGAAGATCCTGAGAGGCAGGATTGATGAACATTTGGAGAGGTATATGATTAGGAATAGTCAGCATGGCTTTGTCAAGGGCAGGTCATGCCTTACGAGCCTGACTGAATTTTTTGAGGATGTGACTGAACACATTGATGAAGGAAGAGCAGTAGATGTAGTGCGTATGAATTTCAGCAAGGCATTTGATAAGGTATCCCATGCAAGGCTTATTGAGAAAGTAAGGAGGCATGGGATCCAAGGGAACATTGCTTTGTGGATCCAGATCTGGCTTGCCCACAAGAGGCAAAGAGTGATTGTAGACAGGTCATATTCTGCATGGAGGTCGGTGACCAGTGGTGTGACTCAAGGATCTGATCTGGGACCCTTACTCTTCGTGATGAGGATGAGGAAGTGGAAGGATGTGTTAGTAAGTTTGCGGATGACACAAAGGCTGGAGGTGTTGTGGATAGTGTGGAGGGCTGTTAGAGGTTACAGCGAGACATTGATAGGATGCAAAATTGGGCTGAGAAGTGGCAGATGGAGTTCAACCCAGGTAAGTGTGAAGTGGTTCATTTTGGTAGGTCAAATATGATGGCAGAATATAGTATTAATGATAAGACTCTTGGCAGCGTGGAGGATCAGAGGGATCTTGGGGTCTGAGTCCATAGGACGCTCAAAGCAGCTGCGCAGGTTGACTCTGTGGTTAAGAAAGCATACGGTGTATTGGCCTGCATTAACTATGGAATTGAATTTAGGAGCCGAGAGGTAACGTAGCAACTATATAGGACCCTGGTCAGACCCCACTTGGAGTACTGTGCTCAGTTCTGGTCACCTCACTACAGGAAGGATGTGGAAGCTATAGTAAGGATGCAGAGGAGGTTTACAAGGATGTGACCTGGATTGGGGAGCATGCCTTTTGAAAACAGGTTGAGTGAACTCGGCCTTCTCTCCTTGGAGCAACGGAGAATGGGAGGTGACCTGATAGAGGTTTAAACTGCTGGGGAGGAGGTGCAGAGGAGATGTCAGGGTTAAGTTTTTTTACGCAGAGAGTGGTGAGTGCATGAAGTGGGCTGCTGGCAACAGTGGTAGAGGTGGATACGATAAGGTCTTTTAAGAGACTTCTGGATAGGTACATGGAGCTTAGAAAAATAGAGGGCTATGGGTAACCCTAGTAATTTCTAAGGTAGGTGCATGTTTGGCACAACTCTGTGGGCCGAAGGGCCTGTATTGTGCTGTAGGTTTTCTATGTTTTTCTTGTGAATTATGCTTATCTGATGCTACTTTCCTATGAGGTTGCTGAAAGTAAGCTTTTATTTTGCACCAGTGCATACACATACTTGTACAGATCAAGTTGAAGTTTATTGTCATTCAGCTGTGTACATGTACACTATCAAATGAAGCAATGTTCCTCCAGACCAAGGTGCACAACTCACACGCAACTTATAAAGTAATATTACCACAAATAACGTAACAAATAATAAAATATATTTCAGGAGAATAACATTTTGCATAAGGTGCCTTTACAACACAAGTGGAAAAGGTAAACAGTATAATGTTACTGGTGCTATAATGCTATCTGTGGAAGATAACAAACTTAAATTTGCATAGTAAGAGAGGGCTCTGATACTCTGTTGTTAAAATAACAGAGACTAGCAATGTGGGGGAGAGTATTGCTAGCCCTGACCACCTACCCTCTCAGCTGACCATTTAAGGAAGGTTTAACACAGAGCCCATAATCATACCATGTAATAGATTGTGGTCTGCAGGAAATGATACACAAATTCATCAGGAAAACACTGCTGCTTCTGATGAGCTGTGCTTTGTGATATTCACAAAATAAAAGAGGGAAACGTGGTTCATCAATGTTTGACTCTGGTTTTTAATATAAAAACACCCACTCACCGAGATAAATGATGCGTTTTCTGACACAGTGATGGCTTCCTCTAGCAGGCATGCTATCATTTCTCCATAGGAGCCACTGAATTTGAGAATCAATTGACATCATTTTGAGCTTCAGCAGACAGTCCTAGTAATGTTCAGTGTGGAGAACAAACACGCTTTGCTTCCCTGGTGCACCAGCGAGAAATGAATAATGCTGAGAGGTAATCACAAGTGTGGCTTCTGACCTTTAAAAACTCTGACTTAGAATCCAGAATGCGACGGCAGAATCTTCGAATGATTGGGATGCGTGAAGCTGTTGAATCTGATAACCTTATGAAGTATTTTTCTCAACTTTTAAAAGATGCATTTCCTACTGTATTTCCTGACCAACCACCGTTATTGGATCGTGTTCTCAGAGTTCCATCATACTCGTCTAAGTCAGATAAACCTTGACATGTCATCTTATGCTTTCATTACTTTCAAGACAAGGAGAAACTGTTTCGTTTCATTCGATCTAAAGGTTACATTGATTTTTTGGATCTTAAGTTCCGATTCGTGGAGGATTTCAGTAAACCAATTCGGGATCAACGGGTTCGTTACAGATCTGTGATGTCGGAACTCTACAAGATGGATTTAAAACCAGTGCTGCTTTACCCTGCACGTCTAAGGATTCGTACGTTGGATGGAGCCCTCCGTTTTTTTGAATCTCCATCGGATGCCCAGAGTTATCTGGATCAATTTTCACCTTCAACATCTTAATCGTAATTTTTAACTATCTCCGTTTGATCGGAGGTTGTGAATTTGTCAGTCTTAATTTTTTTTGCCTTATATGGGCAGAAAAGTTTATTTTTGATTAATTAATATGGTTGCCAAACTTTCTTTCTATCTGCGTCATTCCTTTATTTTTCCCAGGGGATTCTGGGTGGTTATTCCCTCACCGTCATTCTACGTATTTCCTTTGAAGCCTTAAATTTTGTAGTTTTTAAATCTACTTCTTTTTGTAGGTTTTCATAACTAGTTTATGTTAATAATTTCATTTTTTTTTGTTTACTCATAGGGTCTGGGGTTTGTTGCGGTTTTTTTTTATATTTTCTGGCTTTTTCTTTGTTATATTAAGTGTTTGTTTTAATTGATTTACCTTTTTTTATTCTTTTACTGTTTTATAACTAGCTGATCTTTTTTATATTTACACTTTTTTTAGGGAGCGTGTACCGGAAGTCATGGGGGTAGTTTTAGTGCTTGCTTCTTTCTGGCTGGTCTGTGTTAGATTTAGCCTTGGGGTCATGGGGTGGGGGGTGGTGGGAGGGGCTTCACGTTTTAGTTTCTTTTTTCTTGGGCTATGTACACTATTGAAGTATTGGTTGCGTTCTCCTTCCCGGTATCTCCTATTTGTTCTGTTCCCTTTCCGGGTTCATGGGTCGAGCCTATCGTCAATCCTCCTTGTTCTGGGTTGACTTTAGGGTTTATGGAGTCTATTATTAATTTTGTCTCCTGGAATACTAATGGTCTTAATCATCCTATTAAAAGGAAAAAAGTTTTTAAAGTGTTCCGGAGACTTAAAGCACAAATTCTATTTTTACAAGAGACCCATGTGCGGAGGGGGGACAGACTACGTTTTTTTAAATTCTGGAAGGAACAACAGTTTCATTCGAACTCCAACGCTAAGATTCGAGGCGTCTCTATTTTTATAGACTCCTCAGTTACTTTTATACAACATGATATTATTTCTGATCCGAATGGAAGATTTCTACTGGTTAGTGGTCTACTATTTAATAAAAAGGTAGTTTTGGTTAATGTTTATGCTCCTAATATGGACTGTCCGGAATTTTATAAATCATTATTCAATCAGTTCCCGAATTTGAATGAGTTTTCATTGATCTGGGGCGGAGATCTTAATACCTGTTTATCTCCAGCTTTGGACCATTCGGCTCCTCTACGGACCTTACCTAATAAATCTGCAACTTTGATTAATTCATTCCTCTCTGATTCTGGGTCGACGGACATTTGGCGTTTTTTGCATCCTCAGGAAAAAGATTTTTCTTTTTTTTCACATGTTCACCATTCCTATTCAAGAATTGATTATTTCTTTATTGACTCTCGTCTTATTTCTTCAGTGATTAAATGTGATTATGACTCTATAACCATTTCGGATCATGCTCCACTTTAAGCTTTCTATTAAAATTCAGGCCAATACACAAAATAATAGACAATGGCGTTTTAATTTGCTGTTGCTTCAGGACTCGGACTTTGTTAACTTTATGAATGAACAGATTGATTTTTTTACAATCAACTATACAGAGGATATTTCTGTGAACATTCTTTGGGATACTTTTAAAGCTTATATTCCTGGTCAGATTATCTCGTATTCTGCTGCTTTGAGGAAGAAGCTGAAGCAGGAGGAGTTGGTAATTGTGGACAAGATTAAGGAAATTGATAAGAAATATGTTACAGCTCCCTCTGAGGAGTTATATAAACAAAGAACTGAACTTCAAATGGAACACAGTTTATTACTTTCGTCCTCGATTGTAAACCAATTAAAGAAAACAAGAAGCGAATTTTATGTACACAGTGACAAAATTGGTAAACTGCTGGCTAACCAATTGAAGTCTAATTATGCTAAATCTCAAATTAATCAGATTTATAATCAAAATGACTGACTGATATTTGATCATGCGGGGATTAATCAAACCTTCTGTGATTTTTATTCTTCCTTATATCAATCAGAGTCTCCTCGAGACTCTAAATATATGAATAATTTTTTAGATAACCTAGACTTCCCTGAGATTTCACAGGATATGTCTTCTATGTTAGATACTCCCATTACCACTGATGATATTAAGAATGTTATTTCCTCTATAAATTTGGGGAAAGCTCCTGGCCCTGATGGGTTTACCGTAGAATTTTATAAATGTTTTGCACCTTCATTAATCCCTTGGTTCTGTAGGGTTTTCGAGGCTTCATTAAAACTTGGTAAACTTCCCGAAATCTTTCAATAGAGTGTCAATCTCTCTAATATTAAAGAAGGATAAAGATCCTGCTCAATGTGCATCTTATAGACCAATATCTTTATTAAATGTTGATTCTAAAGTTTTTTCTAAGTTATTAGCAAACAGATTAGAAAACGTACTTCCTTTCGCTATTTCGGAAGACCAAACGGGTTTTATTAAAGGTCGTTACTCTTTTTATAACATTCGCACACTGTTAAATATTGTTTATACCCCCTCACAAAATGTTCCTGAGTGTGTTATCTCTTTAGATGCTGAGAAAGCTTTTGATAGAGTAGAATGGCCTTACTTATTTAAGGTGCTTGAAATGTTTAATTTTAGCTCGAAATTTATATCCTGGATCAAACTGTTATATCATTCTCCTGTGGCCTCGGTCCATACTAACTCTCTAAGCTCACCTTTTTTCCCTCTTTTTCGAGGTACTCGACAAGGTTGTCCTCTTAGTCCTTTATTATTTGATATTGCATTAGAATCTCTTGCAATTGCCATTCGAGAATCTCCAAATATTACTGGGATAACTCGGGGCTTAAAGTCCCATAAAATATCACTCTATGCTGATGACTTACTTTTATATATTTCTAATCCTCAAAAATCCATCTCTGCTGTTTTAGAGTTATTAGCACAATTTAGTCTCTTTTCAGGTTATAAATTAAATCTTAGTAAGAGTGAACTTTTCCCGATTAATAAACAACTTCCCTTATATCATAACTTTCCATTTAAATTGATTAATAATTATTTTTCATATCTTGGGATTAAAATTACTTGTAAATACACAGATTTATTTAAGATTAACTTTTTACCCTTAATTGACCATATTATTCAACTTTCATCTAAATGGTTTCCTTTATATTTAACTTTGATTGGTCGTATTAATGCAGTTAAGATTTTTTTTGCCAAAATTTCTATATATATTTCGGGCATTACCAACCTTTGTTCCAAAATCTTTTTTTGATAAAGTTGACTCAAAAATTTCTTCATTTATTTGGCAAAATAAAAACCTGAGACTGGGTAAAATACATTTACAGAAAGCTAAAAGAGATGGAGGTTTAGCATTACCTAACTTTAGATTCTATTATTGGGCAATTAATATTCGACA